>NC_044055.1:13898182-14115682 GCF_902167405.1 Gadus morhua | reverse complement strand
TCCACCGTGCGCTTCTTGCCCTCCTCCAGCTCCGACAGGAACATGGCCTTGAAGAAGGGGCTGCTGGCCGCCAGCACCAGCCGGTGGCAGGGGAACTCCTTGTCCTGGATCTTCAGCACACAGTCCACAAACTTCTGGTTCTCCAGGAGGTCGCACAGGCCGTCCTGGAGCAGGGTCTGCTGGTACATCCGCGGCTGCTCCACGGGGTCTATGGTCAGGGCCGCCATGGGGGTTCCCTGCTCCTTCTCCTGGTGTGGGGGGATGTGTTCAGGGAGGGCTGGAGAAGATCGGCCTCACCGAACGAAGAGCAGGGGGCAGAGAGTGTGTGCTTCAGGGGTGAGACGCTCACCGTATGATGGTCGTCGCTGGTTGGCTGCTTCTAACAGCCAGCTGTCCCCGGCCGTCACCCTGTGCGAGTCAGGGGGGTGGTATTTATAGAAAGGGATCTGCGTAAAGCTGGAGGTAGCCAGGCAGGGCAAGTGTGTACGCATGGGGACGCAGCTACCAAACAGCCCCTCCCCCTATCCAACAGCTGATGGTGGTGGTGACGGTGATCATGGCGGTGGTGTTGGTGGTAGTGGCGTGGGACGGGCTGTGGTGTTTGTGGGTGGGGCTCTGGCTGTGTCAGTTGGGGTTGGTGGTGGGGGGCGGTGGCGGTTGAGGGTGTTGGTTATACTGGTGGTGGTGGTGGTGGTGGTGGTGGTGATGGATTTAGTGGTGGTGGTGTTAGTAGTAGGGGATGGGGCGGTGGTTGGGGCTGGTGGTAATAGTGGTGGTGGTGGTTGATGGTGGTGGTGGGGTTGTGGTGGCAATACCACCAGAGGTCATGCTACTTATTTCTATGTCTATCTAGCTGTTTCTACATTCTTCCATTATGATTTTACCCTACAAGAAGATTCTAGAACTGAGGTCGGGAGACTAGACAGAGAGCTAACCACCATTTTGATATTTCCCGGCCTTTAACACGTCAGTACGACTATTTGAGAACTATGACGTATGTACTGAGTAATAGGATGGTTTCAGACATGAATTCATGGCGCCATACATCCAACCTTTCTAGTAATACCTATTTTAAACGCATCTTTTCAAATATGTTGCCCTTGTACTTTGGCTCAAAGGATTTATTTGAACGTAAAGTTTTATTTAATATATCTGCCAATGACATCAGAAGAATGTTGATTATTAACGCTTGCATTAGCAATACACTTTGTGACACTGAAGATTTAATTTTTTGGTCATCTAACTTGGTGTTTTCTTTGAATGACAATGGAAAAAAATATGTTAACAATATTTTTTTCAACCGTCTTTTAATTTGTACAGGATTTTAACGAGAGCAGCAGGGTTCATGCCGCCATCTTGTGGTGACAGATGGTAATTTCCTACCGATTCTAAAAGTTAACTTGAGTGTTTTTTTTTATTTAATTTTAAAGATACGTGTGTGTGTATTAAATGTTTTATGGAAAGTTGGAGAAATAACATCCTTTACTCTTTCTGCATAAGCAAAGTGCAAATCAACAATTTTTTTCCAACCATTTTTTTTAATTCGGTCACACCTTCTCATCTCTACTCTACTTGACCAAGCAAATAAAGTAAAACCATTTAAATAAGAGGCTTTCAAATATAAGCTTTGACAACATAAACAGGGGAGAATTTTTCCATCATCTGAAAGTCAAGTAGAAAATATGATCGATTCTGGTGACAGGCACAATGACACTCAGAACCAAGAATCCCTGCGTAGCTTGAATTCCATTTATAGTCAAGTTATTATGGTATGTTCCAAGCTAGTGTCATGGGAGAGAGGGACAGTCTGGCTAGGGGTAAATGTCAAAGCTAATCTCCCGCAGAGAGATAATGACAGCAGCGGTCGTGGTGTAGTAGTCAGGCCCTGTTTTTTATTTCCAGTGTGGCTATGTCTCAGTGCTGTAGACCAAAATAAATCATTAAGTCATGTAAACCTAGATTGAATAATACATTCTCTGCTCGATCAAATACTAGTCCAGTATGGCGTCCTCTGCATATTTGACAGTTTGCCAAACACACAACTTTCACCTATCACTTACAATCAGCTCCTTTGTCAGTTTGTCCCAGTTTAACTACGAAGAAATGCTAAGCAAGCTGTAAACATGTGTAATGTGCATGATGCCTTAAGTGTGATGCCCTCTATAAAATAAAAATGACAGCAGAACATCTCCCATCTCCTCAACAGTTTCAGTACATTAAAAACATTCAATATAATAGTACCAGGAGTTTTCCCTATACAGCACCGCATAATATCCAATATATTAACTCATCTTTATAAAATGTATACGGCAGGCAAGTGTGGGTTAAAATGTTTTCTTTTTGTTACGATAAAAATACAAAATGCATCTATCGGCGAGTGAGGTTCCAGACAATGTTGAGGTGATTATCTTCAGCAAGTGCACTTCAGGATAAAGACAGTTTGAGATCATTTCTCGTTTTTCTTCCTCCGACAAACAAAAGCAGAACATTTAATGAAAACATTTCAGAATTGTAAACGTTGTTGGTTGACGAGCTGTCGTGGTATCGTTCGGCACAGAGCGAGCCAGTGGTGGTACGTTTACGAGGGCTTGTTGTAGATAGAGTCTCTTACTGAAAAAGAAAATGGAGTTTTCCTTTTTGTCCGTTTTATTCTGCTTTCTCTTTCTCCGCCATCTTGGCCGCCTCTTGCTCCTCGAGCAGGGCCTGGTTCCTCTCTCTCTCCTTCACCAGCTGGACACCGCAGTAGGTCACCAGCAGCACCGACAGAGTGGAGAAGGGGAAGCCTGGGGTGGGGGGGATAGAATAATAAGAAAAGAAGGAAAACCATTTGCAACATTTTGTTTTGGTGCTATGTGTGGACCCCAAATAAAACAGATCACTATAATGTTCTCAGGTAATGTTCAGGGATCCTTCACTGAACAAACAAAAGTTGAAAATAGTTTGTGGGTGTTGTTTTGTGTTGGATTCATGTACATTTCTCAGGGTCTCAAGGTTCTGGGTTTGAACCCCAATGTCTGCAGCTGGCTAACCCAAACTTCTACCTTGCACCTTAATGATGTTAATGCATCTGAATAAGCTTTTATTTAATTTGTAAAAATAAGTACATTGTAAATTGTGACTAGGTAAAAGAGCAACGATAAGGCCACGAGAAGCTTGACTTTATTTGGCGTGTTTCTGTTCTGTTGTTTTATTTTCTCTCATTTGATTCTTGCCCCCCCCCCCCCACTGAGAGGGTCCTGGCCGTGTCCCACCTTTGAAGATGAGCCGGCGGCCCACCATCTTAGCGAACTCCAGACTGTTGAGGGACAGCACGTTGTAGAGCACGATGGTCCAGAAGTTGGCCGCGTTGAAGACCCCGCGGATCCTGCGCCCCATGGACTCACCCATCACACCCTGGGGGGCGACCACAACACAACAGGTAAGGAGGAACCTGAGGTTCAAGGCCTGACCTGCTACACAACCACACAGATGTCAGTCAAGCGACCTGCTGGTGTTAGGATTCCATCCCCTAATGAGTTTGGTTTCACAGTTTTTTTTATTCAATATGAGTTTTCTACATCTGTTTATATATGTGGCAATTACGTTTATTTTTCCTAGATCTTGTTTGATTGGCACGGTTCTTTATTGTTGCCGTAACACCTGCATTTCCCTTTAAAGCTTTCAAGTTTGAGGTTGACAGAGGTGTGTACAGTTACAGTAGTCGATAATGGCAATTGAACGCATGAATGAGTTTCAGGCTTCCTCAACGTTTTAACAAGTAAATAGAAAAAAACGAAACGCAAAATATTTACAAATTAAATTATTGCACGATTAATAAAGTTATTATCATATCTTAAAGGGGACGTCTCACTCTGCTATTTTCTTATACAAGAGAATGCTGCTTCTTATGCACGTCAGGGTTATCCCTGACCCCAACCCTCACCCTTGTGCCTACACTTTATAATAATGCTTTACATTAAACAACATTAAATCATTAAGTAATGGACCCTTATTGTGACGTGTCACCACACTCTTTATTAGACAACAGCCTAGTGTGACGCTAGTCTCACCTCGATGGTGGAGAAGGGGGGGTAGGAGAAGAATTTGGCCACCCAGAGCTCAAAGTTGAGTCCGAAGCAGTTGAAGAAGGACCAGATGTAGACCAGCTCGCAGGGCCCCAGCCACAGCGTGGTGATGGCAAAGGTGCAGAGTGTCGCCAGCAGCTCCTTGAAGATCTTGTCGTGGTCCCCGCCAATGTAATCGTAGACATACCTTTTCCAGAAAATATTCACATATTAAAGGTAGCGTAGGCAATATATATTCAACGTTTTTTTTTCTCATTATTTTTCTTATGATTTTATCCCTGCAGGAATCAAGGGATAAAATGCTAAAAAATGCAATACACCAAAAATGTATCCAGTATCTGGATAATTTCCTGTGGCCTGAAAAAAAATGGTTGTACGACCAACTGCTACAGACTACCTGTCTGTCTTCCTACCTCCCGTCTACCTGAGCGCACTTTGCCCGTATGCTCATTGTGCATGTCCTGAGTCTCCCACAAGGCTAGGCAGACCTATTGCTAAAGCTAACGAGCTAGTCACATGTTTGAGGAGTGGCTTTGGAGGGAGAACTGGAGGGAGGGGGGGAGGTGTTTTTGTAGTATTCTTTCCAAATCTATCTTACTCTGGATAAGGGATGGGCAACTGGCGGCCCGCGGGCCGCATACGGCCCGCATCCTCACTCAGTCAGGCCCGCACATAATAAAAAAAACTACAAAAAAAAACGAAACAAAAAAACAATGGGGTTAAGGGTTGGGAGTACTCACCTGCACAGCCAGTCGTTGATGCCTCTGTCAAAGTGGCTGTAAATATAAGGACAATACATATTCATGAAGTCTCAGGACAGAATATAAATTCAGGACATAGACAACACATCAGATGACTTTAGGATAATACGATTGATATGTTCTGACAACACATTAACATGCCCTGAATGGAACTGTTGATGCACGTCTAAAGGTTGAAGGGGGGGGCACTTACGTCTCAGCGAAGACATACAGCATGGTGATACACTTGGGGGGCTGGGGGGGGTCCAGGTGGTCCAGTCGGGCCACGGTGTTGATGACCCCGAACATGACCGCTGCCTTCACCCAGTCGTACACCAGGTTGGAGTAGGCCAGACCGGCTAAACCCCACACATACACACACACGCGCGCACATGTACACACGCACGCACACACACGAGAGACGAAAGTAAGGTACTCTCTTTATAGACCCTTTGGTAAAGGACAGGCTAGGCGGTGTAGCGGCGAGGGCGGTCGACACCTTGCTGAAAGGTACTGTGTTTGATCCCCCATGTCCCCAGCCTACATGTAGGCCTCCTGGATCGAGATGTCTAACTCCTACCTGCTCCTTAATTACATGCATTGAAATTTTATGTAAGACGCTTTGGTTAAAAGCGTTTGGGATTTTTCTGGCTCTACGGACAGGATAGTGAGATGATGCAGAGGAGAGTGGGTGGAAACTGAGAGGGAATAACAAGTGGGATAGGATCATAGGCATACTGTCTGTATAATGTTTCGGTATCGCTCTACGATTGATCAATTGATGTAATATCTTACATTCTCTGTGAGGTTTGCTGCAGTCTAATGTGAACGCTATTGAAGTGTCAATTTCTGAAGTTTTTTTTATTTTACATTAGGAACAGTCACACAGGACCACAGTGAATAAATGTTGTTTTTTTAGGACTATTTTAATGTTTTTGAAGAGTTTAGAAAAGTAATGGTACTATTTTCATTCTCCTTACCACACATTATGATGTTCAACAAAGCCTCGCGACCCATGACATGAGTTTACTCCTTACTATTCTTGCGTTTGTATTTTTATACTTTTTACTTATATGGGAAATGGCGCGTCACTTACCCAGCGACCAATCGGAGAGCTTCTGCACCAGCCTCATGTCACTGGGGATGGTGAGGATGTAGAGGTAGTGGAAGAACATGTCCACCACCAGGATGACCCCCAGGTGCAGCAAGGCCTTTGTGGTGATGCCCCACAACTCCCTGTCCTTGCGGCTCAACTTGGAGCTGTTGGCCTGGGGAGAGGAGAGGAGGTCAGCCACACATGATACAGATCCGCTCTGGAGGTTTGACCATCTTGGTTCCCAACGCTAGCTGGGCCCAGCTAGTGTTGGGAACCAAGATGGCCGCTAGGTGAATGAGGCCTATTTATGTTCTGCTAAGTGGATCTTTGGCATGAGTATGTGTGTAGGAAATGCCGATAAGCTCAGAACCTTTAGGTCTGGTCTCCGGCGGCCTTCACACGTGCGTAAATGATAAAGGCCTACTCAATATACTAGCATTGTCATCCTTAGTATAATATATTATTACACCTATATCATTATTATGCTTTTTATTATTATCATTATTTTTTTAGCTTTATCATTATTATCTAAATATGTTTATTTTCTTGTTATTTGTTCAATATATACATACATATATGTATATTTATATACAGTATATATATCAATATTCATATATATTCCTTCCTCAAATCCTTCTTCTTATTATGGTGTCACATAGTATACAAACAATACAGAATTAAGTCATTATAATGAAAATGATCATGATCTGTCTTCATCCTCATCAACACATCAAAGTGTAGAAACCCATCCCACTGATCCGTGCTCCGACCCTCCCCGACAGCGGACATACCTGCGCGTGGAACTGGTCGAAGGTCATGATGGGGCCGAAGAAGAAGAAGGGGAGGTAGAAGTTGTACTTGAGCAGGTCCAGGAAGGAGTAGCTGCCCTCCTTGCGGTCGCAGTTCTCCAGTGCGAAGCTCATGCAGCGCATGATGGTGAAGCCGCAGCCGCCGTAGAACAGCACGTCCTGCAGGTCGAAGGAGCCTGTCACCAGCGTTTCCTGAGGGACAGACGGACGGCGTGGGAGTGTGTGAGCGGGGGGATACACAACGGAAATTCCCCACAGTCTGACTTCATAACAGGTATCGAAATTATAAGGAGAGACGTATTGGCATCTCTTAACTTCAACTAGTTTCAAAGGCATTTCGACCTAAGGTGGAATTTATCATTTGTATTTGCTGTGTAATTGGGATATTTTCCCTGTCTCTGTTTTTAAAGCCACATTTCAACGTGGTTTCCGAGGAGTCAAGAGGACTTCACAGCTTGTTTAAAACTTCTATAGCTTCTATAACGGTTAAAGTATGAATGTTGATGGATGGAGGTGGACTCAGCCAAGTGGTACTGGGTTTGATCCCTAACATCCGCAGTCGACCTGTAGGCAGCCTTGAGCCAGATACCTGCTTCACCCCATTTTCACCAACACTACAAAAAGGGGCCCTTTAATATATATAATTATATGCTACCTGCTAACATTAAATGTATTATGTACATTTGGTGGAAGCTTTTATCGAAAGCAACTTACAGCACGGTGAGTGCATACATTGTCTTCCTCATGGCCTTTTAGATGCTGCCTCAGCATCACATACCACCCGACAGAGCATTGACACCCGAGCAGGAGAGTAGATTAGGGGAGGAAGGCATTAAGAGGGAGTGCATTAGACGGACCTGCCAGGAGTTATAGGGCTCCAGCTTGATGGAGGCCAGAGTGGCCAGGCCGGCCACGAAGCAGAGCCACCTCTTCTTGACGAGGGCCACGCTGTACAGCATGAGGCAGTGGGACAGGATCAGGCCCATGAAGGTCCAGCCCATGGTGACCAGCACCGCCAGCACACCGTAGAGGCCGAAGACCAGGGACCTGTGCTGTGGACAAACAGAGACGTCACAGGGGGGTTGGACCCCAAACCACAATGTTCTGGACGGAGTAGAATTAAAAAAGATTTTGGAGACAAACGTCAGTGATTAATATTGATTATATATACATATATACTTATACATGCATATATATGTATATATATATATTGATATATATTGATATTTGTATTGTTACCTTACATCCATCTATACCAATCTTCAGCGCAAGCAGGGGACAAAACAAAGAGCATGTTTAAAACATGTTGAGGTTTTAAATATGTCAAAACATTTCCGGGAAGGAATAGTTGGATGGATGGATGGATGGATGGACTGATAGATGGATAGATGGATGAGGGGATGGACAAACGTACATACATATTGTACATATGAGCATGCATGGATTCTGTTTTAAACACACACACACACACACACACACACACACACACACACACACACACGAACACACACACACACACACACGAACACACACACACACACACACACACACACACACACACACACACACACACACACACACACACACACACACACACACACACACACACACACACACACACACACACACAAATATCAGCGTGAACACTGTATAACCACCCACACACACACAATATACAACATAATACAGCATGTATTGGAAACAACACATGTGCATACACATACACACACACAACCTTACATAGATGCATACATACGTACGTACATGCATACACACAATACACCCACCTTGGGGACCAGCAGCGAGAAAATCTTTGCAAAGATCACGTGACCGGTGAGAGCAAAAAGGATATGGTTGCGGAACGTTGAAAACCACATGACCCACTCGAAGTCGGCGACGTCCTGGACCAGAAACACAGCGCAGGGTGAGCACGCCTCACAGTCACCTGTCATCACTCACCATGCCTGGAGGACCGTACGGCTGAAAGCTCTTGAGACACTTGCCATTTTTCTGCCAAAGTAATGCCATCCCGGCTTCACACTCTCCTTGAAGGCCTTCCTGTTTACGTTCTCTGATAACAGGAAGAAGAAGAAGAATTGTTTGGGGTAGTCTGAGTGAAGGCACCTGCAGTATGTCAGAATGACAGTTGATAGATTTAATAGCCATTGCTTACGCAACTTCATACTTGGAGTTTTGCACACCAGGTCATTTATTCCTATATGGGTCTGTCCCTATGACTTATGAATTAAATCGATATTTTGAGCTGTAGAAGTATTTTAATTAGTTCATGTTGATCAATGGGATGGTTTGTTGTAGAAAAAGGAGAGAGTCTTAGAGTTTGAGGTCTGATTATGGATTCCTAACCCTACTCCTAAAGCTGAATAACAGTAATCTGTTTTGTTTTACTGAAATTGGGAAAGACATGTGGATTTGCATATGAAAAAAGGGAAAATAGGAAGAGAATAATCCTTTCAGCTCTGTTCTATTCACACAGTGAATTTAAAGTGTGAGATTTGACCGTGACTAGCCAGATGTTATGTAATACATTCATTCCAAATGCTTTCGGTTTCCACGGTAACCTACTCTACGTTAACCCCAGCCCTTAATCCTTTTTAGACGATTATGTCATAAAATACACTTAGCGAAATGGTTGTTACGTATTAGCCTTTAGCATACCTTAAGACCTTCATCTCCTACCTTATCTAGTCTAGTAAGAGCGGTGGGTTTATCTGTTTTAATGGATCCTTCAGAATATCTCAGAGTATATCGAAAATCTGTATTCATTATTTCTTTATTTCAATATAGATATCTATATATAATAGGTTTAAAATAGGGATACATATTTGATCACACACTATCTAACCAATCAACTGCAACTAATTGTATCAAAACGAGCCCAATTCCAAATGATTTACGACACAGCTAAAGAAAAGTAGTTTGCTTAATCTATTCAAGACTAGAGCACAGTATAACAACAGTATGGACAGCCATGACCCAGTTCTGAATGACAGGTGACAGGTGCACTCGATATAGACATTTTCCACCATGCAGTTGACTTCTAGGAGATGACCTACAGCAGTTTGACTGCTAGAACGTTTGCTCACTATTGTCAACATCACATGACATCACACATCACAGTAAATAGTGACATTACTTGTTGGCTGTGTGTGGGGGTTCCAATTGTCAGCGGGTAGGGGGGGGGGGGGGGGGGGGGGGGGGGGGACAAGCTGACACAAAATTAGCCTCCATCCCAACAGGGAAATCTAGATTGGCACTAATTGTCCTGGCTTTATATAGGTTTTAATTTCAGTAAAATATGCTATGATTCTGTATCTCATGTGTCGGATCTGCCAAGAGTTTCAACACAATGTGATGAATGCAGCCTTAACAGAATGATGTTTGTTTTGGGAAAGTTTTTCTTTCCTTCTGTCTTTTTCTGTTCCTGACGATCAGGTTTAGGAGTTATCTATCTCTCATCAAGTATTTTGTAGTTTTTCAAGTTCATTTTTGTTCCTGTTTGGTTGGTTTGTGTCATGTGTCAGGTTGTGCTTACAAACTGGAAAGATGCCTCTGTGAGGAAGATCAAGAATTAATATTATTGTATTAACCTGAATATCAATCGGAATCTCAATGCTAAATTTTTCATGCAAATCGAAAGCTGAATCTACATTTAAACGTGAATTAAAATCTGAATCTAAACTTGAAGGTGAAACATCAACATTGAATGTGGGTCTCAACTCACCGCTAGAGGCCTCAACGATCCAGCTGGCCGCCCAGGCCATCGCCACCCCCAGCACGGCGGTGTACAGGTACACTTCATACCTGGGGAGCGCTGCCTTGACCCCCATCCTGGTTCTCACACACCGACCTGTGTAATTCATATAAACAGTCCAGAACTAGAGTGGACATCTAGGAAAGCTGTCAAAACGGTGCCCAATTAAGTTCTGTTTAAGTTATTTTAGGTCATCATGTTTTAGGAGGATGTCATTGCTTCATTTGGTAGTCTGAAACACTGATTTAAACTTTAGTCAATATTCGATATAAAATGTACCAGATTTGCAATGTTTGTCAGATTGCAAACTGTCTCCAAAAAACAATACAAACCTGAAAAAAACACACGTTTATTAGCTGCTTCTCTATCACAAACATGGATCAAGGCAACGCTCCATTTTAGACTCTCCGGTGAAGGGACCGGGGTCTCTTCGCTCAAGTGATGAGGGGCCACGCGTAGTCGCAGCAGAGGAGTGACTTTAAAGGACTGCACTGGCTGCACGGAATCGGCACCGTCAGCTGCGGCAACCCTAGCTCCTTCCTATTATAGCCCAGTACAGTTGGTGGGCCGTGCAGCCGGGCAGGGCTGGCAGCTGCAGTGCTATGTGATACCACGTCGACGCACTGGACTCCTCTCATTCGCTCCCACAGTGCGCAATTAGCATCAGAATGACCGAGAGAGGCGCATTTATGGACATTTAAGAACGAAAAACACTCATTATACCATTATTATACTGGGAAGGACTATATTGTATATTATGTCGGATTCGTGAGCCCACGTACCAGTCTGATCAAGCTGTGTCTTTGTATTTGTACAGTTTTGTTGTGCCCCGCAGCTACGAAGTTGTGGAAGTTAAGGGGAGTTGGAATAACAAATCTCCCCCATTCGGTTGATGGTGCCATGCCTTGCATACAAATCAAATGCACCACAATACAAACTGGTAGTCTAATAGCTGTGTGCAGAACACAATCACTCATTGTCTTGTTTTTTTTTTTTACAGGGCCTATTCACTTTACATGAGAGATACTTTAAAAGAAGATGTGTTTATTTTATTTATTCTGTTTTACTAACCTTGTATCCGCTACGTCCGAAATAATAAAAGAAAGAACACGGGGTGACAGCGGCGGGTGTCTCTAGTTCATCCGGTCTACACGGTGGGCTTCACCGTGCAGCTGCCTGTGATCGCAAGCACCAAACAGCGAAAGACGCCGCACGCTCATCGCGAGGACAGGGGAGGGGGGGGGGGGGGGGGGGCATATTTATCTTCAGAACTCCACCGCAGCCGTCGCGAGTAGGGGGGTAGGGGGTTGAAGGGGGGATCCTGTAGGTGTCCATCAAGCGGCAGCGAACGGTACGGTACCAATGCGCAAAACGGTGCCACTGCTGCTGCTCTGAACGATAGGAAATGAACTGAATTTAATATATGGGAATATATGTGAAGGCTTCTGCTGCGTCGTAACACGTCTTCTACATGCATGAGGGATATGAATATACTTAAAAGCGTTTGCTTTTTAACGTTTTTCAATAAAGTCTTGAGGTTTCTGATAGGCCTAATCGATATTTTAAAAAGCAGGAAGAGCGAGGCTGTATGTGTGTGTGTGTGTGTGTGTGTGTGTGTGTGTGTGTGTGTGTGTGTGTGTGTGTGTGTGTGTGCTGATAATAAACGTGTGTTTGTGTGTTCATGGCTGATAGTAAAGGAATGGCGGGAGACGCCGTGGTACTCCCTATCAAGAGCATCAGTTCTGACGCGTTTTAACCTATTCGTCTGATTCACCACTAGAGGGAAGGCGTGCTCTTTAAGAGGTTTACGATTTATAATTATTATCACATTTTTGAATTTGATCAACTTAAAAACGGAAAGTTTAATTATAACATAATTATTTTCTTGTTAGTCGTTACACTCGGGCCAAACTTTACAAACAGGACCAGAGAAGCAAGTTAAAGCTGCACCCATCCATCTAGGGCTATTCATTGTCGTGGAGGAGCTCCGGTTCCACAAGGAGACTCCATCCTAGAAACCGCCCCCTCCCACACTGGATGCCCCCGCTTCAGATGGATCTCAAAATACATAAAGCCTCCATGTTGCGCACTGGGCATGTTGGCCCCACACTGATGACCAATTCCTTTGAAAAGTCTCTGCTGTAACATCGAATTTTATTTTTATTTGTATCCTGAGTTAGTTTCGATCGTGTGTTTGGACGATAATCTCCCGGATCCTGTTCGCGCGGTTCACAAGGCACGCCGTCACATTTTTCTCTGGATTCACGCAGCTAACCAGGCTAACCTAAGCTAACTCGGAGCCAGTTCAGATCCAGCATCGGACCGTTCGTCACACAATACACACACTCGTGTTGGATGAGTGGTCGACCAAGAGCATTGTTTACATCTGTTGACATTAACAGAGGAGGCATTTTTGGTGGTGTAATGCCCTAAATGACAACCAGGTCGACCAGGATCCCACCCTCCTCTTCCGACGGTGCTAGCTGGCTGCTTGTTCGCGCCGCCGCCACAACGACGCCTCTGATCGGCCGCTAAGCCTGCTGGCTCTGGGGGCTCGCAGGTTCTCCGCGCCTTTAGACCCACTAGCTTAACTAGTTAGCTTGCACAAGAAGTGGGCTCGGTTGCTGGATAAGACAAACATTCACAACTGTAAAGGAAACCCGCATCCGTCGCAATGGACCACATGTCCATCATCACACAGGTTTCCAATCCCAAAGAGGAGGAAATCATCTCGTTCAACCAGGAGAAAGGTAAGTCAGACGAGGATGGGTCACGTTAGCTGCTGGATGGTAGCTGTTTGAGTTAGCACTCAGCTGACGCCCGCTATCTTGTAGATAATAAGACAACCTGGTTGCCAGTTTGTCTTTCTAATGCATGCTCAGATCCTAACGATGCACTAGAATATACAACACGTTATTTGTGGATCGGTCCACTATTTTCTCCAGGCGGTTCCTGCTCTGTTTCATTTGAGTGATGGTCCCAAGAAGCGTTCATCTCAGTAGTTTACATTCTGATGTCAACAAAAGCGAATTGGTTGTATACCCAAAGCTAGTAAACATGACAGGCTTTTTAAATTGGTGTTAGATTGGTTGTTAAACTTTATCAAGAAATGTATATACATTATTAAACACAATGAAATAAGACATACATTATACATGTATAATGAATGCTGTACATTTGACAAGACAACTAAGGATGGACCTTGAAGCTACAAGCATGCACGTCAGTTTGTAAATAGCATCCTATGTTTGGCTTCTTCCATCTTATGTAATTGTTTGCTTTGTACGAACACATGGCACCTAATGGTTATTCGTGCGAAAAGTGTTAGGGATCCGCTCTCCAAGGAAAACCATGTCAATGACCCATAGATGGGTCGACGCTGCTTTTCTAGAGAAATGACTCATTCAAATAAAAAAAAAGTCCACTTGAGACACACACCATGAGGAACAAAGGAGCATATGTTTTTATTGAAATACTGTCTAGCTAGTAATGTTGGAAGACATACCTAGAACCATGAGTTTTCCCTCCAAAGGGACAGTGCATCTTTGTGTATCATGAACGGATTATGTGAACCATAAACCCTAAATAGACTTTGATTATTCTTGCACATTGGACACTCAATCAACGGTTATAACCATTTGATACCCAAATTCTTACTTAGGGCACTACGTTAATTTTTTATGCTTTTGAAAAGATTTGTTTATTCAAATTGTAGAGTTTTGCATTTCAAGCCTTATAAGCCTGGATGTGCTTGTCAGTAAAAGTCCTGACTCCTGAGCTAGACCTTAACCGGGTCTATGTGACATGTTTGTAATGGCTGGCACTGGCAGTCATTATTCATTTCCACAGTGTGATAATTTATTGAGTATGAGGAGTTAATGATATTAACATGCCTTTGCCATGATCCAGGCCTGCCATGAGCAGCAGGAAGGTCATTTGTGGCCACCCTGGCCTTTGTCTACCTCGAAGTCTCTCATTCTCTCTCTCGTCAGTCGTCTCTGGTTGCCTGGAATGAGCAGCCGGGATCTGTTTACCTTTCCCCAACAGAATGGGCTCAGAATGGCTGTTTGGAGGACAGAACAAGACCCGTGTTGACACATAATCGATATTAATCATTTGAGCAGCATCTGATATTCCCCTGTGTGGACAAACATCAGCGAATCAGATAGCAGTTGTAATCTGACTGTGTGATTTGAGTGATGAGAATCTGTTCTGTTTGAATTATTATATTGGTGGGAGATTCTACAATATCCCTAGTTAAGAATGGTCTTGGACCCATATTGTTATCGGTGCATCTCTTACAGTAATTAAAAAGGTTGATGGTTTATATTTGTAAGGTTTATGCTTGGGGAAATATGTGAGCACTACCTAATAAGAGTAGCTTTCTAGGAACGTTGGCGGTATAGTCCAAAACACAATCTCAATTTTGTTTTGGACCACTTGTCCAAACAGCGTACTTGTCTTCGTATGTGTTCATACTTCAAGTCGGACAGCTTCTCCCTTTGGTAATACTGTGAGGTCAATGTCACCATTGTTTAAGAAGTGGTAGGCCTGCAAGCTTTGTTAAAGATACAGGCTGGTCATACAGGGGCTTTTGAAGCAACCCATGGAAAAGTGTGAAGGACACATTCACAGGCTGAAACAAATGAAATTTACAGAAATGGATCCAATCGTATTTGAATCATCAATACCTTTTATGGTTAAAAAATAATATTACAAGTATGGTGCATTTCAAAATTCATCGTACATTTTTTATTTTTTTGTATTTACCGGTAGTTGAGCATCTTGGCAGACAATTTTAGACAACATTTTTGGGTTCTGCCGCCATGTAAACAATAACAATTTCTCTATACATTGGGCCTAATCGACAGTGAGAATAATCGTAAGTCGCGGCCCTAAATTTTTATGAATGTCTTGATGTCCCGAAAGTCGATGTGAGAATAAGTTACGGAGCATAAAACCCGACAGTCAGTCCTTGGTGATGGTACCCATAACTCAACACACCTCTTTCCCACTATGCTGGGTCTCCCAGCTGCTACCTTGGGGCTTGGTTTTACAGGTAGGCTAGAATTGCTTGAAATGGCTCCAGGTTGTCTGGACAGAAATTGACCACCTTTGCCCCCACCCCCCTTATGTGTACCTCTGCTGGTTTTCCTCCAACACGTGTCACTCTCTGACACTGTTTAGGCTGCGTGCCCTACAATACTAAATATAGACTCTCTCTCCCCCTCTCTCTCTCCCTCTTTCCCCCTCTCACTCCCTCTTGCTCTGCTGGCCGGGGTCTCTCATGGTATAACTATTTTGTAAATATTACAGTTGTGCATCTGTTGTTTTTTTTTAGACTATTTTAGAAACCTCTGAACATCTAAAGGTCCATTCTTCAGAAGCAGTTGGGTGGTTCTGGTGAGGGGTTGTGAGGAGTTTGCTCCTTAGGATGAGGAATGGCAGTTGGAGGAGGTGGTGGCCCCGGTAGGTGGTGCTTTTGGTTATTTATAGCCGTTACTCCATCTAACTAAGCTGTTGGCCGGGACCTTTATGTAGCCACTGAGTTGAATGAGCTCGGCTTACACGATCCCTTCACCCCATCAGAACCAGAATGGTCCGGCACCACTGGAACCCAAAGCCTTTCCACTACTATGTGGGTGTGGGGGTGGGTGTTATAAAAGTAATATAATACTTTTTTGTTTTGTCCCTACTTTTAAAGTAAACCAAAAAGTTTCATTTTGGATGGGAATGTTGAAATGTAGTGCAAGCAATAATAATAACTGAGAAATTCAGTTAGAAAGTCAGTTATTGTCAAATGTCATTCTAACGATAAAATGTTCTCACTTTTAGACTTTCAGATTTCTTAATATTCTCTACTTTAGCTGTCATTGACAATGTTTCAATGCTGAATGGGGTAACTTGATTTGCAGGCAAGTAACTTTATTTCAGATTTTTCACAAGAAGAAGAGAAATCAAAACTAGGGGAACATTTCTCATAACATTACTACTAAAATGGATTACTTTATAGACTCCATCATCAACTCCAGTGAACTCCTTAACTATTTGTTATAGTCCCGTCTGTTAGAATGCAGGCAGCGGAAGGAGGGAGGTGTGGGAAACTTTTCACACCTATTTTTATCCTTTTATGCCGTACAAAGTTACCCTTTGAACCTTGACCCCTTCTGACCTGCTGGACAATCCCATGACTGGGCATCCAATGACTCCCGGAGCTGAATATCAAAGATGACGTTTTCTCCTCGACCACTGTTGTCTCTTACCCTTATATCACAGCTATATAGGTTTATAATGTTTATTATCCCCTATAATGGTGCCAATTACAAGGCTAATGCCTGATGGTACTTTGCACTTGACTTCACCATTCCGTACTTTGTCTAAGAACATGGAGGGAACTCGTGCTGTCAGAAAGAGGCTCACTTTAAGCCCTCGACGTCACACAGAATATCATTTAAAAACACTGTTTAGTGGCTTCGTCTCGGCTTCTGAGGGTTTTCATCACGGGCATATGTTTCTTCACACCCTGCGGGACGCCCAACACTTGCCAAGCAGCGTGGTATGGAGACGTCCCCATGCGTATTATGGATGCAGAGGAGGAGGAGAGTTTTCGCAAGGCTTTCTCAGGCCTAAAATTACATGATGTGTCAACCACCACAATCCCACCCAGGAGCCACTGCCTCATGGGAGAAGTTTTGGTAGAGCTTTTTAAGGTGTGGGTGTGTGTGTATGTGTGGGTGCCAAGAAAAGTGACAAGCATGTAAAACTCAAATGCTTTATTGCTGTTTTTTATGTTTAGTAGTCAATAAAACTTTTGATCTTTCATTTTAAAGCTTTGCAAAGTGGCTGATCTCCGAACATAGACATTTAAAAAGTTGCTTGATCGTTTTTTAATTACTGTTAGGCTGTCTACTGTCGTCATGTCAGTACACTATTCATTAGTCAGTGTTTTCTATCGGTTCATGCCACGCGTATTGTGTACACGTTAGTATCTTGTGTGTCTGAGCTAGCCCCGTTCCATCTCTGGGCTGGCTGTAATCTGTTAAAGGGTTCCCAAGGGTATTTGAGCCTGAGTCAACATGGCGACTAGGGGCCCAGCAATGAGGAGTCATACAGAGATGACCACACGGCCCCGGCTCGACTTATCCACTAATGCAGAGTCAAATGACAAAACCAAGTCCGGCACCATCGGAAGGAAGCTGTGGTTCTGTGCTCGACGTGGGCTATTTGTAGCATACTGTACTGTACCTATCTAACCATCATTCACACTCATTGCACCATAGGGGGACCGACATGAGCGTATTGTATTGAAATGTCATGAATTAAATATGGGAAACAATTAAATCATGTTGGGTATTTTAACTATTACTGTTTCTTAAAAGGGCTCCTTCCCAAAATGTTGATAGATATCGATATAGATTGGGCTACTTTGTTCTGGTACATGTAAGCGGCCAAATGTTAGGCCAAGCCATTTAAGGTAATTTCTTTGCTATTAGAACAGTATTTCGAACCAGAGTAACTGGTTCCTCAAAGAGATTTGTTGTCAGCTGACACTGTAAACCAATCAGAGGGTCTTGTGTGACGGCAGTCTACAAGTTACACTATGGAGCCTTGGCAAAACTAATTCAGAGCCCAAGTGGCGTTCCTGACAGGTCTTGTGTTTGTGATTCGGTTGAGCCACTGGGGATGGTTCACTTTAATGAAAGCTGTTGTTGTTTTCCAACTGTCACTAACTTTTAACATTCTGTCAGGAATTGTGATTGAGTTATGCAAATGTTTTTTTTCAAACTGGTACCATCTTCTTCTCGTTTTACTGCGGGGGTTTGGCTGTATAATTGGGGACACTGATGTTAGTTTTCTTCAACTTCAGTCTCAAGAAATCAACAAATTAATGAATGGATGAATCACAGACTCGTAGCTTCAGGGTGATGCAATGTGTGTCTTCGCTCTCTGCAATATTTTGAAATGCATAAACTAGTAAGAAAAGGCAGCTCTGAGTGAACCGCCCACAGGTTCGGTGACGAGGACTGGATAATGTAAAGCCTTTGTTGCAGTACAGCATCTCCTTCCTTCCAAGGCAACGTGAAGTAAAAATCGGTTGCCTCATTCCCCTGAGGCATGGGGTCAGAAGATACTTATTCATCAAAGCACGTCAACGAGGTATTTGATTGCTTCAACCAATTCTGAAGCATCACATTGATCTGACCTCAGTTAAAATGGGGAGTAGGAATTCCTACTGTCTCCATTCAAATCCCGAAAGATTAAATCGCATCCCTCTTGGTTTTCTGTTATTTGTATACTCTTGGCTGACTTGTAATTGCGTCACAATGTCAAAGATATGCACTGAATGCCATTGTTTGACGTTGTAGAGCTTTCAGTTTGTTTTACACCGATTGTTGGTGACGGTAAGACGGGTGGGCTGTTTACACAGGAAGCCAACGAAGACGACATTCTTTCTCGACGCCAGACAACTAATGAAGTCTGAAAAAACCTACGCTCGTCAAACGTCGGTTTGAAAGCCACCGATAAAAGCTGTATTTCTTTGGGTACTTTGTTGTATTCAAGTAGAGAACTTTTGGCAACAACTATTTTCTGCTTCCCCTGTGTGTGTGTATGTGCGCACTCTTACTCCTGCCAGAGTGTGCTATTAACTTCAAACTGATGCGTCTCTCTGCATAATGGCCTTGCAAGTCTCGGTGACATCCTGTCGCACTGTACACTGTCGTCAGATCAGCAATCGCTGACTCATTCGGCGATTTAATAACGTCTAGACTGTGCACACTCAAACCTCATTTTATATTTAAATGCGAAAGCAGGTTAGGTGCGTACATCCCGTTGATGTCATACATGACGTGAAGGACTTGAAGATGGTTTGGCTGAAGTGTTTGATGGTGTCAGCAATTTCCTGCCACTTCCTGTGGAATTCCCCTATCGCTGTTGACACTGGACACACACACACTCAAACTTGTTAATTGGGGCTCTCTGTTTACACCGAAGGTTATCAACAAACCAGGGAATCTAATTATAAAGCGCTACCACCAGCTGATCGTTCGCTTCCCCTTAGTCCTTTCAAAAGGCTTCCCACGCCCGGTCCATGCTTGACCAGTAATGCCTGTTGATGGTTCCTGATCAACGGTCTCCTTCTGGATGAAGACCTCTCCTCTGTCTCGATGTTGGATGAAGAGTGCCCGTGTCGATGTATGATGGGAGGCGGAGCCGCACAGGGCTTGAGGGAGGAGAGTGGCGTGGGGTTTATTAGGATTTGGAGCCGGTGACGAGGTGGTGGTGGTGCAATGTTGGTGAGAGTATACACCATTGGGCCTAAAAAAAAAAAGTTTGGTTCCTGTTGGTTGTCAGTTGAGGTCATGGGTATGAAGGGAAATGTAATTATAGTTTGCATCAAAAAAGAAAAATTAGCTTTTTTTTTTTTAAAGCTCATAAAATAATTTGGGTCGCACATAAATTGACAGGGTCGGTCGGAAACCGGAAGCAAACACATTTTTTTTTTAGGCCTTAGTCTGCTGCGTCCCTCGTCCCATTGCTCTTTAACAGTGGCACACAGTTCTCCACTACTTTAATCCCTGAACAACACAGCTCTTGAAACAGTCTGACATCGAACACAATGGAAGATGATTTATTCAGCATTGTCCTTCAAGATGTTGACAAAAAAAACACGGTTTTGCATATTCTTTCTGAGGAAAAGCGGCTGGTTTAACAGAATGTTTTGGAGAAGAGACAACACACGGATTTGTCTTTGGAGAGAATAGAAACGACAGTACATCGTTGGCAGCGTGTTCGGCTCCTCTCTGTGCTGGTGGAGTCACAAGGTGGAGGAATTGGTGGAGGGTGTCTCTTGTTGTAAGGGAGGTAGAGGAATGTGTACAACCACCCGTGTGTGTGTGTGTGTGTGTGTGTGTGTGTGTGTGTGTGTGTGTGTGTGTGTAGCTGCCTCGCTCGCTCCCCTCCTCACCTGCCTAGTGAAACGTAGTAAGGGGGAGTAGTTGAGACACGAAAACGTAGATCACTCGGTGACAGGAGGCCTAGTGGAGGGGGGTAAGGGGTGGGGGTTAGGGGTGGAGGTTAAGGGAGGTGAGTAGGAGGCTCCCGCTCCCTCCTGCTTGTCTCTATTAATAAAAGCTCCTGGTCTGATTTTGGCTCCGCTCCAGGGCCCCAGAACGAGAATGCGGTCGCGATCAGAGTGAGTTACTATCTATTGTAGAGCTGCTGCGACCAATCAGCTGACCGAACAGGCCCCATGTGACCCAGGCTGAGACACAATCAGGCCCCCAGTCAACTGCACCTGTACCGACGCAGTGGGACAGTTGCCTGCTGTTATGATGTAATCTGCTCTGTGCACTGGACCGGCTCTATGTCATACACTCTAATGCTAATACGTTTTACATTGGAATAAATATATATCTAAAAATAATCTGGGCAGACCTGAAGGTTCAATTGTATTGGTCCTGAAGCAGTTGTTTTAGCTGTTGAGCATGGCCAGCTGTTGGTTTCCATAGAAACCCAACTGAACACTGTACTACAGTATTGCATCACTTGACTTATTCCAAACATTTGTGGACTGATTCTTACATTGGCAACCAGTCGCTAAACAATCCTGCGTTTCTTTTCCATAGACATTTTTTTTCTTATTAATTTCAGTTGAATTCTATTGTGACGAGTCCACTCTGAGAGAACAGGGTTAGGAGCTAACCCGTTGAATTAGCAAGCAAAACCATCCAATTCATACTTTTGTTATTGTTTATATGACCATATGACTAATAAACAGATGACTGCCGATGTGAAAGATTGTTTAAGTTAACCTCGGCCTGTTGTGTTGGTGTTCAGCAGCGTCGCAGTCCAACGTCAGCCTCAAGAAGCAGAGGAATCGCAGCATCTTCAGCTCCTTCTTCTGCTGCTTCCGCAACTACAATGTGGAGGTGCCCGCGTCCAACACTATCAGCAGCTCTCTGCCACCCCCAGTGGAGGAGAATGGAACTCCGCCCAAGGTAAGACATGCTGTGATTGTCCCCTTTATCAGAGGGACTCAACAGACACTAGCGTGCTCATGTACAGTTCACACAATAAAAGGTCAAACCAGGCTTTTCACCTGAACCGTAACCTGAACTGATATTTATTTTACTTTTAAACGTATTTATATTTTTGTGTAAAATAATAGTGTGTGACTAGTGCTATATTAAGTGTTTTCTTTCTTTTTAATTTTTCTATCCACTCCTTGTGTTTTAATGTTCTCTTTCTTGTGCGTCTCTGTTTGTGTCTGTCTTCCTTTGTGTGTGTGTGTGTGTGTGTGTGTGTGTGTGTGTGTGTGTGTGTGTGTGTGTGTGTGTGTGTGTGTGTGTGTGTGTGTGTTCCTTCTCTGTGTCGTAGTCCGACCAGGTCCAGGTCATCCCTGTCCCTAGTGTATGTAATGCCTTTTTATTTATTTCTGTTCTGTTTGCATGTAGCGTGGTGCTGGTGCCTGGCCGGCCTGGCTGGGTACCAGCACTCCTCTCATTGCTTCAGCTCTCCTCAAGGCCCCCTCCTTGGGTTGTATCAGTACGCTGCGTAGCTGTACGGTGCAGAGGCTGAGCTCCGTCAGAGGTGTTTCCAGTGCTGTCTGGCCTGCATGTGAAACACTGGTGCTTTGAATGTTTAAAACTAACCAAGCAGGCCACTTACCAGAAAACAATGAAATTCAATACACAAAATCATGCGAATTGGAAGTGGAATACAGTCAGCTGCTGGGAAGTGAGACAGTGTTTTTGTAACGGCTTTAATAGTCATAGAGGAATGTAATGGATTTGGTCGATTTGCATGGGCTTTCTGCAACCCTCTCACAAGAACTAACGTGTCAATTTATATTCGGAGCGTTGACCATATGAGCTATTCTCTCTCGCAATGGGTCATAATACTATCCATATCCACTCAAATATGTTATGCATACGATTTATAAATAGGATTTCAAATGAAGCACTATGCTCCAGTCAGAGTGGCCCGGCATGATGAATAATGGAACCACCAAGTACTTTCATTCGGCTGTAGTTCACCATTCATTCATAACTTTCGAATGAGGGGGGGCTTTCTCCAACGCGTGATTGTTTAACCGCAGCCAACCAAACCTCTGCATGGCCTGAATGTGTGAAAACGCCTCGTGTAATCCAGGATTCATCAGAGATTAGGACAACCCACAAATCCCAGCGCATTAAAGGCAGCTCGTGGGTTGGCAGGCAGCGGGTGGTACCATGTGCAGGGGGGGTGGTTGTTCACAGACGAGGCCTTTTATAAACCCCTGGCTGAGGCCCCCATTTCAGCACCAGGTGTTCAAAGCTGTCCACTCGTGACATCACAAGGGGGAGTGTCCATAAAGATGTGTGATGGATGAATCCAACTCCAGTTTACCAAGTTTGCACAGTCCACCAGCGTTGGGACAGTTTACCTATCCTTCATACATCTAGGTGGACTCTCCCACTTTGGTGGAGGGATATTGAAAATGGTTTGGAGTGCCTTACCTCCCTCACACCTGGCAGTAATCTAGCGACCCTTTTAAAAACATAATTTGCGCCTCATCACTGCCCAGCAATTGACCCTTCCATTAACGTGGGGATATGCGTCGCAGTTTGAAGCCTTGCACGTGAAACCACCATGCTCGCAACATCCGCACAGGATCCCTGCCTTGAACTCCACGCACTCCTAATCCCCACAGCGTGTTGCAGGGTGTCTGACCCTCCTCTCTTCCTCTTCCTCCTCCTCTTGGTTATCCAACCGCCTCTGCAGCCTCCGGCCAAATACCTCCTCCCGGAGTTGACGATAGCGGACGACGGCAAGAAGTGTGTTGTGATCGACCTGGACGAGACCCTGGTCCACAGCTCCTTCAAGGTAGCGGAGCGGGGGGGGGGGTCCGGGCCGCGGCTGCGACCGAGGCCCAGACCTGATGTTCTCAAAATATCCGGACAGGAATGTTTGTTATTGCAAACGCTACACCTCCCCGCCCCCTAGCCTCATGCACTCTCCCGATTCGCTGCTTGCAGTTTTTGTTTTCCTTTGTCAAATAATACAGGCAACAGCGAGCTAGAAATAGTTGAATACACATTAAGTGTTATTTGCGCAGCTGTTTTCATGAGTGGCGCAGCCAGTTTTCGTTTTGTTTCCAGGTGTCCATTTCTGGTTTTGGGACACGTACGATACACTGCAAACCACGCAACAACCAAAGCCCCAATTTTGGTTAACTAGTTTTAAAAGTGTCTTCTACATTCTGAAGACTCCTTATGTTGGGACAGCCGGCGATAGAACGTCAACAATCAGCATAAGCCGAGGCAGATGTGGGCATGAGAATCCAAAAGAGCTCCCCCCCCCCCCCCCCCCCTCCCCACTTCTGCACCATCTCCCCCACCACTGCCGCCATATGGCTGCCTCGGAGGCTAAACCAAAAAGGTTGAGCTAGTCATGAGGACCATCGAAGGCCCATTTGTTTTGGCAGGAAAAGGCGTGTATTATTTTCCCCCTTGGCCCCTTTCTCTCTCTCCCTTAAGACTTGAATGTCTTTCTGGTGGCCCGTGTTTGGCCGTGTGCAAGAGGGACCTCTGCTGTTTGGTCGGGGTACTACAGCACATCAACCTGGGCCGCGGTGGGGGAAACTGACTTGTGCGGTTGTCTTTGTTTTGTTTGTTTTGCTGCAGCCTATCAGCAATGCGGATTTCATCGTTCCCGTGGAGATCGACGGTACTGTTCATCAGGTACTGTATTGTCAGACGACTGACGCGTCCACCTTTTGCTGAGTTATGTCTTATGTCTTATGACAACTGTTTAGTCCGTAGGCGGGATGCCTGTGTCTTAATTACATGTATCTGATAGTCATTGTATTTCACTTTGGATGAAAGCACCCGTTAACGAATTGGTAACCAATCGCAGTGAATGGATGTTTATGGGTTTCTACTCTGGGGCGCTCATCTTCTGGAGGGAGGATCCTCCTCATGGCCGACTCCAACCCAGTTCAAGTAATCCAGGATAGGCTGTGTTGTCCTGGTTGGCCTATTCACGATTACTTGCCCCTGGGTGAGAGTCCTGGATCAGCGAGGGACCACCAAGAAGAGTCGTGTCATACAAACAGCATGTAGCTCCACTTTCTCTACATGAAAGGACCTGTTTGGGGCGGGGGGGGGGGTCTGTCTTTATAAAGATATCTGAAGATTCTATTTAGAGTTGTTATTGATCCTCCTTAGTTGTTAATATCAGATTCAAATAACCAAGTGTTTCAATGTTGTGAACATCAGCGAGGAGGTGAAGGTAACCTTATTGGAGGGAGGTAGCATCTTTGTTTGGTATTTGGGGGAAGTCCCAAGAAACTGTCTGGTAAACATGGGAAATCATGCTTGTGCTGAAGGCCTTTGACCAATCTCCTCAGGTGTATGTGCTGAAAAGACCGCACGTAGACGAGTTTCTACAGAGGATGGGAGAGCTGTTTGAATGTGTGCTGTTTACCGCCAGTCTAGCCAAGGTACGTTACGTTCTCAGACCCTCCTCTCTAATCATCGAATTGCTCTAATGACGCCTTCTACCTCCTGCTTAGCCGTCTGTCTTTTTGTCGTTTCATTGGTCACTTGCTATTGTCACTCATCTTCTGTTGCGACTAACTGCCTTTTCACCAGCCACTCCTCTGTGTTTCTCATTATGGATCTCTTTGTCTTACTCCCCTGCTTTAGCCGGTATAACACGGGTAAGTCCATCATAGCATCGGGACTAGACAACTGTAGAGGGAGAGTGTGTCATAGTAGCCGCCGGTAGTCGCTAGCCATGGTGTAGGCGGGTGTGATTAGTTACCCGCCGGGCATCCTATCTATTTAAACATGGCCGAGTCTAACCGGCTTCCCTCCTTAAAGCGCGGTGTTTACTTACTGCTAATTGGTATCAACGCCAGGAGAGATCAGAGACGCCTGATTCAACACCAGCCGACAGGAAGCTCTTGTGTTCGGTGTGTTCAACTGCCAGCTCAAAAGGCATCATCGGGTTCGATCCCCTCTGTCCACATTCTTAAAGGTCCTGGGTTTGTTCCCTGATGTCCAGAATCCTTGATGCCTCCACCCATTCCTTTTATGCTCCTTTATGACATGTCATTTCCCACGTCACTTTAAATCGAGGTCTGCTCAATAGTCCTAAATAGTAGTCCAATGCTGGAGCTATAACGCGCAGCAGCAGCCACTTTCAGCGAAGCGCTCCGACGTGAATCCAAGAGTGGACCTTTGACCTTTGACCGGTTTGACAGTACGCCGACCCCGTGGCCGACCTGCTGGACCAGTGGGGGGTGTTCCGCGCCCGTCTCTTCCGGGAGTCGTGCGTCTTCCACCGGGGGAACTACGTGAAGGACCTTAGCCGGCTGGGCCGCGAGCTGGCCAGCGTCATCATCGTGGACAACTCGCCCGCCTCCTACATCTTCCACCCGGAGAACGCGGTGAGTCCCGCAGCGCCGGCCGAGGGAGGGGGGGCGGGGGGCGGGGGGCGGGGGACGGGGGGGACGGGCAGGGCTGAGGAGGGCTGAGGAGGGCTGAGGAGGGCTGAGGAGGGTTTAGTTTAAAGGGACCGGGCTGGTTTGGTATAGTTCAAGTTGTTAGTCGGGGTCGCACGGGACTCGTCCGTATAGATGTCTTCAGGATTTAGAAAAAAAAAAAAAGATGTGTTCAAGAGCGCAAGAGGCAGGACAGATGTGTGTACATAAAATAGAGGTGTTGTTAAAGGTGTCGTTGAATACGATGTGTTAAATACGTGGCGGTGAGATGCGTGTCCCCAGCTCATCACAGTCAGGTGAAGCCCTCTAGGCTGTTTCTTCCCCCTACGGGTCAATGCTCTTTCCTGACGGGAGGTGTCTCCATCGAGAGGTCGTCGCGGCGACCCCCTGACCGCAGTGCCCCCGTCCCCTGTCCACAGGTGCCGGTGCAGTCGTGGTTCGACGACATGAACGACTCGGAGCTGCTGGACCTGCTGCCTTTCTTCGAGGGACTAAGCAAAGAGGACGAGGTCTACGGGGTCCTGCAGGACCTGAGGGGGAGGTAGCAGAACCACCGGCGGCTCCCTCCGCCACCTGCTCCTCGCGGGGCCACCAGCGTGTACCCAGCCCCCCCAGGCCTGTGTGTGTCTCTCTCGCTGATGCCCCCCCCCCCCCCCCTCCCCCAACTCCAACTCCCTTGCTCCCTCCCCTCTCCTCACACTCCCACACATCTGACTCAGAACTCAGGCAGAACCTCTCTCTCGCTCTCTCTCTCTCTCTCTCTCTCTCTCTCTCTCTCACACATGTACACGTGCCCGTGCACCCCCTGGTTGCGCCCACTAGGGGGTGCCCATGGAGTCTCACTGTGGAAAAAAATACTAAACTAAAACAATGCTATACTTCTACCTGAACCTTCCTCTCCTCTCTGTGACCTGCTGGAGACCGGACATCTCTGTACAAAAAGAGTTCCCCGCGGACGGTGGAAACAGACTGGGCTCCGTATCCGTGCAGTCCCCCCTCCTCTGAGGACCGGAGACGGGGGTCCTTCATACCGTCGTGGTGTGTGGGGGGGGGGGGGGGGGGGGGGGGGGGGGGGGGGGGGAGACGAGGAAGAGGAAAAGAATAACACAACTCTGCAGCAGACAGGATTTTACTATTTGGCGAAGTGCTTATTTTAAAAAACCAAAAGAAAGAAAATTAATTCAACGGTTGTTGTTTTTTTGTTCCTGCGGTCTGAAAGGCGCTCTGAAAGGGTTTGAAGGGGGGAGGGGACGGGACGGAGGCGGGGGGTCCCTGTGTTTGTGCTATGCAGGTAGTCTCTGGTCGTAGAAAAGACCCCCACGCGTCTCCTTTTTGCTTTTCCTACCGAGTGAAGTGCCTTTGTGTGAATGTTTTTAAAGGGGGCTGTGTTTTGTACATGCCGTGCTCCCCCACCCCCCCCCCCCCCCCCCCCCCCCCCCCCCACCACAGAGTACTTCAATCTTTTCAAACTGACAATATATGCTTTAACGTGGACGGGGCGGTATACACACCGACACACGGATCCGTCAAATACTATGACTTTCAAACCATCCCTCGTCTCCTGACATTTACTTTCTTTCCCTTTTTTTGCTCGTGCCATTATATAGACGTGGTTTTCTTTCTTTTTCATTGTACTTCTTCAATCGTAGTTGTAGAATAGAGTTTCGTTCCCGAGTAACAGGTGTATGTTTGCAATTGTGAACGGTAAAATATAATAGAAGAATGTTTATCTTCAATCTCTGGGTTTGAATTTAAAAACATAAACCTGTGCCATTTTTATTACTGTCGACGTCCGCCCATTTCAACAAAACACTAGCCTCCGTCTCATTCGCCAAATAGGACGGTACAATCTCTAGTGCGAATTAAGCTTATTTGGCAATCAGGCGGAAATCCGGCGGTACATTTGAACATATTTGGATCCCATGTTGTAGGTGATCCTTGAAAATAGTTTTAATTCTAGTTGAGATGCAATGATTTCTAGATGCGATTTGGTCTCTCACCACTAGAGGGAGCTCTGTCGCCACGACTTGCCTGTATACAGTTGCAAAGGTATCCCTTTCGTTGCTTCAAATGATGTGGAATCCTACAGAGGATAGAGTCGAGTGCCATGTTTTAAAGTTACATCATTTTCCTTCTAAGTACTTTTATTTGATCAAACGAGTAGTCTCGCTGGAGAGTGTTGGATAGCATTTGGATGGGTGGAGTCTGGACCGTGTGAAAGCACTCCTTACATATGATCAGCGTTTCACCTGACCTTTTCCTTTCTCTAAAACAAACCGGTGTGTGGCTTTCACCTGCCCAGACTCTCCCGACTTCTCTTCACCTCAGTGCCTAAGTCAGAGGAGCCACGCACACACAGAAACCCAGAGTGCTGAAAACATCCGTTACCATGGCAATAACCTTCTTTCTGGTGGGGGTGGGGGTGGAGGAGAGTCCTTCCCAGCTGGGTGGTGTGTGTTGTTTAGGAGGCTAGAGCACTTGACAAAGACCACCTCCCAGGGTTGGTTCTGACTAGGGCTGGCCCGATCCTTAGGGACCTGCTATTAGACTTGTTTGTTGTTTCAGCCATTTGATGTTTGCTGTTGTTATGGTTAGCTATTCAGAAGGCTCCCCTTAATTAGACCTAATGGGAACTAGTGATTCAAAAGGAGGGGTGGTGGGGAAAAAAGCAGCCAAGTAATGTACTCCCATTTTATCCTCTCCATGTAATTGAATCTGAGGCAAATTATCAGTTTGGCCTTTCAAAATAAAAGTTCAAAAAATGTTGCCCGGCTGAAAAAGGATTCCCAACATGTCTGGCCAGCCCTCGGGACCCTGTGGAGGCTCTGTGTCGAGGCTCTTCTGCAGGACTGTGAGCCCTCTCTGCGGCCCGGATGCCTTACTGCCTGTGGACGCATTCAAAGCAATCTACATTCATAAGGTCACTGTGGTGTTTTATAGTGTCACCTCGCTCACTGTTTTTCCCCACCCGGTTTTGAATGTTTCTGTTTGATGCTCATTGGTGGACTCATTGGAAGAATCTGATTGGCTGGCTGCATCAGCCTGGTGTTAACACGAACAGGAAGTGGTCATCAGGATAAGCGAAGCCAATCACATCCGCCCGTCATTCTGTTTGTTTTCATTTGAAATCCTGGTTGCACATTTTGACTTTTATTTGGTCATCAGTACTTCCACGGAAATATTTGTCTGATGCTGCTCCCGTGGGCGTGTTGAACTCTGTTCAGCTTCATTTTATTTGTTGGTATATCCGTTGGAAGAAGTTTTGGACGGTGAGCATTACGCTCTGATGCTGTTTTTTTGGTGCAATGTTGTTTTTACACAAACAAAAAAAAGTTCAGTGTTCATTCTACTCTTATTCTCGACTTCTGTTAACATTTCGATCGTACCATTGTGATATTTTTATAGTTACCCGTTTGTCAGTATTTTGGTTTGGGAAGAAGCTGCATATTACAAGTTATCCACCTGATTTGGGTTTTTTCTTTCTCATGCACAGTAATGCCCCTCTCGGTTACCTTCTTTCGGTTTGAGTTCTCAATCAGGTCCTCCTCTCGGAGGAATCCGCCATGTTGTGCTTTTGTTTTGGTGTGTGTGTTTGTGTGGTGGATGACTGTTCTCCATTGTTTTAAACTTCTGGGCATATCCGTTCACCTTACCACATTGCCACCGGTTTTCCATTTTTATTTAAACAAAGTTAAAACACTTTGCAGTTCCTAGGATTATTCTTCCTGGTTCTTCACCCTTTTTTCGGTTCATTTTAGAACACGATCCTCCTTCGTTGACTGTCGAGTAAATTCTATTCTTGTCGTTCTGTACGGTACAAGACTTAAAAGGCCAAAGCAATGTCACTTAGCACAAATGTGATCTCCGTTTTCCATCTAGTCTACCTGATATAAGGTCTATTTCTTAGTCTCTCTACCTTGATTAATGATGTATTTCTTAGTCTCTCTACGTGATAAAAGGTCTAATACTCCCAGCCCCCAGGTGAGAGAGGGATGTTACTGTGCTCCTGATTGCAGTATATATATTTTTACAGTGAACTTTATTCATGACTTAACTGCATAACTTCCTCCTGGACATGTCACAATAAAAAGCACCTTTTTACGAAGATTACGACTTTATTTCATTATTGTGCTTCAAAGCCAATGGTATCAAGAGACAAGAAGTCATGTGATTTGAGTTTTTAAAAACAGACTTTTGGGGATTTTGCTAGCGAGTTATGCAGGGTTTGGTTATGTGCCATCTTTCCTGGGCCTGTACAGATCTGAGACTATCTGATTTGAAATGGTGATATAAATTGTCTTGCACCCTGATTAGTACACAAAGATGTTGACCAAACTATACTATTCATATCGATTGGGAGTTCAGCCCATCAAACACGACTCCATTGTGGCGTAAACAGACGTTTTTCGTTGGGGCTCTCTACTAGAAAACCAAATATGTCAGCCTAGATGGTTCTATAGGTTAAACCACCCCTGGGGCTATGAGCCAAATTCTTTGGATTTGTGTTGTCTTGTGTTGCCTATTTGAGCGTCAGCCCTGGACTACCAGGCTGTGTGTTGAGGGCGTGGCCCTCCTACAGGTCAGGTAAAAACGATTATTCTCCGTCCTAGCCTGGCATTGTTGTCCGGACAAAGCAGCCTGCTTTCCCATATAGCAGCCGGTATTAAATTCTTGTCGGGGGGGGGGGGGGGGGAAGACATCCTTTTGTCACTTTAGACTGTTGGTGAGAACTCAGTGCTTTTCGAAGATATAACATTTTGATAGCCCTGATCCGTCCATGCGATGGTAAAGTTGATGAGGCTTTGTTCACCAAGCCGCCATATTGGGTCTTAACAGTAGCTGGGTGGGGATAATGAAGCTACTTGGGAAGCAACATGAATAAGTCCAAGCCACATTTATTTCCAACTGTAACGTATTGAGGTAGAAATATAAATACTTTCTTTAAAATTTGACAAGAAAAATGTATTATTTGGGAGTCAAATGACAATATGCCACTTTATGCTTTTCTATCAATTGGCTTAGTTTCAGTGAGTATTCTTGTGAATGTTTTCCGTCAATGATTAGTAACAAAAAAAACACATTTAGTTTGAAACGTTTTATCAGAGATTAAAAAAAATCAGCAGTGAGAACTGCTACACTCTGATACAAGAACAAAAAGTTGAAAATGATCAAGGACTTAGATGCATCATGTTCTTTCAATATTGGCATATACATAAATTAAGGCATTTAGACATAATACGATAAAGGCTACAAATGCTGGAGACAGTAGTCCAACAACAAAAGTGAATAAACCTACGTGAGCATATTAAACCCAATAGAAATACTCTCTCAAACCAACGCTCCCAAGCCAGCTGCACTAGTGGGAGTTAGTGTGTTTCTGTGTCCCACCTGCTCAAAGAATGCCAATGCCTAGGGGCTTCAAGTATAAAATTACTGTCGTGCTAAAAAAAGAAAAAAGGAATCTGCTGTAAGTAGTGCTTCTACATGTCTTATTCTAGTTATCCTCAAAGAAAAAAAGCCAGTGAATTTGCTGATCAGACCGACACAGAAAAGTTGTAAATAAAGTACTTGAAACGTATCCATCCATCTAGATCTACGTAGAAACTAATAAAAACTGCCGGAATAGTTGTAGTGTCATGTTGTCACACAGGAGTTTTTTCAGATGTATCCCCCTCTCTGTGTGATGCGTGTGTGTGTGTCGGTGAGACGCCTGTCTTACTACGCGTCGACCACCATGACGTGTACAAAGAGACCCGACGACGGGAGAAGGTCTCCGTTCTGGTCGAGTAGAGGCACGTGTCTGTATCCTACGAGAGAGAGAGAGGGAGAGAGCTCAGCTAATTGCTAAATTAAGATCAGCCACTCAACAGCATGCAAATGAGGTTCCTGTTGCGTCAAACTGTGCGGATGTGTGTGTGTGTGTGTGCTCACCCATCTGCAGGCTGCAGATAAGGTTTGTGTTTGTGTGCGTGTATACTAGGATGGGTGCGTGTTCCTCGGCTCACCCATCTGCAAGCTGGAGAAGGGGAGTGTGTACTGGCCGACAAATTCGTTGTCCGAGGCGCTGTCGTAGTCCTCCACGACGAAGCGGACCAGGGCCAGCTCCGGTACGTGCACTTCGAAAGTAAAGCTCTCGTTCCACGCGGGGTTGAACCCTGAAACCAAAACCCGTAGCCGTAGTTATGGATTCACATTTTAATCATGTCGTGTTTGCTAACCGTTTAGGGGCTCACCACTGTCCAAACCAGAAATTCAATGCACCCTCATTATCAGGATATTTTATCCATCGTTATCAGCGGTCCAAGTATCACATGTATACAGTTTCATACAAATGAGATTATTTGGGAGTTAAGCGTCCGTGTGTGGACATTTGGGTTCGACCCAAATAACTTTTGAACTGGACGGCAAATACGCTGACTACCGTGTTTTAGAATTTGCATGACAATGCAAAAAGCGAATTAAAAAACAAATGTTTGTCGGAGGAAACCAAAGTCAGCATTTAAATAAACAAGCACATTTAAATGTAATCTTACTTCAGTGAACAATAGTGAGTTCCAGTCACCTGGATGTGCCCGTCTAGTTTAGCAATCAGCTAGCTGACAAGCCACAGTACCGTTGTTATCGATGCACGCCGTCTCCTTCACCGCTACGTCAGCAGGGACGCCCTGCACCTCCACCCTCACCACCGGGTCCACAATGGAGGTCTTCTTAGCCTTCACCTTAGGCAACTGCTGGCCTGAGATCACCTGAGAAATACAAGATGTCAGTACAGAGAAAGCTTCATCAACCACAAATGATGTAGTCCCTTGAGCTGAGCTCAAGCAACATGTCATTAAGAGGGTGTGAGTGAGTGAGTCTTTCAGTCATTCCCTTGATATGACATCAGGGACCCGTCCCTAAACCCAGTATGTCCAAGTGAGCAACACACACTGCCTGTGAGCTGATTGGTTACGTGTCGGTCACATGGTCGTATTCACCATGATGTGGAGGTTCTTGTGCTTCAGCCAGGGCCCGCGGGTCAGGGTGATGGGGTCGAACTCGCTGGCGGCGTCCCTCAGGTAGGAGGGCTTCAGCACGTAGCCGCTGCGGCCGTTCACCAGGAAGCGGCCCTGGTTCAGACTCATGTCCGCGCAGCGCGTCTGGAAGTTCAGCGCCACTGCAGACCGCCAGACGGACAGACATGAATAATGGAGAGAGAGAGAGAGTCGAAGAGTTCAGCCCCAAGACCATGGTAAGAGCTGGATCAGGAACCAGCACTAGCTTGGGCAGTCGTGACAGAGTTACGAACGACAGGAAAGAGTAATGAAATGAGCCAAGATAATGGAGAAAGAAAAGTTATAAGTCGGAGAGCAAGCAAGAAAAAAAAAAAGGATGAAGAATAAAGTGACCCAAAGGAAGAACGATGACAAGAAGTGAAAGCGATAGAGAGTAAGGAGAGAATAAAAGCCAGAGAGAAGGAGCGAGACAGCAAGAAGGAACGAGCCAGACAAAGGGAGTGCTTGTAGCGGGGGGTTGGTACTGTGGGGGGCCTCGCACCGATCTGACAGCCAGCGTTCCAGAAGGGGACGGGGTTGTAGTTGGACGAGTCGGTCCTGGAGCCTGCGGGGTAGATCCGGCTCAGCTTGTCCACGTTGTGGTGGATGTAGCAGTTAGCTGCCGAGGAGAAAGACACTTAGACTGACGACCAGAACCTAAACCCCCTTTATTCTATGGATGCGCTTGTTTTAAAATCAGACAGCTGATCATCCACCTCTTATCTAACTCTATATAGAAACACCATTGTTCTACTACTAAATTCTACCATTCATAAGGATTATTATTAAAAGTAAAAGGACCACTTGAATAAATGGAATGTAGAAGTACTTCTGATGTCTAGCTTGGTTGTGTGTTCGTCGGTGTAAGCATATTAGTGTTTGGCGGCAACAATAGAGGATGAATTGAGCTGAGTTCACGGGTTTGTTTTGGGTTTCCTTTCGTAGATTTGATCAACTCTGGCTTCGTTATCCTGCTAGTTTAGACAAGTCGCATTTGACTCAAACTAATATTTGTTTGCAGAGATAATGATAATCATACAAAAAGTATATATGCAAATACTTCTACTACTACTACTAATATATAATAATAAGGTGACCATTCTACCATTTAGTTTCCACGCATATTCATTTGTGATGCTAAATTTTGAGATGTTCCAATCGCCCGAGCCCAGAATCGGTCGTACCAGACTCCTCCGCCAGCTCCAGGGCTTTGCCCTCCTTGAAGGAGGACATCTCGTAGAAGCTCAGGTTGTCCCTGGCGTCCGCGAAGCCGTTGAAGTGGACGCTCTTGCAGTACACCACCATGTCCGACAGCTCCTTCGCCAGCTTCAGCTTCTTCTTGTTCTGCGCATAGAAGGGACCGCCGTCACACTTCAGCCCATGGGCTGGTTCGGGGCCACGGCAGGCAGGGCTTAGAGGAACCCTGCTCAAGGAGGCCTATAGCGTAGACTAAGAGACCCTGGGATTCAAACCAAGAACCTTTTGGGGTTGGGAATAAAACCCCCTAGCCCACACTAGACTCCCCTTCCCCCAATTATTGAAACATTTGACACTTATGACAGCAAATACATTTAAAAAATAAATAAACGGCCAGTGACATCCTCCTCTGATATCGTATCTCACCTTCTTCCTCTCCTCCTCCTCTGCCTCCTCCTTTTCATCATCCTCGCTGTCCTCCGACACAGCGTCGTAATCGGCGGTGTCTGCCGCGGCCTCGGGAGAGAAGGCTGCCTCCAGCTTGTTCAGACGCTTGCCCTTGATGATGAAACGCCGCTTCAGGTCCTAGGCACGCACACACGGGAACAAGTGGTCAGTTGCAACACACACACACGCGCGCGCACGCACGCACACGCAGTGGTGTAAACCTTTACGGAATCCCCCCCCCCCCCCCCCCCCCTCCCAGTCACAATGCTCTGGTCCGGACACGACTTCTTCAGCCTCGAGGCAATGAAGAGGAAGTGTCTCACAAACCATAAAGGATACAGGCCTTGTGGCAACACAGGTTTGACGGCCTCCACTACATTTCATTCCCCACTCTCCTGTCTCTCTACCGTCCTGTCCTTGAATGTACACAAAAAAATAAAATCATAATGTGAACCAAATACATAAAAAATATTAAAGGAGACATATTATGGTGTTTTCCCAACAAGTTAACATAGTATTTGAGTTCCAGAAAAAATGTTTTTGAAGCCGTTTGCTGGAAATAGCTTTTAGGAAAAAAAAAATATTCCCCTCTGTTTCAGTCCCTTCAGAATGCGCCGTTTCTGGTGTCTAGCATTTATGCAAATGAGCTGCTGCCCATTGACTAATGAGCTGTCAGACTGAACCACAGCATGGAGGAGAAGGGGTTGTTGCCGTTTGCTGACACCTGGAGCTCTATATCTATATTATATAATATCACATAATAATAACATTATACACGGGTATTTATATAATCTATCTAATATCACGGCCAAAAGCTATGTGCGCATCGGATGATATTATGAATAATAAAGACTGTGTCTGAAGTCTCTGGTACTTCCACAAGTAAAGACTCGTAGTGGGGGATATCTCGGCCATGGTTGAGAAAGGGATTGTACTCCTGGAGCTTAGCTGCAGGGCTAGCGCCGAGTTCCCCCCGCCGGAGCTGCTCGTCCGCTGGTCCATACAATCTTAGCGATGCTCTGATTGGAGGGGAGTGGGGAAGTGGGAGGTAATATTCAAATGTGCCCCCCTCCTACGTAGGAGGGGGCGCCAAAACTGACTCGCTCGTTTGGTAGCTGGAGGCGGGCTGCTTCCAGAAATGCGTATCTCACTCAAAAAATCATGTACAGACTTATTTCAAAGTTTATATGCGTGTGGGAGAACAAAGGACCCCCAAGTCTCTGGTTTTGGGGTACTCTGGATGAATATGCATAAGCCAAGCCCACACTGACCTCCGGCGAGGGGAAGCAGGTGGGCATGGTGTCCCCCAGGGGCTGTGTGAGCAGGGCTGGCCCAAGGATGGAGCTCATGTGCTGGGCCATGACCTGCTGCTGCTCGACGCTGCAGTGGTTCTCCAGGGACAGGATGACCGGGTACTCAGACGTCTGGGGATGGAATTCAGGGGGAGGATGTCAATCTTTTCCAGCTTTGACAGCGTAGCACGTCTCCATAAATGTGCCACGGTCAGCAGCAGTGACAGGTTAGCCCCGTCAGACTAATTGTGTGGAATTTAGAAGAGATTTTACCTTATTCTTACTAACAATTTACTCTATTATGAAGTAGAAATTTTTGTACCCCAACATTGAATGTTTAGTATGTACGTTCTAAGCCGAATCTGGAAATTACAACTTTGAATGAAGGTCTCTTCAATTGCTAAACACCATATCATCATTATTTACTGCACACACACACACACACACACACACACACACACACACACACACACACACACACACACACACACACACACACACACACACACACACACACACACACACACACACACACACACACACACACACACACACACACACACACACACACACCCACCTTGAAGGCGTACTCGTGGATGGCCTGGATGGCGTCCTTGAAGAGGATCTTGGAGGTGAGCGTGTAGCCGTGGTAGATGACGGGCTCGCCGTCTGACCCGTCCCAGCAGTCCAGCTCCACGCAGCGGCAACCCAGCAGGAGGGCCCTGGGGGTCAAAGGGTCAGGTTAGCCATGGACTCAACACCGATTGTTTGCCGTGGAACAATCAGGACGGAGCTCAATGATAGATGGGTGACTTTTAGTTATATCATAACTATATTGGACGGAGCTCAACGACAGATGGGTGACTTTTAGCTTGTAGCGCCACTTGGGTCCAAGGGTCATTTTGAATTTCAACCTCTTGGCTTTCTGCCAAACGTAAGACTGTAACAGGTGCTATGGTAAGGTAGTATTAGTATAGGAAAAATCTGCTAAATGACAAAATTGTAAATTGTAGAAGTGTCTGTTAATTACCACATTTTAAATATAATACAGCAAAATTACTCAATTGTACTAGTACTGCCGAGGTATCCCGTAACTTACGCTATCGTTATAAACTAAAAGTATCGTTACTGAATCGCTTCGAGCAAATGTATTGAGATGTGTAACGATTCCTGCTGGAATGGAGATATGCACTTCCTTAGTGCACTTCCCACTACCTGTGTAGTTTCAGTTTCTGCTAAATGACTCAATTTTACGGCCAAAGTATCTGCTAAATGACTAAATTGCACTACAATAGCAGAAGTATCTGTTCAATGTCTAAATTCCCTTTCTGCAGCACAAATATCGGCTAAATTGAAAACGGAACACACAGCAGTACAGCTTGACGACGCGGTCGTACTACACAGTCCTAGCAGCTCTACCTGATGTAGGCCTCCGTGCTGCTTGGGCCCTTGAGCTGGTCCTCCAAGAGGTAGGTGTTGTGCGAGGAGGAGATGAAGTAGTGGCTGAGCGGCTGGCTCATGTCCTGGTACAAGGTGGCGTGTGTGGGGCTCAGCACCACGCTCTCAGGGTGGTTCAGGTATATGAGGAAGCCGTCCTTGGACAGGAGCTTCTTCTCCTTGACTGGGGGGGAGGAGGGGGGGAGATGGTGGGATTTACAGCTGCAGGCTATGGCATGGATTGAGACAAGGCTCTGTATGGAAAATATTTGCTATTTTTTTATTTTTTAGTGTCATTACGATTTTTTGTTGTAATTTCATTTATTTTGCGATTTCATTCATCATCATCCTAGATTAGTATTCAATGAAAAATAAATTACACAAAAATAACTTTATTTTAAATGATGAGAACACAGTCCTCGCTTTCAAAATAAAAGTCCCACCTTTTTCGTCTGGCTCGTATTTGTCGATTAGCGCGTGGGCGTCGGCCAGCGTGGCCTCCTCCCTCTGCTCCTGCACTAGGAACTGCTGCAGGTCGGCGGCGCTCATGAGGCCCGTGGTGCGGGCGTACTCCGAGTAGATGATGTCGATCTCCGGCCGCTGCGTCAGCAGCTCGTAGAAGCGCTCGATCTCCGCGCCGGACAGGTACCCCGATTTGGACGCGTCGCATTGCTGAAGGTTTGCACGAAATAAAAGTATATTCATTAACATTAATATAAATAATTAAATGGCTTTGAGTACAGAGGGAAATTTGAAACATTAAAAACACAAAATGAGGTTATAAACTGTGGTCTTTGGTATCACATCATCAACAAAAAAATTATTGTGAGCAAAGTAACAAAAAAATCCCCCTTTACCTTAAAAGTGTGCAGGTTGTATGAAATGCAAAAAGTAAAGTATATGCATATACCTTGGGTATGTGATTATCGATGCAAAAACATTAACTGAAATATTAGTTTGAGTCAAATGCGAGTTGACTCAAACTAGCAGGATAACGAAGCCAGAGTCAATATAATCTACAAGAGAAAACCTCCAACAAACCCTTGAACTGAGCTCAATTTATCCTCCATTGTTGCCGCCAACGCTAATATGCTAATGCCAACGAACACAAAAAAGCTAGTCATCAATTGTGCCTCATGTCGACGATGCGAGTCTGTCTGTCTGTCTGTCTGTCTGTCTGTCTGTCTGTCTGTCTGACCTTGAAGAGGATCTCAGCGTAGTCATCCTCCACCTCCATGTTCATGAAAAGCAGCAGGTCCTTGAGCTCTTTCTGAGTCAGCTTGTCGTCCACATTCTTGTCGGCCTTCCTCATGCAGTTGAAGATCCAGCTAGGTGAGGGGAGGGGGCTTGTTCAGGAAGATATTTAACTCAGGGTCTATCGTTTAATGTCATAACCTTTGCACAGCCCAGATCTGCAACGTAGAGACATTTTACGACTTTAACTCTTCTGTCAAGTCACTTAAGGTCATGGAGCTACAGCCCTGACAGCACCGGCTCTTATCACATTGAGGTCCACACCTTCCTTGGATGGATGCCAGCTGTCGGTCCTAGAGACCTCTTGTCACCGGAGGCCTTTACTTCACAACGCTCTGCTTTGTAAACAACATACAGCATGCTGTGTTCTGGGGGATTTCAGTTGGTTGAAATCTGCAACCAAACCGCTAGTTAGTTCAACTTCAACTGTGATGTTGCACTACCGACTGTAGCTCTAGTACTCAGAGATAACTGCAATGCCAGCAAGTGGGGCCTCGAACCGGCAACCCTAGGATTTGAAGAAACTCAAACTGCTTCACCAACAACCCGGCGACGCTGGAGCCGCCGCTCGGTGTCTGGAGGACACCTGTCACTCTGTCACAACCATCACACAGTTCTAAATAGTTTGTGATAGTTCAGCTCCCACGGCAACCGCCAACCGTCACCCCTCATCGCCACCCAAAGGATACTGCTCAGTCTTCACCTGGCGGTCCAGGCCCTTGGTGCTGGTGATGACCTTCTCCAGGCCGACCACCCAGCGCCGGGCCTCCTCCTCCGAGCTGGCGATGAGGTCCAGGTTCTTGCGTCGGCCCTTGAAGATGATGGAGAAGCATCGCGGGCCCACCTGCTCCTCCGTGTACTTCTGCAGGCCCTCCGACTGACGGCCCGGGCGCACCGCCGAGATGTCTTCGATGGAGACTAGGGGGAAGGGGAGGAGATGCGGTTTTCGGGAGGGTGCAGTGAGTTATTAGTGGCGAGTATTTTTTTGCTACGCAGGGTGTAGCGTAGTGGTGAGATGAGAGATTGCCTGCCATCAGTGCTCACCAACGTCATTTGGGAGATATATACGTATTGTGTCGATGTTTTGGGATAAAGTTTTACTTTTTTGACTAGGCCATTGTTCGATAATGTAATCGATGACATGGAGCTTAATTGAATATCTATCCAAGTCTATTGTAGGAGGGATTTATCCCCCGGAAAAACACATTTGTTTGAAAAAGGATTTAATATCCAGGTTACCTGGCCAACTTGTTTTTTTATGACTGCACTTGAACACACAGTCCCTTGCTCTCTCTGAACTGCTGACATGGGGAGACTGGGTGCCATAAATTGCCATAAACTAATTATCAGGACTCTCCTCATTTGACACACAAACGTGGTTATTAGCCAAAAGCCCTAACCGGTGTTCTTAGTCCGATAGAACAGATATGACTGTTTAAAACTAAACCATAGTTATATAACGCTATCTGGAGTTCTTAACCTGCTCCCTCCCACACCTTCAATAAATTGGGATTGCATATCTGATGGGACAACGCCTTAACCTTAAATTAATGTGTAACCAAGTTTGAAATAAGCTTTTCATAGTGATAGGCCTACCCTACATTTTTTAAATCAGAATTGTAATTTAATTCGCTTTTCCCCGATCAGAATAGATAACCCTGTTGCCCCCGTGTGTTTGTTTGTTGGATGCGTGTTGCTTATTGAAGAGAAACACAGGTGCAGAATGCTTATCAAACCGGGAGTCGTACGTGGCGCTCTGCGGGGAAGACACTCACAGGCTGGGTTCGACTTGAAAAAGGTCCGCTGTGACTCGTACCACAGGGTCTTGCAGTCATCCTGCAGTTTGAAATAGCGGGTTTTCTTCCAGGACGAAGAGCGCACCTTAAGCAGGTCTCCCCCCGTCAACAGGAACTGAAGGTCTCCATCTCCCTCCAGACCTAGAGAAGTGAGGGGTGGAAAATAGACAAACCAATCACTAAGACAACAACGATTTTCCCGAAGCGTGGATTCACGCTTGACTTAATCTAAAGTACAACAATCGAGACTGGGGGTCTCTACACGTCTGTTGTCATAAGGCTCGCAAACGACACACACACAATGTAATCGTCCGAAAGATCCGGTTATTTGCCTACCTAGGAACTTGGCATTTAAACTCGTCACCTTCTTCCTTTGAGCATTGTAGAGTTCTTCCTCCGATTTGGTTCGACTTGGCGGTTTTGTGCATTGCATCGTGAAATCTATTTGCTTTATTATACACGGATAAAAAAACAAAACACGACTGTAGCGTTACTTCAGCCGCTCTCTGACAGATCCGTCTGAAGAAAGGGCGTGTCCTTAAAGTTCTCTCCCTGGCTGCAGCCAGCCAAATCGATAGGATTTTGGGATTTGTTAATTACCAAAATTTGTCTCAGTTTTTAGATTATGCTTTTGCGTTTCGGAAATGGTTACATGGTCGAGTACCAAACATACAAATTTTAAAAAAAACGCGCATTAGAATGGATGATCATCCGCGCGTCATTGATTGAACCGGATTTACAGTACGGGATTCGTTGGTTTTATCCATCGAACAAACTTTAATGATAAACTCAGGCTATCCATTGCCACCCCATGACCACCTGAGATCGTGCGGTGACCGGAACGCGCTTCCAGGGCTCCCTCTAGCGGGACGACGGGTTCAGGACACATCGAGTTATTGACTACCAACGGACACCTTTTGTGACCCACGTTCAAACTCTTAGAGGCTGTAGCATTATTTAACTTTAAAAAATTGGAACCGATGTCGACGCATTGAAGAATGGTGCATTATCGAACTTTCTTCAGTCATCCAGGCCTAACGTGCAGGCTCATTTGAAAGTAAATGCACCATCTTCATACATTCAGTGCATTATTGTTTTGTTTTTAACAGTGATTTAGAAAGGTGGAAGAGCAAGAGGGCAGAATAATTATTGCTTTAAAGTAGGCCTATTGGAAAAAACGCTGGTGTGTTCGCAAATGTATTTTTGTATAAAATTGAAATATGAATCCAATGTGGATGAAAAGAGACACGCCTTTGGCAAATCGAGCCTACTTCAGAAAGCAATTCAAACAATACACAACTTATGAAATTATGCTTTTGGGGAATGTCAAAAATAGTTATCACGGCGATTGTAAACGGACAAACAAAACCCTAAAACAATTGAATGTCTTCTGATGTTTCAAACAAACGTCCTACCGTGTATTTTGTTGATCCCATTCGTCTCCATGATTTTTTCACCGAGTCTTGTACTTAGACCAAAAGGTTAACGTGAACTTCGTTTGAATGATCAACAAAGCACACTTTCACCCAACTAGGCCTACTTTCCGTCTTTCCATATGCCCAGTTGAAACTCAGAAGCGTAAACGTCGACTACGGCTATTTCACCAAACGTCGTGCTGCAAGTCAGGATCCCCAAGTGTACTCTTGCATAGGGCGACAAAACAGGTGCGATTTTCTTTGACAATCCGAGTAGGGGTGGTGTGTGTGTTTGTGGTGCTGGCAATCCGAGTTACCGGTTTGACAAGCCTGCAATGAATCAGAACTCGTGATGTAACCTCAGCATGCACAGCCTTTTGTTATAATAGGAGGGATCTATACACTCAAATGATAACTCTATTATCCACCATCACTCTTTGTGACTGAGCAGGTGTCTTGCTGGAAATCTGGCCTCACAGTCAACTTGATATAGGCTTATAGGCTTACTAAAATAAAAGTATGTGCTTGTGTTAAGGTCACAGGTGCATTTGTAAAGTCAAAGTGTTTAAGCCTTTCCAAGATTGTGCGCATGATTACCCATCTTTGTTTGGTCATCCAAATAAATCTGGTCAGATTAATTATATCGTTTTTTTCACATCCACATCTGGCAATCCACCACATATGCAATTCCAAATTTCTAAAATGTCAACAGCATGTAGATGGATATGGATATGAATCCTCACTGATGCTACACAGGGCCTGCAGGTAGGCCTACTGCACGTGTGGAGATGGACACAATGTGCGTGGAGATAGCGGGGTGAAGCTCTCAGCACTTCCTTTTCACATCCGGCTTATGACCCCCACCCCCCTGCACCGTCAGCACCATCAGCACCAGCGCAGAGTGGCCCCACAGAGGGAGGGGGGGGGTGGAGAGAGAGAGAGAGGTGGATAGAGACAGAGAGATTGGGAGAGTGCGTGTAGTAGAAGTCGATTCTAGAATCGATCGAGTTGTTAAATAATGATTCCTTTAAAATCAGTACTTGTACTTGTTTTTAAATACTCCAGTGTATTTAAAAAAACCTTAAACAGGCCCTCCTTTATCATTAATGTAGTCAGAAACTATGGCTGCCTATTCTAGTCCCTTGTCCCAGCTTGTCCTCAGATATCTAATATTACATGTATATATATATTGGATACAGACATAGTGACTTCTAATGCAAACTAACTTCCTTCCTTTATAGAGTTTAAGAAATATGTGCCAATATCTTGAGTGCCATTCGAGTTTGGAAATTGCCCATGGGGAAAATAACCTGCTATTAATAAAATATAATAAACTATGAAACTTGAGTTTACATTTTCTATGGTGGCTTCTCGTTTCTGTGCCTCCATGCAACAAAACTGCAGGCCCAGACCAGTGCATTAACCACTGGTTGTGCTGTAGAGTGAACTATCATGTTTCCAGGCTGCAACTATAGCAACTAAAATGTACACTTTGATGTTTCCATTCCATTATTCCCTTTCAAATTTTGTTTTAAGAAATTCCCCCCAAAAATCCATTAAACAAAGCTTGGACGAGGGGCAGTTGAAATGTAGGGACAAGGATAATATCGTTCTGTTTATTCGAGTGCCTCTACAAGCATGGACATGTCTCTCATGCTTACCATAGCTTTGTGCTCTCAGCCAGTCAAAGTTCCTTGATATCTTGGCGCCTGTTTGCATGACTAAGTACACACTTGAGTTATTTTGAGGGAAATTGTGAAATAACCTTCAAAGAATTTAATCAGAAGTGTGTGTGTGTGTGTGTGTGTGTGTGTGTGTGTGTGTGTGTGTGTGTGTGTGTGTGTGTGTGTGTGTGTGTGTGTGTGTGTGTGTGTGTGTGTGTGCGTGCGTGCGTGCGTGCGTGCGTGCGTGCGTGCGTGCGTGCGTGCGTGCGTGTTATACCTATTGTCTTCCATTCTTTTGCATTACTACTATTTCAAGCCTACCTACTGCTGTGGCAACCACATTTAGGATCAAGAACTAAAGTACATCTTATCCTAATGAATTTTAAATTGCGATTATATCTTACTCTTTGCATCGTTTAAGTATAATTTCAGTGGTTTGTTTGTATTACCTTTGCTAAATCTTTGTAATGTATGATAGACAAAGTAACAAAAATGTATTGGTGTGCAACATAAAAATGTACGGAGAACATTTACGCCCTCTAACGAGTAAATTGGGTAGACAGAGCTTCAAATTGTGAGGAAGGGAAAGAGGAAAGAATACGCAAATGTCAAAACATCATGAATGTCATTATATTATTGACAAAAAAACGATGCATACATTTAATGAAAATATTCATATATTTCACGTGAAGTGTATAGCATTTATTGAGCCTATATGCTACTCGAAAGGTCCATAATTTGCCACGCTTAAAATGGCGCTCTTCTGATTCCGCCTCACATGTTACGTAATACGTGCATACTTTACGTAATGCGTGCGGCGCCCGGAACGTTGTGTTGACAGTAGCAGCAGGAGTTGTCAGCCGAGTAGCCAGCGACCATCCTTGGAGCCGAATGGACTAGTCACAACGTTGCTATTTAAGAAACACTTGCCTATTCTACAACAACAACACTGTATACAGTGTGTACGTAGCGAAACATGGCTGACGACCAGAGCTCCCAATCCTGGTCAATCGACAAGGATGATTATATCCTCAATGAGGTGATAGGTGAGTAAGCTAATGCTAACGTTAGCGCTCTGGTTGACGTTAGATGGCTAACAACTAGCTAAACCTGCCATACCTAGCCAGCCAATGCTACCGATCTCCAGACAGCATTGGCTTTGTGTAGCTGTTAGTGGACCCGCTGTTGGTCCAAAGTAGCTTCCCGTCTCCAGCGTTGACTGTAGTGAACGGTAACGTTATCTGATCATCTAACCAGCTAGCATGGCTAGTCAAGAAGCGTGATGCTAGCCAGCGAACTCGAGTGAGTAGTCGTTGCATGAAGATTAAAGGGTGGAATGTGGAAATGGGTGGTGCCCTTTTGCTTGACTTATGATATGGCTTAGTAAGTCATACCAGTGTTAGGTCCTTCAGAAAGCTATGTGACTGATTTGATCCAGGATTATGACTGAATGAAAGCAGACTGCTCTAATGGACACGAGCGTAATTTTCAGATTTGCTAGACATAATATCACAATGATTATTAGTACGGTACGTTGCAAGTCTAGCTGTCAGTGACGGGGAGGCTCCCTCTAACCGCTCATACTCGGGTCAACCCTCACAGGCAGCGGAGCCACAGCGGTGGTCCAGGCGGCCTACTGCGAGCCCAGGAAGGAAAAGGTGGCCATCAAACGCATCAACCTGGAGAAATGTCAAACCAGTATGGACGAGCTCCTGGTAAGTAGCATTATACCCACCCGCTGCATAACACTGGTACCATATTTCTAGCATGTTAGTAGTGCATCCCCTCCACACTATTTGATGTGCTGCACCCCAGACAGATAAGCCAGTGTCTGTGATTCTGGTGGTGGTGGATGCCAAAAACATCCACAGTCTCGGATTCACCCTGGGCTGTGTCTGAGTGTTGGCTGGCCTAGAAGTGACATAACACAGGTCACAGACGGTACAGCCTCCACTCTAAGGCACTGCCGAATTAGGTTAAGGGAATCTAGGGGAGAAGGGAGACAGCCACCAAAACACTTCCATGGTAACAGTCACTGTTAGGATCACTTTTAAATGGTGTGGTGCTGCGATGCAATGACTGGCCTGGATGTTGATATGTCTGAGGTTTACGACTTAAGTGTCAATTTGTGGGTTCCTTTGTTAGTGAATTGCTTGGGATCGCAGGCAACAAGGAAAGCTGTTTGTTTTGTTTTTAAAAGGGTAATTAGGGGGTTAGGATAAAGTTTCGTGGCTAGAATGTTCAACTCCCAGGCGAAAGCTATTGGGTTGTATTGACCCCCTGGTCAAACAGTCGGCCTCCTTGAGCAAGATGTCCTACCAACCCCGAAACTGCAACATAATGATGATGTGTCAGAATTTGCCCTTGTAAATCACCTTGGATGAAAGTGCCTGCTAAGCGTCTGTTTGTTTCAACCCTTTTGCAGAAAGAGATCCAGGCGATGAGCCAGTGTCATCACCCCAACATTGTCTCCTACTACACCTCCTTCGTGGTGAAGGATGAACTGTGGTTAGTCATGAAGCTGCTCAGTGGCGGTGAGTGCTCTTCAGTCATGGTTTCTCTTTCTCTCAGTTATTTTCTTTCTCTCTCGCTCCTTCTTTCAGTCTTTCTCTGGCTTTAAGATCTCTCTCTCTTTCGCTCTCTCTCTGCTCCTTCTCTATCTCTACCCTCTCTCTCTCTCAGCCTACACTTATCTTGAAGTTGTCTTTGACTTTCTTTGTCCTGTTTAACCTATCTCTAATCTAGCTATGAGCTACTCTGACTGAATGTTTACATTTCCTTGTATAAACCCATTAGAGGTTAGCGGTTTCACTTAATTCTCTCTAGATGGCATAGATTTTAGCCATCGACTTCTTAGGTTTTTTTGGGTTGACAGCACTATTACCCAGAAAGTGCTGAAGCAAGTTATACTTGCTGCATTGTATCAGTGTCAGTTTTTTCTGTGAGCAGGAGGAACCTCACATGCTCTACAATTGTGCTTCCCTTTCTGCAAACACCATAATACATTTAAGAGTGTTCTCAAAAGTTAAGGTTATTATGAGATCATGACTGTGTTGCTTCCCTTTCCTCAAACACCATCAGTACAAGAAGCCACCCTAACTCCTCCATTCTCCGTGCTCCAGGCTCGGTGTTGGACATCATCAAGCACATCATCTCCCGTGGGGAGCACAAGACCGGGGTGCTGGATGAGTCCAGCATCGCCAGCATCCTGAAGGAGGTGCTGGAAGCCCTGGAATACCTCCACAAAAACGGACAGATACACAGGTCAGCTTTGGAAGCTACAGCTTTTTATCCAGAAGCGACGTTGTCGTGAATTTAAGACGCATGCGATTGAATGAGCACAGGTAGAGGTTTGCTTGCTGACTACGTAATTTGGAGTTTGATCCCTTAACCTCTCGGCCAGGAGCCAAGCACCCAAACACATCCCTGGGTTCGGGGGTTCATCTTCGCGGCTGTTAGCTACTGCGGCACATGCGCCTTAAGCGTCTCCGCTATCATTGTTTGGCGGCGGCTGTTGGAAATTGTTCTGTTTGGCCGCTCTCCCCCGGCTGTTTTCACATGGCCAGGACCAGGCCCTTCAATATTTAATACACTGGAAATGTATTATTGAGGAGGATTGTTTTACATAACGTCCTGTCCCAGGACCGTGGTGGCGTCGCTGAAACCCAGGAGGGAAAGGGGAAGAAGGGATACTACTGTACTTACTGTACTGTGGGCTGTTTGCACCTCCTGTGTATATGTTACAAATTGTTGTGTCCAAAGAAGTCCATTTTTATTGGTTACCTTGCTTGGTTTTCAGGTGTTTTTGTCTTTCAGTGTTTTGTTTCGGGTGTGCTTGTATGGTTCCTTATACCCCCCCCCCCCCCCCCCCCCCCCATGAACTTGAATTGGTTTAGCCTATGTGGTCTCCTGGACACTGGTGGCTCGGTGCTAAACAGAGCCTGCTGTGAAAACCAAGGGAGGGTGGAGCTGGTCAAGATCAGATGGATAACTGGGTTACACTGTGTGTGTGTGTGTGTGTATGTGTGTGCGTGTGTGTGCGTGTGCGCGCACTCCAGGCAGACAGTGAAGTGAGGGCTTGAAGGGTGTTTCTCATGCACTGTCATAGAGGTGTGTGTGTGGGTGGTCTAATGGTGTGTTTGGTTCACCGTGTCACCAGCCCCATATCTCTTGGTTATGGCCGACTCACTATCTTTCATTACAGATGACTAATAATGATTGATGATGTCATAGCTAACCAATGCCTTGTCTTAATAGGGATCTGAAGGCAGGAAACATTCTTCTAGGAGATGATGGTTCAGTGCAAATTGCAGGTAAACTTCAGTTTGTACCGCAAGAGCCAGAACATTATCTCATCACTTCCTGCTTGGTTAGACTCTAAGCAGCTGTTTAAACCACACGGCTGTCAGATCTTCTCTCTCTTTCTCTCTTTCTCTCTTTCTCACCCTCCCCCCTCCCCTGCGCTGGCTTTTATTGAGTTATGAATATCTCAGGCACACTGCTAGAACAATGTTTTGTTTCTTATCCACTTGATTTGACCGAATCCTATTAAGGTAATCTAATAGCTTGTTTGTTCCTGTACATTGCACTCTTCTCTCACGCTCTCTTTCTCTCTGGATTATTTTCACGAGTTTCAACATTTATTCATGGATCAGTTTACACTCCTATTTTCGTGGCTTCTTTGCAAATAATTATATTTTCTCTCTTACTCTCGCTCTTCTTTCTTTCTCCTTCTCTCCCCGTCCCCCACCGTCAGACTTTGGTGTGAGTGCCTTCCTAGCAGCAGGGGGCGACATGACCAGGAACAAGGTGCGGAAGACCTTCGTGGGGACCCCCTGTTGGATGGCCCCCGAGGTCATGGAGCAGGTAGGTGTCTCTGTAGTGGATGTCTCTGTAGTGGGTGTCTCTGTAGTGGGTGTCTCTGTAGTGGAGCTCCACAGAGTAACGCAATGTACGCACTCTGACTCGTCTACAACACTGTGGCGTCCCTCCTCCCCCTCGCAGGTTCGCGGCTACGACTTCAAGGCAGACATCTGGAGCTTCGGCATCACTGCCATCGAGCTGGCCACCGGCGCGGCGCCCTACCACAAATACCCCCCCATGAAGGTACCGCGTGGTAGAGCCTAGATCGGGCCCAGAAGATCTACCCCGACCCGACCGGGGCCCGAGCCCAGAGAACCTAAACTCTAATGCGTGGGTGCTTCCCAAAGCTGCCTGTGGATTTGCCAACACCAGATGGCAGTACATACATGCGTTTCTTGCACGTTTTTCTGACCCATGATATAGTTTCAGAAATCTTTGAAAGGCTTGCAAGGATTTATTAATTGCCTTAAATAGAAGATCAAGAGATGGCTTGAGTTACCTGTGGTATCCTAGCAATAGTTGTCAAGGGCAGTGTTGCATAGTAACAGTTGCCCAGGGCAGCGCTACATGTCATCAGATGGGTTATAAGCAAGAAGGAGGTTGAATCTCTCTGCCTCTGTTGATGCCAAGAGAGGCCTTTATTGCATTTCACATGTTTCATTAAAACTGTTGTAGTTGTGGCTGAGCTAGCTAAATAAAATCTGGTGCCCTCTAGTGGTACAAGTGTCAATAAAACGTGTGTGTTTGTGTGTGTGCTTCAGGTGCTGATGCTGACCCTGCAGAACGACCCCCCCTGCCTGGAGACGGGCATCACGGACAAGGAGATGGTGAAGAAGTACGGCAAGTCCCTGAGGAAGATGATCTCCCTGTGCTTACAGAAGGACCCAGAGAAAAGGTGAGACCCCTAACCTCACCTCGTTGTCTTGGTGGAGATATGACCCTTGACCTAGTCAATTCAGATTAGGTCCTTGAGGAGCAGATAGACTGTGGACATCTGGGCTCGATCTAGGCTATTCTGTCCCCAGTTTTCCCAGTCATATTTATAGTTTATTAGTTTTGCATGTCCGTATGAGAAGGTAACAAGAACTTCCATTGCAGTGTGAAGCTTAAAGGAACATTCACAAGTGTGTGTGTGTGCGTGTGTGTGTGTGTGTGTGTGTGTGTGTGTGTGTGTGTGTGTGTGTGTGTGTGTGTGTGTGTGTGCTGTCCTCAGGCCAACTGCTGCTGAATTGCTGAAGCATAAATTCTTCACCAAAGCCAAGGTGAGCGAACCTGCCATTTTCTGTGTATTTAGATTTTTCGGCCGAACATGAAGTTTGCGAAGCAGCACAGTAAAATGTTGTTTTTGTATCGTTCTCCTGTTGCAGAACAACGAGTACTTGCAAGAACGGCTCCTGCAGAAGGGGCCAACCATCACCGAGCGCTCGAAAAAGGTCAGGTTTCCACTGGGGTGCAGGTGCTTTCATTTCCAACTGAAATTTGGCAATGTGTGTGCATAATTATTATTAAACATTGTCAATCATTTGTGGTAGGACATTCTTAATCTTAAAATAACCTCTATTTGTCGATGAGCTACCCATAGAATGTTTATCGAAACACAGATAAGTCTGTGTAAACAGACTTATCATGATTTAATGATTTAAGGTCAACGTTTCTTGAATCTCTCTGTTGAGTAAAGGCCAGTTCAGACCAAATATTCGCCTCGCAACTGCTTGCAATGAGACTGTTTTAGAACGTTGCAGGGGAAAAGTCGCAGCAGTGTGAACTGGTCTTTGCAGCGCGGCTGATGCCGTTGCAAGGAGTCGCCAGAGATTGAACATGTCAAATCGCCAGGTCCAGTTTTAGAACTTGCCGATGTAGCTATTTCTCTTCAGCCAATCACGGCACAGAACAACTTGTGCGTCACAGCCTTACTCCGTACTGGTCCCGGTCCCGGTCCCGTACTGTCCACTCCAGCATACGAAGATGTCAGACTTGGTCCGAGGAGAGAGAAGAAAATTTAATTCCAGCTAATAATAATTTTATAAATTAACGTCGCAGCCCTTCTCGTCGCAAGGAGTTGAGAGTTGCAAGTCATTGCGAGGCGAATCTTTGGTCTGAACTGGGCTTAAGGGGTCAGTGACTGACCTCCCAACCAAGCTGGCAGAGCTGGCAGTACCTTGAGAGCTAGTCTGTATAGAGGGCAGGACTTTTATGCTCCTCTTGCCTTGACCTCTGGAGATGGAGTGTTCACGTTATGGTGTACAGTAACATCACCTGATTGTCTGACAGGGGGACTATCAATGGCTCACTTAATATGAAGGTGGTTCTTCAACCTGACTGTTGGAGAGCCCAGACTGACCTGCTGGTCGCCCAATAGTGTTGTCCCAGCTGGAAATGGGGGCTGTGGTGGCCGATAGGCAATGGTCAGGTCTGGTGCAGGTGGTTGAAAGGGTGGTGTGTTTTGGGGGGCAAGCGTATTAAAGATGGGTGTGTTTTTGGGGCAGGTTGTATTAAAGAGGGGTGTGTTTTGGGGTGCAGGATGTATTAAAGAGAGGGTATGTTTTGGGGTGCAGGATGTATTAAAGAGGGGGTGTGTTTTGGGGTGCAGGTTGTATTAAAGAGGGGTGTGTTTTGGGGTGCAGGATGTATTAAAGAGGGGTGTGTTTTGGGGTGCAGGATGTATTAAAGAGGGGTATGTTTTGGGGTGCAGGATGTATTAAAGAGGGGGTATGTTTTGGGGTGCAGGTTGTATTAAAGAGGGTTGTGTTTTGGGGTGCAGGATGTATTAAAGAGGGGTGTGTTTTGGGGTCCAGGTTGTATTAAAGAGGGGTGTGTTTTGGGGTGCAGGTTGTATTAAAGAGGGGTATGTTTTGGGGTGCAGGTAGTATTAAAGAGGGGGTGTGTTTTGGGGTGCAGGTTGTATTAAAGAGGGGTGTGTTTTGGGGTGCAGGTGCGCAGGGTCCCCGGCTCCAGCGGGAGACTCCACAAGACGGAGGACGGGGAGTGGGAGTGGAGCGACGATGAGTTGGACGAGGAGAGCGAGGAGGGCAGGGCAGCCATTGCCGCCCTGCGAGTGAGTGTCCACACACACGCACATCCGCACAGACAGACACAGAGACACTGTCTATGTGACACTTGCACTCTAACTATCCACAGGGACACTTCAGTTCACTGTGGCAGAATTGGGCGTGGGATTTAATTCCCGGTTTGAGAGGGGGCTCCCCTGCGGCTCGTTCATCCCAGGGCTGAACAACAGTTTGAATGTGTGGGATCTGTCTAATTTGGTGCTTTAATTCATGACATGTACGGGAACAATGGGAGTTTCGTCAAGGCATGTGATGATTTCCATAATGGGCCAAACTCAACTCTTGATAGGTGGTGCCGGGAAAGAGAACGATTTCGTTGATTCTTTTTTTAATCGTGACAATCTGTCGTGTCCGTTCTGCAGTCACCCCGGGTGAAAGACGGATCCCAGAACATGGAGGTGAGTCCAATCATTGCGGACCTTAAATTCTAAAACTGTCTCCAACACAGAGGATCTGCATGACTTGTGGTGTGTGTGTGTGTGTGTGTGTGTGTGTGTGTGCGTGAGGCGTATTCGTCTTCTTTAATGTGATTGGATGAGACCGAAAATAGGGAATTAATTTACAAAACCAACCAATTGTTTATGCGGCGGTGCTCAGCTGTTCCCGCCCTCAGTCGGTGCCTCTGGTCATCTACAGCCGGGTGAGGCCGCGCCCCCAGCGCAGGCCGGCCAACCAGGGGCTGCTGATGCTCTGGCCCCGCCCCCACAGGGTGCAGCTCCTCCTCCAGCAGCAGGAGCGACCTCAGCTAGCCCCTCCCACGCACCCACCGCACAGGTGAGGCCCTCAGACCAGAGCAACAGAGCCAGGAGCTGGATCGATTCAGCCCTGATGCTCGATGACCTAATGTACTTTTTCTTGTATTTGAGTGAATTCAGGAAGTATTACAGTGATGATTGACAGCTAACGAGACTAAATAAATAGTCATATAGGAATAAATAAAAACTTTTATATAATATACAATATGTATAATAGAAAACCTTGGAAATCAGTGGAAATAATATGTAACATTGAATCACAGGCCGTTATCGAACCTGTGTCCCAACAGGAAGTACTAAAGGTAACTGACAAAACCCCGCTGTCTCCCACAGGAAGCGGTGGCGGTGGTGCTCAACACAAACGTCCCCATCAGCCTGGTCCTGAGGTTAAGGAACCTGAAGAAGGAGCTCAACGACATCCGCTTTGAGTTCATGCCTGGAAGAGGTCAGTCTCTCCACTATGGCGCTTGAAGGGCATACTACCCCCCCCCCCCCCCCCCCAAGCCAAAAGGGCCCGGTGGTTCGATCCCCAATGTCCAACTTCCAAAACTGCAGGTGGAGACGTTGGACAGGGGGCTTCAGCGCTAGTGGCTCCTTCATGACTTGCGTCTGAAGTCACTTTTATCACTCTGGGTAATAGCTGCAAAAAGGCTACAGAGGTTTCAGGACAAGGTCCTGTACTAGGTACTAGGTCTTCTACAGATGATGTAGAAGACCTAGTACTGAAGCCTCTGTGCAAGCCTTTTTGTCAATCCTAACCTTATCCTTGTCGTCCTTTTCTCCTGTGTCTCTGTGGTCAGATTCAGCCGATGGCGTGTCTCAGGAGTTGGTCTCTGCCGGCCTGGTCGATGGGAGGGACTTAGTTATTGGTACGTAGCGGTTGGACCACTTCCTGTTTAGTCATTTCTAATTTTAGCCTAATTAAATGTTCCTCAAATCTTTGAATCTGAAAGTCGTTTGTCAGTCTGGGATGTTATTTGCTCCCTATATCCATATTGGTCACGTTTGTTATATTATTTTAATAACATGATGTTTTTTATGTTCTCAAGTGGCTGCCAATCTGCAGAAGATCGTTGACGATCCGCAAAACAACAGGAATGTGACTTTTAAACTGGTAAGAGTGCACAACCTAATCCTTCAGTTAAACGCACACTACAATAACGTAGTCCTACCACAACACAAAGTCGAGAAACAAGCCTCTGCCGTTGGCTATTTCCTGCTCGTTCAGTCCCCCTGACCCGGGTCTAGGGAGCTAACCCTGTCCCCCTGTGTCACCTCGTGTCTTTATCTCCCAGGCGTCTGGACTGGAGGAATCTGAGATCCCTGATGACATCAAACTGATGGGATTCGCCCAGCTCAGCATCAGCTAACTCACACAGAGACCCCCCCCTCCCTTCCCCCAGAAAAATAGCAACAGCAACAACAACAACCACCACAACAAAAAAAACAACAGCATCAACAAGGAAAAAATATGAAAAGGAAAAAAGGACAGCAACTAATGGTATTGCACAGCTGCATTATTTCTCAATTCCACAAAACCATTACTGCCAAAGAGGGGTGGTCAAAGGTTAAACAGTCCCCCCCCCCCCCCCCCCCCCAAAAAAAAACCTGGCACAAGAGCGGGAAAGCTATGGTGGCCGCGGGCCACGGAGATAAGGGGCGACGTTAAACACAGGAATCTTTACTTGAAAAGTTTACAGCGCGGCTCGACGTGGGAGACCGCATCACCCTCATCGGCTTATTCCCCCCCTCCCCCTCCAGTTTTGGATTTTCTTTTCTGCGTTGGGATATTTCTTTTCACCCCCCCCCACCCTCACCCCTCTCCTTTTCAGTTTATTTTTTATACACAAGCACAATCCAAAACAACTCCTGCCACTTCTAGAAGTGATTTGCCTTTTGTTTGTCTTTTATTTTTTTTTTATCAACTGTGCCACAGAACTCACTATATAGTGTTTTTGTTTTTGTTGTTTCATCTCGACCTTACGGCACTTTACGCTACTCTGAATTGAATTAAGTGTAAAGCTTGCCTTAGCTGGTAGAACTATAGATTTAGTGTGATGGTTTGATTAAGAATGAAAAGAAAAACACATTGAGTCCACTGTTAATTAGTAGAGGTATATTGTGAATGGAGATCTACGATCAGATTTACGCCTCTTTTAACATTGGCATTAAAACAAGAATTCATGTGTTGTGAATACATTTTTACTCCCGCAACTCACTCACAGTTCATTTATAGTGTCGGAGGGCGATTGGGCTTAGAAGGAATATGTTCACAAAATTGAAATACCAAAACAATTCGCTCTTGTTCAGCCTATACCAATATGTACGTTGAATCACAGGATCAGTTTGGACGGGGGAGGGGAAGTTTTGACACAGATCTGCTATCGGTGAAAACATATCTGTTTGTACACACTTGGAACTTCTCCAACTGTAGCTAAACAATTAACCGCAGTTAATCTCATGCCGAAGGGTTTAAAGGACATGCTTGTCTTAATTGAGTTGGTGACAGTTTCGTATTTTTTTTTTTTTTACTATGCAATAGTCGGTCAGCTTTCTCTCCCAGTTTCCGCTGATTCTCTGACATATCTGAGTTTTTCAACGTGCATTCCCTTGCCACAAATTAATGTTCAAATCACCAAGATTGGCTGTTGATGGGATCTATTCCAGAAACACATTTCCACATTTTGATTAAAAAAACGTAAACGTATTATTACCTTTGGCCTAGCTGTACCATCAAGTAAGATATTCTTGTTCAATCTGCGGCTATTGACTAAAACCTAGGAAGGTGTCCCGTGCTCTTGTTGTCAAGCAAATATCAAACTGACCGCAGCGGGCACTTGTCTTGCGCTCTCTGGCAGGTGAGAGTCTGTGCACTGAAAACTCCATGGGTGGTGATGCTCCTAGTTAATGCTTTTAGTTTTGTCCTTCAGAATCCGTATTGTTTTCTTGTCATCGCTATAGGCAGGTTGTTTGGATGACGCTTGTTTCCGTGCTTAAAGTACCCGCCCACAAGTCTGTGCTGTCACTCCCAGGAAGGCCCGAAAGGCCGTCCGGAGCCGCGCGCCAGCGGGCGCGCCACAGCTCGACGCGCTGGTACAGTTGTAAATGGTGTATTTAAAGAAAAAAAAGTGTTTGCTCTCTTTCAAAATGTTCCTATAACGGAAACTTTGTGCTCAGTCACACACACACACACACACATACACACAGACACGTACACACCTTGTTTGCTTTTCTGAGTTTGTCAATTCTCTGTATGTCCTTTTTTATTTTATTTTTTTTGATTTAAGTGAATTAAAAATCGAAACATTTCAGTTGTAGCCTACATGATGTTCACGGAACATGGCTGGTTGACGTGATGGAAAGGATTTATCCAGTTCACGAACAGCAACTATCTTTTTCTCTCTTTTTCTGTTTCGTTTTTGTTTATTTTTGATTGTTTCCACCATTGGCCTTGTTGTGCTAGAACATGAACTAATCATGCACAGATTATTTTAATTGGCACCTTATTGATATAAACGTTAACTTAGCTTGTTTTAATTACAATGGGGGGGTGGTGGTGGTGTTGGTGGTGGTCGTAGCCTCACTCCAGTGCTGTCCTGTCATTAAATATGCATTTGTTAAAATTTGGTAAAATCTAATTTGAAAATATCTTGTTTGCTCACGTGATGGTAAACATGGTTAAGTTTACATCAGCTTTACATTTTTTATTCTTATTTTGGGTTCCTGTGTTTTTGTTTCTAATCAAATAACTGAACTGGTGTTTTAATCCATTGTCTGCTAATTTTTTTATTTTTCAATAAATTCTTCCCCCTTTTTGATTGTTTACACCAGGTAAAAGCCGCTGTCTAGCCTCGAAATTTCCAAATTTTCCACAGTTGATTGGCTATATATATAAACATATATTTTTACAAATCATTAAAGTTCAAATGTTCTTTCACGTTTTCTTTATCCTCAATTGCGCAAGTCTCTGATACATGTTTCTAAACATACCCTCTGTGATAACAAGGTTAGATTTCTGTCTGAAAATCCGGTCAAATGCATCCTACATTTACATTAGTGGTTGAGTTTCATTCAAATGTACACCAAAAATGGTTTTGAGGAGCTAAATAAAGTCACATGATGGAATTCAGATGGTTTCTTTTGTGTTCAGTTCCAGTTTATTATTCTTTCATATAGCGTGATCGTAAAAGATGCTCCTTGATAACGACAGTTAATCTGTAGTCCCTGATCAATGCGGGGACCTCTTTACGCAACCATTTATATATACCCTTATTCTCAGAAATTCGCTGTCTTCGAGATGGCAAAGTCCGGTGAGATCCTCAGAGCGGTGGGAAACTTTGGACTCTTTCAGACGCTTATCGTCTTGGCTCTCAGCTTTCCAAATCTTTTACTGTCCGTATCCTTCGCCAGCATCCTCTTCATTGACTCTGACCCGGAGCGCTACTGTAACACAGACTGGATCCTGGGGGCCGGTCCCAACCTGACTGAAGAGGAGCAGCTGAACCTGACCGTTCCCCGGGAGCCAGACGGCTCCCTCAGCCGGTGTCTGATGTACGCTCCGGTGAACTGGACCCTGGACTCCATCCGCCAGTATGGCCTGAACCACACCACCGCCTGCCGGGACGGATGGGTGTACGACCAGACCCTGTACCAGGCCACCATAGTCACCGATGTAAGTCGCATAGCGAGACGTCCGCAACACCGCATGACAAACTTGTTTTTGACAATCTCTTAACCTTGTCATCATCACTCTGACAATATGACAGCAACAACACCCAATCTGATATTGGCTATGTATTCCGTCACAGTTTGACCTTGTGTGCGACAAGGCCCATTTGGCTGGGATCGCACAGACAGTCTTCATGGCTGTTATTCTGGCCGGTTCCTTCATATTCGGACCTGCTTCGGAACCGTGAGTAAAGTGCTTCTGGTGATGCCAGCATGCAGTCCATTTTCAGTTCATTGGCACATCAGTGAGGGGCCTAATCTAACATAGTTCTCTGTTCTGGGACTCTAGGTTTGGCCGTAAGACGCTAGTACAGATACCAGTATTCCTCTTGATGGTGTTCACTGTGGTCTCCGGACTGTCGTTAAATCTCTACATGTACCTGGCATCACAGTTCATGGTCGGCATCTCCATTGGGGGCTACAGAATCAATGCCAGTGTATTGGGTAAAGTATTTAAGCAAGAATAAATATCCTTCCTCAAAAGTGGATTAGACATGTCTTGCCATAGCATCTAAGTGATTCCTATAGCTACTGTCTCTCCTGTAATCCGTCCAATGTTTTCTATCCTGGCTAGCTTACAATGCACTAGAAATGTTTTTTGTAGCTTCCGTATTTTAGATTCTATAATGTGAACGTTCTCAACCTCACTTTAAGTCGCTTTGGATGACAGTATCTGCTGTCATAAGTGAAGTCTCATTTCGGGCTGCCCTGGATCTATATTACCTCGATCCATGACAGCTCTCAAAATGTTTCTTGAAAAAATTCTGTTTGAAGACATGTGCTTACAACCTATCGTGTGACATGCTGTGTTTCGTGGATTCACCGTAGGAAAGGAGTGGCTGGGAATCTCCAAGAGGTCCCTCTTTCCCTGCATGAACCAGCTGCTGACGTCCATTGGCCAGTGTGTGACGGCTGGTCTGATGTTCGGGGTCCGGGACTTGAGGATGGCGCTATGTCTTATCGGGTCCCGTGGCCGTGGTGTTTATTTACATAATGGTAGGTCATGCTTGCTCCATTGCGAATCGCTCGATTGACCACTGCAAGATGAGGTTCCCTGATCCTTGTTTTAATTTCAATGACAATGCTGTCATATGATTGGACTTAATGATATTTTGTCTTTGTTATTGTATATTTGGTCACCGTTTTTGTGGCAGATTCAAAGGTAAAAATGATATTCATTCCGTTTACAGATGGTTTTATTTTATCTATATTTCTGTTTTACTCTTCCAGGTAACTAACTTAATCTGCCTCTTATATCAACTAGGTTCATGCTTGTAACTGCATGCTGGTTGCTAACCAAAGGAAGTCACAGAGAGGTCAGGCAGTGGTTACTGAAAGCTGCTAAGATCAATGGGTCGTCCCCGACAAGCTACTGGAATCTGTATGCTAGTTACATCTATTTTACCTAATTTATTTCAGATAACATTTTAAACTTGCTAGCTAATCTTGATTTGTGTTCCGTTTAGGCAACCATAGAGATGGACCAGGCCATAAAAAGAGAAGGAATCCTGACCCTGTTTAAGTCCCAATCCTGATCCTTCTCATCTCAATTTCTTGTTTAGTGACTCACTGTGTACATTGGTACATCACCTTATATGTGTTCTCAATCAACTAAAGTATTGATTGTTTTTCGTTGGACTAAAGGTTTTCAACAAACCTGGGCCACTTCAGCCTCTCACTGAACGTGGGGAAATTTGGTCTCAACATCCTTCTGTTGCAGTCCAGGTTTGGGCTCAGTCAGATCCCAGCACAGCTTCTCTGCTTCTGCATGCTGGAGGCGTTTGGAAGGAAAAAGTCCCTATTGTGCACCACCAACACCAGCAGTTTGGTCTGCTTTGTCACACTTGCCTTCTCTCAAGGTGCATCCACCCAAAGCAATCCCTCTGTGTTGTCTACAAAATGCGACCCCAGCCCTAAAACCTCATGCCAAACTCACACCCTAACCCCACACCCACATCTTAAGACCTACCCTCAAACTTAAAATCGAACCCTAACACCCCTCAAACCCTAAAACCAAACCCCATCCAAACCCTTTAACACTGCTGTTGCCTCTTGCATTAGACAGGTCTGTGGTCATCACTGTCCTGGCGACCGTCGGCCGTTTCCTCTTCACGTGCTCTAGTTTGGTGTCCATGGTTTACGGCCAGGAGTTGTTCCCCACATCAGTCAGGTGGGGAGGCCCGAGTTCCACCACACTCCTTTCAAAAGCACCTTGAAAAGAGCAGAGACCACTCACTAACTATTGTTCACGAGCGAATTAGTGAGTGAGTGAAGAAGTTAATCCCTAATGTTAAAAGTCACGCGGGTAGTCAATAAGTGGTGGGACACGCAAGCTTGCCGCTTGGGATGTATTGCACAATATCATAGAGGTGACACGTCTATGCCCTGGCACTCATGCACTACCAGAGTGACCCGGTCGTGTTCTGTTCTTTACAGGCAGCAGGCCGTTGGTCTGTGCTCCAAGATGGTCTGAGTGGCGGGCCTGTTGTCTCCGCTGCTATCGGTGTACCACTACTCCATACCCATCGTAGTGTTCAGCAGTCTCACCCTGGTGGCTGGATCCCTCGCCTTCCTGCTCCCAGAGACCCAGGGGAGAGAGAGAGGCCTCTGGGAGCCTGCTCCCAGAGACCACAGGCTGAGGTCCAGAGGTAACAACTGATCCATAATCAATAACATGCCAGAAGTAACAACTGATCCATAATCAATAGCAGGCCGGAGATAACAAATGATCCATAATCAATAACGGGCAAGAGGTAACAACTGATCTATAATCAATATCATGCCAGAGGTAACAACTGATCCATTATCATTAACAGGTCGTGGTCCAGAGGTTACAAATGATCCATAATCAATAACAGGCCAGAGGTAACAACTGATACATAATCAATCAAAGGTAGTGGGCCGGCGGTAACTACTGATCCATAATTAATAACAGGCCAGAGGTAACAACTGATCCATAATCAATAACAGGCCTTGGGCATGGGGTGAGAGCCACGGCAACCATATGGAGCTTGAGGGGGAATGCGCCGTGTGATATGAGACAGAATTCCCCTGTTTTTTACTTGGTGGTGATGGTGGTGCTTAGTGTGGAAATATAACATGGATAATATCAGTAGGGTGGGTGCCCCTTGCCCCCTAGTGGTGTGTTTCAGATTTTCTTATGTAGCATATATATAAATGACCTCCACAGGCATTATAGTCGCCACAGTATCCTGTGTATAAGACTTATATCTTTCACACACAACTGTTTTTCGCACTAACTTTTAGCACTTACATTTATAGCTAACGTTGTCATGGTCTCCTTTCTCTCTGAAGTTGATGTTCACTTATAAATCTATACTTTCAGCTACATTGTTGTAGGCTGTGGTTATACATCAATCTAGGTGCACTTTCTTTATACCTTGAGCCAAGACATAAAATGTTATGATTTATTTTTTGGCTCTCACAGGATACTCTAAACCTTTAGCCCGGTCCTTAAGGGATTCTGCCGTTAAATGATCACAGTATAACAAAGCACATGACATTAGCTGAGGTCTTCCAACGTTACCCGGTTATACAATACAAACTTCTCCATCCCCTGTGGTTCCCATTGGGTGACCGTTATTTGAAAAGGCCAATCACAAACTGCCGACACCCTCTCTAGGTTGAACCACAGGCGTGATTTGATACCTGGGTGAGATTGGCACACAGCCCACTGGAGGTTCTATTGTAAGGACCTTAACAGTGGGGGGTCAGAGACGTGGGTCTGGCAGAGAGGAGGATTGGAACAGGATGAACCCCATTTACTGTCAGGAATGAGTACTTTCTTCTTCAGTCATGATAAATGTGTCAAGGATCCAAATGACTATTTAAACTAACAATTTTGTTTTAAAGGTCCCATGGCATGAAAATCTCCCTTAATGAGGTTTTCTAACATTAATGTGAGTTCCCCTAGCCTGCCTATGGTCCCCCAGTGGCTCAAACTTGTGTTCTGTGGAAAACGAGCACTAGGTATCCTGCTCGCCTTTGGAAAAAATGGAAACTCAGGCACGCTGATTTGGAATGGGGCCCCATATGTCATCATAAGGGACCAAGCTACCTCCCCTTTCTCTGCCTTGCACGCCCAGAGAATTTGGCCCGCCATTGAGACAAGGAGCTATGTTTGTGCGAGCGCCACATGTGTGTGTGTGTGTGATAACACACACTGTAACGCAGGTGTTGTACACTTCTTTGTTATTTGGATAACCGTTCTGCTGTTGGTGTTATGGCGCATAACATGTCGGTTCTCACGTCTCTGGTATTTCCACAACGATACTGTAGTGGGGGTTATCTCAGCCATAGTTGAGAGGGAATTGGGGGAAAGGAACTTTGGCTCTGACTCCCTGAAGGACATGAACCGCCACATGGAGGAGAAAGGGATTGTTGCCCGCGATTGTCTCCCGCCGGAACCCCGCTGCCCGCTGCAGCGAGGCACCACCACTGCCAAGCACCACCGCTGCCAAGCACCACCGCTGCCAAGCACCACCGCTGCCAAGCACCACCGCCGCAGCGGTGGTGCTTGGTGGTGCTTAGCATGCTAAGCATGCTAAGCATGCTAAGGTGGTGCTTAGCATGCTAAGCACCACCGCTGCGGGGCCAAGGCACGGCGCTGTCCGCTGCCGAGCCGGTGGTGCCTCGGCATCGGGGCTCCGGCGGGAGACAATCGAGGGCAACCATCCCTTTCTCCTCCATGTCGCGGTTCAGTCTACTTCAGATTGATGTGGAGGTGGAGGAACCAGAGGTGTCGGACGGAGAACCTGACACAGTCGTTTGAGATTCAGAATATCGCCTGGAGGCGCACACAGCTTTTGGACGTGATAATATATATTATATGATATGGATATCTATTTATAATATGATATTATTAAGATATAGAGCTCCAGGACTCCCGCCGGAGCACCCAGAGTGTTCTAGAATATTTACAGACACATTGCGATACATCCACTGTAAACAGAGTGCATGGTACCCTGTCAGCCAGCTGTTCAGGGCCACACCCCCGACCGCCTCCTTGACCCGCCTCTCTCCTCCTCATTTGCCTTAAAGCTACAGACACCGAAACGGCGCATTTGGGGAAAGCTCAATGTATCACTGGCTCGTAGTAGCTGTAATTCTGCACCATGGCTGAATTTCGGGAACGATCTTGAGCAAACAAGCACATGATCCACGAAATTTTAGTTGAAATACAACACAGAAGGATGTCATCTCAGTCATGTTTGAACTAACTATTCTCAGACGCTAATATGCAAAGCAATACACAGTTTATTCAGGAAGCCTGTAATACAAGAGTCAAGGTTAGGGCAGCTTCCTTATAGGAAGGCTGTGGAGATTAGGGATTGCAGTACCGCTCAGCCTAGAATTAGGCCCCGTTCACACGAAGCCGATTTCATGGCGAAACCGCAAAGGTCTTGTACGGTTCGGCCTTCTGTACACACGAAGCCGGCGAATCCGCTGACCGAAACCGCAAACTTCTGAAACCACCCTCGGAGGTGGTTTCAAATCTACCCGGTTTCGTTTTGGATTCGTGTGTACGGCTGAAACCGACTGAAACCGCAAACCATGACGTCATCGCCCCACCCCTCGACCTCCTAGCCAATGGCTCTTAAGCCCGCGGAGTCTCAGAAATCACATGCGAGCATGCGCATAAGGGCAGCCTTTATGCGCATGCTCGCCTCTTCTTCTTATCTCATTTCTTCTGGATTTCTGTACCAGAAGCAGCGCCCCTTATGGGCCTGGAATGTGTACTACAGCATTTCTACAGATGTACCCGGTTTCGCTTGGCTTCGTCTTTACGGAGATACTCCGAAACCGGATAGATCGAAACCGTAACGGTTTCGCCCGTTTCGGCTTCGTGTGAACGGGGCCTTAAACACCAAAGTTATTGGTGTTCAAGGATCCTTCCTTATAATATTCTCATAGCTTATTATTTTCGATACATAATTTTACTGTTTTTGTATTTTGTACATGCCAATTATTTTACTGCCTTGTTAAGATTGTTCACTTTAATTTGCAAGACGCATATATCCCTTTCTCTTATTTTTCCTTTTTGAATATCAAGCCATATCGTTATGCATAGTCAAGGGACTTTCTAGGCATAGGCAACACCTACCCCCCAATATTTACCTGTATTATAAAATAAAAAATGCAAAAAATTTAAAATAATTAAAATACATATAAATATATATATATGTATTTCATTTTTAGGTATTCACAGAGTATATGTGGATACCTATTGTTATTCTAAAGGTTGGCTACTAAAAATCTGTGAATTGATTCAAATTCAATCTTTGCTAATCTACAAATATTATTCCCCAAGTAAGCTTCAGAAGTAAGCAAAATCGACGGCCTCTATATTGCCATGCAGAAAGAGGCCAATACCCTGTACCCCTGTGTAAAAAATTGTGCGTCGATGGCTCAAAAAATTAGGTCACAGCGCCATTTCCAAAAAAATTCAAAGTTCCAAGATATGCGCTAATGCTCCATTTCCATCGAATGTCCTCGTAAGAAGAAGGCAGGAACTTGAAACTTGCCAGGAACACGGAGGACCTCTCCCTTAACATGTGTACATCGTTTGTGTGTCGCTCTGTATGTCTAAAGGCACAGACACCCCAACAAGATTATCGGTCATCGGTCTGGCAAGATCGGTGCAGAAGTCTACTTGGTGTGTTCTCTGCGATCGGCCATCGTCAAAGCCGTCGGTGTTCTGGACACCCCGTCGGTGTTCTGGACGCCCCGTCTGTGTTCTGGACACCCCGTCTGTGTTCTGGACACCCCGTCTGTGTTCTTATCCGCTGATTCTACATCTCGAATCGGCCATGACCAAATTGTTCAGTCGGACAAATCTGATTGGTGGAGCAGCTATGACGCTAGTGTGTTGACTTTGCAGTGATAAGGCCATTATGATTTATGTGATTTTTATTGATCCTTCTGAATAATCACAATAGAAACACAACAATTTAATTCAGGAAAACTCCTTGAGCCTGTCGTTGTTGTATCCATGACTTCACACATTTCTTTCTTCTTCCACAAGAAGAAGCCAGAGAACGACAGTATCATCCTACTTCGATTTTTCCTTAATGACAACAATTCTTCTTTACTACTCAACAATCTCTGCTGACAACAATGACGGACGATAGCATGCTCTGTGTTTTGGTCTAGAGAGATGTTCCGTCATTTCTGGGTTGTTTTTTTGGGCCACAGTACAGATCAGTGCGGCCTTCTGTGATGGAGACATTACGTCTCGCGCAAGCGCATAACGTACGCTCAAGTCGTAGTCAGTCAGGTGTTCTTCGCACTTTTTTGACCATGTCGGGGAGACGGGAGCCGACTGATCGGTCTACCTTTGCTGCCGACGATCAGCAGTTGGATTAGTGTGCTGTGTGTTTGTTTGTGTGCATTTGTGTGATGATGTGTGCGCGTTTGAGTGATCTCGTCTTGGGCGCCAGAATTGCTAGAAATGTGTCTGTTCACAGTACTCAGTAACACTGACAGGCTTATCACTTCTAACTACAGGAGATAAAAAATATACTCAGGCTTCAATTTCATTGTTGTCCAAAACGGTTAATCCAGTGATGCCCTTATTGTGTAAATTCCTGTAGTCACCATGGCCCTGGTGTCTCAAAGCATGATTCACAGTGTAATGTTAAACAGGATACTCAGGATATGCAATGCTGATTGGCTGAAGCAAGCCAGGGCCAGTCTGTACTCTACAAAGAAAGGACTTTCGTTCGACTGTCTTTTTGCATGGTTGCAGCATCTGGCCTTTCCTCCTTAATGCTTGTTTTCCCTTTTACCTATTATGAAACCTTGACCTCTTTGAAGATAATGAGCAAAAAGGTTAAACATTGATGGACTAGATTATGTAAAACAATCTTGTGAGTAACGTCTCAGAACATATGTTTTCATTCCGGGGACCATGGCGGACTTCGGAGAGATCCTGAGGGCCATTGGAGACTTTGGTTTATTTCAGAAGACTATACTTATAGCCATATGGATCCCCTGCTTTTTACTATCATTGACCTTCGCGAGCATCCTCTTTGTGGAATCAGACCCGGAGCGCCACTGTAACACGGACTGGATCCTGGGGGCCGGTCCCAACCTGACAGAAGAGGAGCAGCTGAACCTGACCGTTCCCCGGGAGCCAGACGGCTCCCTCAGCCGGTGTCTGATGTACGCTCCGGTGAACTGGACCCTGGACTCCATCCGCCAGTATGGCCTGAACCACACCACCGCCTGCCGGGACGGATGGGTGTACGACCAGACCTTGTACCAGGCCACCATAGTCACCGATGTAAGTCGTAATGTGTTATAGCGTTTGTGGTTTTGAGAAGTTATTTTTTCACAGCTCTATGTGGTTCCTACAGTTTGATCTAGTTTGTGACGAGGCGAACATGGTGGCGGTGGCCCAAACGGTGTTGATGGCGGGCATTCTTACTGGTTCACTACTGTTCGGACCTTTAGGAGAATCGTGAGTTTTATTTGTTACGTTCTAAGCTGTGATAACTCACGATATTACAATGATTTTTTTTGTGCCGATATGACATCTATCGCAAATCAATAAATATTAGGATAAAAAAAAAATATATATATGTATCTTGTGTGGATTCCACTGAAGCCCTCTGAAGGACGATATCATTATTTCCTCCCACTTGGAGGACATTGACATTTGTGTCTTATAAAATACATATCTTTGAGTCAACATGACGATTCAAGTTTTGCGTTATTATTTATTCTGTATCCTTGTCTATGTATTTCACACATGAAGATTCATCATAAAAAGATATTGCTTACTCTCGAACACTTTGTTTTATCTTCATATTCCGAAACAAGCAATTTGTAAAAATTCTACATAAAAACTATGAAACCCATTTTTCTGCCAGGTTTGGCCGCAGACGGACCACTCAGATTCCAGTGCTGTTCCTTTTTATATTCATGCTCACAACTGGCCTTTGTCCCAACTACTACTTATATCTGGCCTCCCAGTTCGGGTTGGGCGTGGGGTATGGGGGCTTCCGGATCAACTGCATCGTGCTGAGTGAGTACAATGTATGCAATACATCTCTTTCTCTTCTCTTTGTAGTCTTCAGTCAGTTCAGAACCCAGTACAAATATAATGTAAAGGCAGATACATCAGTCTAACAATAAGTGTAAGTTATTCACCACAACCTTGGATGTGAATATGAAAATCTGTTAGTGTTCAAACAATTCCATCCAAAGACTTCAAATACAGAATAATGTGAAGCTGAACCTTTTCTGAAGCTGAACGATTTATTGATACCCCCCCCCCCCCCCCAACAGAGAACTGAGCTGCAGTTGAAAAAAGGACACAGTGCGGGTTTGAATGACACGTTAAGAAAAAGCTGTTTTCCATCCATTATTTCTTGGACCTTAGGCGCAAAACACCAATGGCCTTTGTCGACACACGTTGGATCTTAAAAGGTTTATGCTACGTGGTGGGCTACTGCCGGGTGAATATTGACCCACGAGCATGGCTCTCCTTCCCTGCAGCGACCGAGTGGATAGGGATAACCAAGCGCTCCCTGGGCTCGTGTGGGAGCCAGTTCTTTGGGGCTTTCGGGCAGGCGTTTCTGGCGGTGCTCATCTTCTTTATCCGGGATTGGAGGCTGGCTCAGTTTGTCATGGCGGCGCCGATGGGCCTGGTTGCTGTCTACATATGGTATGTATGGGTCACGACGTGCAGCAGTGGAGACAGGGATCACACGTAATGATGATTGAGGGGGCCCTAGAATATGAATCATACATAATTTATCAATGGGCTATTTGCCTTCATATTTTATTTAATTTCATTAAACAATTCAAAATTGTGAATTTACTGCAAAGTACATTTATGGTAATTTGCTTTACAACTTTTTTAGTCCAACAAATCTTCGGTTTTAAATGAAGCTTGGGAACCTTTATATATTTCACCTGTAAAGATTTGAGTTTAAGGGAAATAATTCAACAAATACATAGTTTGTTACGTTCTTTTCCTGCAAATGCAAGGGCTTTCATCAGTGGGACACAAGCTCTCACAGGCAATCACCATTGTGTTACCTCATTAGGCGCTAGATACCGACTCACCGGACATGTCTTGACAGGGATATCTACTAGATATTCACATTAATTCATAGTAGATTAGGTCAGAACAGCCTCATTTCTGTGTGGATATAGGGTTGAATGTAGCAACTAAAATATCACTGCCAGGGGGTTGCTAATTTATGTTTTGATTCAAACTAATTTCACCTTACTTTTGTAAAGGTTTATACCGGAGTCGGCCCGCTGGCTGCTGGACAGGGGGAGGACAGAGGAGGCCAAAGAGTTGATCCTCAAAGCAGCAGCCATCAACAGACGCACCGTTCCACAATCCCTATTCGAAAAGGTATCTTGCAAAGGGTCATAAAGAAATGATAGGCCCACATCTAATTATCATCTTAAAAAGTGTATTTATCATATTATATCAATTTAGCTCTATTGATTTGACTTATTATACGTTATGTATCTACTTATTTACTTTATGAAGCATCATAAGATTTTATATTAGGTTAGCCTTCTTATTTATAACTAACTTTTTAGGCATTATATAAAGCCCCCTTTATCCTTAGAACTTGCAGATTTATATCGTTATGTTTCGAATTATTATCATATTTATTTATTTCTATATAAGATACAGATACTTGTAACTATTCATTTTCGAGATGGGGAATTCAATTTTTGCTACTGAAAATGTGTTTCTAATCTAATCTCATCTAATCCATAACAGATTGCAGTGAATAAGACAGTGGAGAAAGGGGGCATAAGGGTCCTCATCAGATCACCTGTGCTTCGAAAACGCTTCCTGATCTTAACATTACCATGGTGAGTTGTAGTTGTTATCTAAATCTACAGTGACTTCAAAATGTTGGGATTCATTTCCTTGAACATCAGCGATTTATTTTATAAGAATTTGCAGTATTGGTTTACACAACTGTATAGAGTAAAACATTTAAATGCACTGTGGGCCCAATTTTAGATCATTCAAATTGGGGATTTTTTGCGTTTGTGGAGGAAACTCTGGAGAAGTGTTGTGAGTTTGGCTTCAATTGAAAAAAATAGAGTTGAGGCCTTCAAAATTGCTGCCAAATCAAAGCATTAAAAAGTTTCTGCTCTATCGGGGCTAGTTTTATGTAAGTTGCAAAATGATACCATGTATTTTTGATTTGTTATTCTTCTTATTTTTTTAATGGTTGCTTTAGCGCTGTAGGCTAGCGAGTATTAGCATACAGCAGAGATGGATGAAGTTTGGCATAGGTTTGGATTTATGTGCAAAGTTTGGCACATTTACATACATGGGAACATTGATTTCTTAGGAGGAAGAATAATTCTGGCAAGAACAATTGAGTCCTGCAGCTTTGCTGCCCGGCCCCTAATAATTATCTGTTTGTGTGCTGTTGTATCCCTTTTGGCCCTGTCATTAGAATTCAAAATCTGAAAAGAATTTGTCCTCGAGAAATAACGGAAATAAGCAACGTCAATAAGCGTTGTGTAACATGATAAAGAATACTTTTCCTAAATTCTTTCCAATCAAATCTTTTAGGTTTGCATTGAACCTCTCCTATTTCTGCCTCACGTTTAACGTGGGGAAGTTTGGGCTGGACATCTTCCTGACCCAGCTGCTGTTCGGACTCACAGAGATACCAGCTCATCTGCTGTGCTTCTGGCTGTTGGAGCTCGCAGGCAGGAAGTTATCCCTGATGTCCACCGTTCTGGTGGGAGGTCTGCTGTGCCTCTGCATCCTGGCTGTTCCCGCAGGTAACACACATTTCATACGGGACAGTGTAGGGGTGTTGGTAACACGTATGCAACACAGTTGGTTGCCATCTTCAACTTCACCACTGGATGCCACTAAATGTCTCACGCTCCACCTTTAATGACATTCATCTGTATTCACTGTAAGGCGCTGTGGATAAGACTGTCTTCTTTAGTAATAAATCAGAGGTTTCTTTGAAGCTAAAGATGGAATATTTGGCTACATATGCGGTTCCTCTCTGTGACATTCCAGGAAATGCCGTCGGTGTGACCGTGTTGGCTATCATGGGGCGGATCCTGATGAACTGGGCTGGGAGCGTATGCAACGTTTACATTCAGGAGCTGTTTCCCACATCCTCGAGGTAAGACAACAACACAACTTGAGGTCCTTTGAGTGGACCTCTTAGTTTTAGTTAGTTTTCCACTCCTACCCTATGTGGTGGTGATGATGAAGATGAAGGTGATTGATGTTGCTGAGGATAATTGTGCGTCGCTGATGATGGTGCTGATGAAGATTTGTGTTAATGATGAAGATGATGAGGGTGTTGAGTTACAATTGATGTGGATAATGATTACAATTGATGATGATTTATGATGACTACCATTTTGATGATGATGTTTTCAGACAAACTGCAACTGGACTAGGGGGCATCGCGACTAGAGTGGCAGGGCTGTTGGCTCCCCCACTCAACCTGCTGGCGGTGTACCACTACTCCATACCCATCGTAGTGTTCAGCAGTCTCACCCTGCTGGGTGGATCCCTCGCCTTCCTGCTCCCAGAGACCCAGGGGAGAGAGCTGGTAGACTCCACCGCACAGGCTGAGGTCCAGAGGTAACAAATGATCCATAATCACAACAGGCTGAGGGCCGGAGGTAACAACTGATACATAATCAATAATAGGCTGTAGGTAACAACTGATCAATAATCAATAACAGGCCGAGGGCTGGAGGTAGCAACTGCTCCATAATACATAACACGCCGAAGGTAACAACTGATCCATAATCAATAGCAGGCCGAGGGCCGGAGGTAACAACTGATACATAATCAATAATAGGCTGTAGGTAACAACTGATCAATAATCAATAACAGGCCGAGGGCTGGAGGTAGCAACTGCTCCATAATACATAACAGGCCGAAGGTAACAACTGATCCATAATCAATAACAGGCCAAGGGGCGGAGGTAACAACTGATCCATAATCAATAATATGCTAGAGGTGACAACTGATCCATAATCAATAACAGGCCGCAGGTAAAATCTGTTTGATAAACAATAACAGGCTGTGGGCATGGGGTGCCACTGTGGAGCTTGAGAGGGAACGCACCGTGTGATATTAGACAGAACTCCCCCCGGATTTTTACTTGGTGGTGATGGTGGTGATTACAGTGGAAATAGTGGAAAATAATAGAGTGGGATAGGAAGCGCCCCCAAATGGTGCATTTTAGTTTTTCTTAAGGGGAATATAAATGCCCTCCACAGGCATTATATTCGCCACAGTTTAGATGTGTGAGGCTTTTATCTGCAAAGGGTCAAACATTTTATAAACTGGTTTGACCACTTTTATCATTTGAATTAATAGTTAACTTTATGATGGACTACCTCTATCTCCTATTGACTACCTATCCCACATTATTAAAAGCATGACCCTAGTCTTTCTGATTGCTAAAGCTGAATTGTACTCCCTCAAGTTGTTGTCCCATTATAAACGTATACCTTGATTGTTCCCAGCTGTGCTTGCTGTAGTCGTTTGTTGTAGGTCGTATAAAAGAGGATTCAAATCTAGGTGCACTTTGTTCCAAACAGAGAACAGAGCCAAGGCAACATTTAATGATTCATTTCTGGGCTCTCCCAGGATACTCAAAACCTCTAGCCCAGTCCTTCAGGGATTCTACGGTTAAATTCTCACAGTGTAACAAAGCACTTTACATTAGCTGAGGTCTTCCAACATTATCTGTTCCCCTAGGTTAATACAAACTGGTCCATCCCCTGTGGTTCCCATTGGGTCACCGTTATTTGAAACGGCCAATCACAAACTGCCGACACCCTCTAGGTTGAACCAAAGGTGTGATGTGATACTTGGGTGAGATTGGCACACACACCAGTGGAGGTTCTATTGTAAGGACTGTATGAAAGCATCCTAACCCCCCAAGTTGCTTCCGTTATCAAGACCTTAACAGTGGGGGGTCAGAGACAGGGGTCTGGCAGAGAGGATGAGAACAGGATGAACCCCATTTACTGTTCGGAGCATATACTACAACAAAATGTATATAGTTTGTTAATATGTCACATATTAATATTAACATTAGCTAATAACGGCAGACAAAGTAAAAATGTGCCCACAATGTCCTGGTATCTTCCATATAATGGCACCCTAGAGGACTTTACAAACCGAGGAAATGTGTTTGATTTGTTCCAATTTTGACCTTTTCTTTCTTCATCTACTGAAATATGGCCGTCATGAAGATAAGAACTGATCCAAACATGCCTGAACAAACAAGACATATAATGGCACCCTAGTCCTCTCTTATTTTTTTTTTATTATTCTCATATAATTAAACAACAGATAGCAGCATAGCCTAAGCAATCAGAAAGACAAGGGCCATGCTTATAATGATGGGGGAGAGGTAGTCAATGGGAGATAGACGTAGGAGATAGGAGACCATGACAATGTTAGTTATGAATTCAAGTGCTAAAAGTGCAAAACCCAGTGGTGTTACCCCCGGTGAAATGTGTTTGGTTTGTTCCAATATTCCATTTTCTTTCTTCATCCACAGAAATATTGCCGTAATGAAGACAAGAGCTGATCCAAACATGCCTGAACAAACAGGCTCAAGATCCACAAAGCTCTAGTTGAAATACAACACGCAAGAATGTCATCTCAATCATGTTTGAAGTCATTCTTTTCAGACGCTAATATGCAAAGCAACACACAGTGAATTGAGGAAGCCTGTAATAAGCGGGTCAGGGTTAGGGCATCTTGCTTACAGGAAGGCTGCGGAGATTAGAGGTCGCAGCACCGCTCAGCCTAGGATTGAACACCAATCATTGGTGTTCAATGAACCTTCCTTATAGGTGATATCAGGTAAAATGGGCCATCAGGTAAAATGGGCCATTTAAGGTTTGGGGGTCCCAGCCCCTCTGGAATTTAGGGCCAATGACTGCAAAGGATTTCAAACTGTTGCCGTAACTGTGCTTGACAAGTAATGGGTGATTTGATTGGTTTATAGTTGCTATGGTGGGCAGGGCAATACTTCAAATCTAGACTGCACCAGAAAGGTGCATGGTAAGTAGCCTGGCATACCAAATCTAACTCAACTATTATAAGGATGATACATCTAATAAAACGTACATACACATAAAAAAAACTATGCATAATATGTGTCTTGATGGCATCCATCAGAAACAATGCTGTTAGTTTGGTATATGAACATATTTTTGGGAAAAGAGATGTTTATCTTGGCGGCCCAATTTACCTTAACCCACTGAGGTAAAATGGGCCACTTGGTTCAGCTAAAATGGGCCATCCTCTGTGTCACTCACATACACATATGTGTATGACATTTGGTTCAACTAAAACCTGTATGTTGAATGTCATGTGAAATTAGCGCAACTCAAAGTAGGCTAGCTTCCTATGTAGTGAACTACTTTTGCTGTGTTTGTGTAACTTAGCTTGTTACATATGACTGGGTGGTAGCTTTTGTGTAGTGATGCTTTATTTTTTGGAAGAGTAGGCTAACTGATATCTTAGCTCATGTATGTATACAAATGTGTGTGTGTGTGTGTTTGTGTGTGTGTGTGTGTGTGTATGTGTGTCTCTGTGTGTGTGTGTGTGTGTGTGTGTGTGTGTGTGTGTACGTACGTGCATACACACACACCCATGCACAGACACGCACCCACACTCGCACACCGACCAACACACGCACAGGTTGCACACACACGCACCCACACACATGTGCACACAAACACACACACACTCACCATGACCCCCCACCAATAATAATGCTTGTAGATATTTTATTTACAGTGAGTATGGCAAACGAGAAGGAGGCGAGAGGAGACGAGAGAGGGAGAAGGAAAGAGAGAGGAAGTGAGAGGAGGAGGAAGGATAAGAGAGGTAACAAGCAGAGGAGACCGAAAGGGAGAGAACAGGTGAGGAGAAAGGAGTGCAGAGGAAATGAGAGGAGGAGCAATCACCAGAGAGGAGAGGGAACAAAGATAAAACAGGGAGGAGAAGGAAGGCCAAACTACAATCTGTGGAAAGAGGAGAGGATGAAGGGTGCCTCAGAAGAATACAGGGAGGGAGTAAAGAAAGGAATTAGAGTGAGTGTGCACCTCTTATCAAGAGCATGGAGTGTGCCGCGATCCACACAGCAATGACGCATCAGTGGAAAGGTGACTGGCAGTGAACATGTGTCAGGGCGGAAGCCCTACCAGAATGGTATCCGTGATGACGATGGTTTCATTTGCAAAGATTGTATTTGAAAAATGTTTCATCACAGCTACCATTCTCTTCACTTCTCTTTTACACCCACACACACACACACACACACACACACACACACACACACACACACACACACACACACACACACACACACACACACACACACACACACACACACACACACACACACACACACACACACACACCACTGACATCAGTTCACTGATCTGTGCTGTCCTTGTTGTTTTAATGGCACTATGAATATGTTTGTGTAATGCAGTTTAAATGTTATGTGGCTATAAGCAATTGTGTTTTAAAATTAAGTGAAGACATTCCTCCAGTCATAGACAACAGTGTATGGCCTTTTGCCCTCTGGTTTAATTAAAACATGAATGAATTAATTCATGAATTTGTCTGTCACAGACAGACACACACACACACACACACACACACACACACACACACACACACACACACACACACACACACACACACACACACACACACACACACACACACACACACACACACACACACACACACACACCACTGACATCAGTTCACTTATCTGTGCTGTTCTTGCTGTTTTAATTGCACTAAGAATTTGTCTGAATACAGCTGAATTTGTTAAATGCAGTTTAAATGTTATGTGGCTGTATAAGCAATTGTTTTTTACAATAAAAATTGATGATAATTTACTATTTCCCTTTCAACCTGGTCTCACAGGAATCCGTGAAATGACTACGGACGAATAACTCGAAATCCGTGGGCACATCATGGAAACACGCCGATTTCCGTGATGTGGCCACGGAATTCGCTCCAATGCAAGTTAATGACGCTGATGTTCCGTGGCTCACACACGGATCCCCGTTTCAACGAGCGAGTCGACCACGGGGGCTTAACTCAAAACCCGGGGTGGTCTCACTGAAACACTTAAATTTTCCGTGATGTGGCCACGGAATTTGCTCCAATGCAGGTAAATGACACTGTTATTCCATGGCTCACACACGGATGTCATTTCACGGATTCCTGTGAGACCATGTTGTTCCCTTTGCAGTTTGACCGGCCCATTTAACCTGAACAGCTGGCCCATTTTAACTGAAACTGCTCATGCCAAAAAAGTTGGCACAGCTGATGTTTCAAGAACTGTAGGGCCTAAATAATTATATTTTATTACATAATTTCAACACAAATTTATCAGAAACAGTCATTATTTATCATAAAAACACATGGAAAAGGCAATATGGTATTGTGTTATTGTCCCAAGGGATTTACCAAAAAGTGGCCCAATCTAGCTGATATCACCCTATTATTTATTCTCATAATTTATTATTTTCAAACATGATCACTAGATAATACTGCATGTGAACATTTGATGTCTGCCAACTTTTCTAAAATAAACTGTTTTTGTTTTTAATAATTCCAATCATTTTACTGCCTTGTTATATATATATATATATATATATATATATATATATATATATTAGTGATGGGCATAGATTACATTTTTTAATCTAGATTAATTCCAAAATTAATCTAGATTAAAATGGCAAATGGCAAAAAATCTGTTTGTTTACCTTGACAGCGGTCAATTATACTGGGCAATGGTGATTTATCAAATATAATTCACCGCCGGAAGTTGTGAAGTGCCCATGCATGTGAACGGAGCATAAACAAAAATAATTGACAGCTGAACGTTGGGAAGGCCCATGCAAGTGAAAGGACTAGTCTACAGCATTGAGAAGAGCCGTGTAATAATCCTTAATAATGTAAGGTTTAGAAGTTAAATATTTGAAAGTTGTAGAATAAATTTATATAATTTATATTGGAGTTAATTTGCTTGAAATGTACTTACAATTTTTAGTCAGTTAATCATTTACATATTTATGTTACACAATTATTACATATTTACATATTTAACACAGTCATGATATTCTGTTGAATCTGCCTCTCTGATTCCCTCACGTTTACCTCAGTCTAAATTCTAGCTTCTGATTGGTTAGTTCAGTCACGTGATGGGACCGAACAAGGAAGTGTTTGAAAATAGATTAACGGCGATATTTTTTTTATCGTGCGATAAAAGTTTTGCGTTAACGCAGCCGTTAACGCCGATAACGGCCCACCACTAATCTATATATATATTATATATGTATATATATGTTTGACATTTTTAGGTATTCATAGTGTAGCTGTGGGTACCGTTATTCTTAAGGTTGGCTATTATTAATAATCTGTGAATTGGTATTGATAGTGTAAAAAATGGCAGAGTTATGGCATATTCAAATTCTTTGTAAGAAGGTAGGAACTTGAAACTTGTCAGGAACATTGAGGACCCCTCCCTTTGCATGTGTACATAGTTTGTGTGTCTCTCTGTATGTCTGAGTGTCCGTGTGGATGTGCGTGCGTGCATGCGTATGTGCGTGTGTGCTTTCATGCATTTGTATGGGTATGTGTGACTGATCTTGTCTTTGGTGCCGGAATGGCCAGAAACGCCACTGTTCAGAGAAGGGCCCAGCTGCAGGCTTGGGCGTTTCCGTCATGACGCAAGAACGCCCTTTAGGTGTTCCTGTTAGCGTTTCATCGACCAATCACGAGGTGTTTCGAAAGGCATACTGGGTTTCGCAAGGTATACTGCGAAGCACAGTCGCAAGGCATACAATGCTTTCCTTCCTTAATGGCAATTTTACCTCTCTCATTACATTTAGCAATCATGGAGCCCCCACTTGGCTGACGTTAGTTCTATGCTACCCATACTTGAAACTGCTGTTTGAGACAATCTAACTAGCGTATGTTTCGGATATTGACAGCCGTGCGAAGAAGAAGGGGTTCGGTGTTGACGGTGAAAGTTAGGCCGGTTTATAGCAGAGTTTCCGTTTTCTGTTATTACCGGTCAATGACCGGAAAAAAATGAGGAGGACCGACAATTCCATGTCCCAGGTCAGAATGACCAGTGGCGACTGGTCATTATGGGCAAGTCGCTACTCTCACAAGAAAAAAAGAAAAGAAAAAGAAAATGAAAAAAAGGAAATATATAAAAAATATAATATATATATATTTTTATATATATATATATATTTTAAAAAATAATCTCCCCAGAAAGTACTATAAAATAATAAGTTTGGCGCTTTTATTTAATTTTTAGTCGACCCTGGCTTGCTTCTTCCGGCTGAGTTCGTCTGGAGGGGCAAGAGGGGCTCTAGCCCTTTATTATGTCCATGCTCTAGCCCCACCAGCCCAATGCAATGTGTATTGGACTGGAAACATTGAAATGCGCATGCTCAGAGTGTTTCCCTTTTGAAGTGGACGGAGATTATTTTGCTTACTGGTGGGGCTAGCCCAATATGTCCATGGTGTGGACTTGGGACCGTTAATATGGAAGCATATATGTAGCAAAATTCAAATGGCAATGCAATTTGGAATTACATTATGCATTTGACAATTCATTATGCAATTTTATAACGTAATTTGTAAATACGTTATTCAAAGTGTATTTTAACATGCAAAGTGACAATGCAATCCTCAATTAAATTTGCAAAAGTTATAACAATACAAATAGAGTAACCTTTTGTCCAATTATTTGAGTTCCTTTATACAAATTGAAAAGCTATAGCGTCCCCGTGATTGCAATCCACTTCGCCACGCTCCGTGTGTTGCGATATTCAAATTACATTTCAATCCGCAAAACTATGGAAGCATATATGTAGCAAAATTCAAATGGCAATGCAATTTGGAATTGCATTATGCATTTGACAATTCATTATGCAATTTTATAATGTAATTTGTAAATATGTTATTCAAAGTGTATTTTAACATGCAAAGTGACAATGCAATCCTCAATTAAATTTGCAAAAGTTATAGCAATACAAATAGAATAACATTTTGTCAAATTATTTGAGTTCCTTTATGCAAATTGAAAAGCTATAGCGTCCCCGTGATTGCAATCCACTTCGCCACGCTCCGTGTGTTGCGTATGGAAGCATATATGTAGCAAAATTCAAATGGCAATGCAATTTGCAATTTGCAATTCAATAAGTTATTACGTTATGCAATTGACAATGCATTATGCAATTTCATAATGTAATTTGTAAATACGTTATTCAAAGTGTATTTTAATATGCAAAGTGACAATGCAATCCTCAATTACATTTGCAAAAGTTATAACAATAAAAATACAATAACATTTTGTCAAATTCTTTTGAGTTCCTTTATTCAAATTGCAAAGCTATAGCGTCCCCGTGATTGCAATCCACTTCGCCACGCTCCGTGTGTTGCGATATTCAAATGACATTTCAATCCGCAAAACGGAATCCAAAGAGGAATACAAATAGGAATCCAAAACGGAATCCAAAGAGGAATCCAAATAGGAATCCAAAGAGGAATACAAATAGGAATCCAAAAAGTCAATATGCAAAGTGGCAAACGTATCAGCCAATCAGCGTCTGGACGTCACTTTCTATTGTCTCCAAGGGTATCTCCACGGTAATAATAATAATAATAATAATACATTTAATTTAAAGGGCGCCTTTCAAGACACCCAAGGTCACCTTACAGAGCATAAAGTTATCATAAATAGTTTAAAACAACACATTGTGGAAAAATAATAATAATAAATAAATAAATAAATAAAACAAAAACAAGACAAAACAAACAAACAATCAAGACAGTGATCAGTTAGACGTTGTGTGCGAGTTTGAACAGGTGAGTTGTGACTCGAAAGTTGTAATGGTGTATGACTGTTTTATGTGTGGGGGGAGGGAGTTCCAGAGCCTGGGTGCTGAACAGCTGAATGACCGGGCACCCATTGTAGTGAGTCGTGATGTGGGGATACATAGTCCAGCAGAGGTTGAGCGGAGGGAGCGGGAGTGTATTCTTGGAGGAGGTCCCAGAGGTAACTGGGGGCTAGGTTGTGGAGAGCTTTGTAGGTGAGGAGTGGGTGGGTCTCCCGACCCTATGTTTTGCAACCAGTGCCTGTAGCACTTGGGAAATCTTTGTGTATACCACACTGGCGTCAAAACGTACCAGTGAGGATAAGTCGTCTATCCTATCTCCCAGAACACGCACTCTATCTACTGCATCTGTGTTTTCAACTCGATTGTTCTCCACATCATCGGCCAAACTTCGGAGCGTATAAATAATCTCCATTGGTGACCATGGACCATAGGCTACGAACTAGAAGGGAACAAGGAAATTACGAGCAAGTGACGTAGTTGCCGCCCAGACGCTGATTGGCTGATACGTTTGCCACTTTGCATATTGACTTTTTGGATTCCTCTTTGGATTCCTATTTGGATTCCTCTTTGGATTCCTCTTTGGATTCCTCTTTGGATTCCGTTTTGCCAAATCTTTTGCAAAGCGTTCGTTTTGCGGATTGAAATGTAATTTGAATATCGCAACACACGGAGCGTGGCGAAGTGGATTGCAATCACGGGGACGCTATAGCTTTTCAATTTGTATAAAGGAACTCAAATAATTTGACAAAATGTTATTCTATTTGTATTGTTATAACTTTTGCAAATTTAATTGAGGATTGCATTGTCACTTTGCATGTTAAAATACACTTTGAATAACGTATTTACAAATTACATTATAAAATTGCACAATGAATTGTCAAATGCATAATGTAATTCTAAATTGCATTGCCATTTGAATTTTGCTACATATATGCTTCCATACACGGAGCGTGGCGAAGTGGATTGCAATCACGGGGACGCTATAGCTTTTCAATTTGTATAAAGGAACTCAAATAATTTGACAAAATGTTATTCTATTTGTATTGTTATAACTTTTGCAAATTTAATTGAGGATTGCATTGTCACTTTGCATGTTAAAATACACTTTGAATAACGTATTTACAAATTACATTATAAAATTGCATAATGAATTGTCAAATGCATAATGTAATTCCATATTGCATTGCCATTTGAATTTTGCTACATATATGCTTCCATACACGGAGCGTGGCGAAGTGGATTGCAATCACGGGGACGCTATAGCTTTGCAATTTGAATAAAGGAACTCAAAAGAATTTGACAAAATGTTATTGTATTTTTATTGTTATAACTTTTGCAAATGTAATTGAGGATTGCATTGTCACTTTGCATATTAAAATACACTTTGAATAACGTATTTACAAATTACATTATGAAATTGCATAATGCATTGTCAATTGCATAACGTAATTACTTATTGAATTGCAAATTGCAAATTGCATTGCCATTTGAATTTTGCTACATATATGCTTCCATACGTTAAATATCCCAGGATGCATTTCGCATTTCGCATTCCTGTTTTAAAATATCAGTGTGTAAGCTATAAAATAGGCTATATAGGAACATTTTAAAAGTATAACAAAGATGGAGGCCTATTCAACATATTTGCATACTATTATTTTAAAATGAAAGAGGGGTTTTGTTTTACATAATTTGTTTATTGTATAAGTCGCTGATGGAGGAAACCCATCGCAACGGAAATCCTGATCGGATCCATCTGAGTGTGTGTGTGTGTGTGTGTGTGTGTGTGCGTGTGTGCGTGTGTGCGCGTGTGTGTTTCTATTCTATTCTAATCTATACAGCGTTACCCTTTAGGTTTCATTTGATAAAAACGACAGTGTGAGCCCTTATGTTTTTTTCCCATGATGACTGATGAAAAACAACAGTGTTACCCCTTATGTTTTACCCCTTATATTTTATTTGACAAAGAGAACAGTGTTAACCCTTAGGTTTTTTTTCATGACTACCAATAAAAAACAACAGTGTTACCCCTTGTGTTTTTTTTCATGACGACCAATAAAAAACAAAAGTGTTACCCCTTATGTTTTATTTGACAAAGACAACAGTGTTACCCCTTATGTTTTTTTTCATGACTACCAATTAAAAACAACAGTGTTACCCCTTGTGTTTTTTTTCATGACGACCAATAAAAAACAACAGTGTTACCCCTTATGTTTTTTATCACGACGAACAATAGAAAAACAACAGTGTTACCCCTTATACTTTTTTTTCATGACGACCAATAAAAAAGCGACAGTGTTACCCCTTATGTTTTTTTCATGACGACCAATAAAGAAAAACAGTTTTACCCCTTATGTTTTTTTTCATGACAACCATTAAATGACAACAGTGGTACCCCTGTCGACGTTTCTGCGGGGATCCGAACCTGAGTTGTTTAGAGTATTAACCGCCGAACTTATCAATGCACCATCAAGACACCGATTAAAGTCATCACAATGGTTATACTTGACTTTATAATTCGCATGAAATAGAAATAAGAGTCTTCCAACAGAGTACCTCAACCGGACTTGAACCAAGGTCTCCAGGGGGTTAGCTCACAGCTCCGTCCACTTCCCACTGAGATTTGTAATTTAATTATGTCTGAGGTTATATATGATGGTTATATATGTGCAATAGACATGATAGCATTACGTTTAAAATTAAAGATATTGCGTTTTCCACAGAAATTGAGCCGCAGTCTCCAGTAGGTTAGGCAGAGTGCACTCCACTGGACCACTGAGGCGATGAAAATACACAATAATCAATCATCAATAAAGAGGATATACATGACATTAAAATGTATGTGTGTATTTCTATTATTTCCCTCATGTTTTCTTTCATGACGACCAATAAAAAACAACAGTGTTACCCCTTATGTTTTTTTTCATGACGACCAATAAGAAACAACAGTGTTACCCCTTATGTTTTTTATCACGACGAACAATAGAAAAACAACAGTGTTACCCCTTATACTTTTTTTCATGACGACCAATAAAAAAGCGACAGTGTTACCCCTTATGTTTTTTTTCATGACGACCAATAAAAAACAACAGTGTTACCCCTTATGTTTTTTATCACGACGAACAATAGAAAAACAACAGTGTTACCCCTTATACTTTTTTTCATGACGACCAATAAAAAAGCGACAGTGTTACCCCTTATGTTTTTTTCATGACGACCAATAAAAAACAACAGTGTTACCCCTTGTGTTTTTTTTCATGACGACCAATAAAAAACAACAGTGTTACCCCTTATGTTTTTTTTCATGGCGACCAATAAAGAAAAACTGTGTTACCCCTTATGTTATTTTAAGTGACGACCATTAAATGACAACAGTGGTACCCCTGTCAACGTTTTTGCGGGGATCCGAACCTGAGCTGTTTAGAGTATTAACCTCCTAACTTATCAATGCACCATCAAGACACCGATTAAAGTCAACATAATGGTTATGCTTGACTTTATAATTCGCATGAATTAGAAATAAGAGTCTTCCAACAGAGTACCTCAACCGGACTTGAACCAAGGTCACCAGGAGGTTAGCTCACAGCTCTCTCCACTTCCCACTGAGATTTATAATTTAATTATGTCTGAGGTTATATATGACAGTGCAATGGACATGATAGCATTACGTTTAAAATTAAAGATATTGTGTTTTCCACAGAAATTGAGCCGCGGTCTCCGTTGGTTAGGCAGAGTGCACTCCACTGCACCACTGACGCGATGACAATACACAATAATCAATCATCAATAAAGAGGATATACATGACATTAAAATGTATGTGTGTATTTCTATTATTTCCCTAATGTTTTTATTCATGACGACCAATAAAAAAACAACAGTGTTACCTCTTATGTTTTCTTTCATGACGACCAATAAAAAACAACAGTGTTACCCCTTATGTTTTTTTTCATGACGACCAATAAAAAACAACAGTGTTACCCCTTATGTTTTTTATCACGACGAACAATAGAAAAACAACAGTGTTACCCCTTGTGTTTTTTTCATGACGACCAATAAGAAACAACAGTGTTACCCCTTATGGTTTTTTTCATAACGACCAAAGAAAAACAACAGTGTCACCCCTCATGCTTCATTTGATAAAAACGACAGTTACACCCTATGTTTTAATGGATAAATATCGACAGTGTTACCCCTTATGTTATTTTCCCATGATGACTGATGAAAAACAACAGTGCTACCCCTTATATTTTATTTGACAAGGACAATTTTTTTTTCATGACAACCAATAAAAAACAACAGTGTAACCCCTGTCGACGTTTTTGCTGGGATCTGAACCTGAGCTGTTTAGAGTGTTAACCTCCAAACTTATCAATGCACCATCAAGACACAGAATAAAGTCAACACAATGGTTATACTTGATTTTAGAATTCGCATGAAATAGAAATAAGAGTCTTTCAACAGAGGACATCAACCAGACTTGAACCCCGGTCTACAGAGGGTTAGCGCACAGCTCTCTCCACTTCCCACTGAGATTAATAATTTCATAATGTCTGAGGTTATATAGTGCAATAGACATGATAGCATTACGTTTAAAATTAATGATATTGTGTTTTCCACAGAAATTGAGCCACGGCCTCCAGTGGGTTAGGCAGAGTACACTCCACTGCACCACTGAGGCGATGACAATACACAATAATCAATCATCAATAAAGAGGATATACATGACATTAAAATGTATGTGTGTATTTCTATTATTTCCCTCGTGTTTTTTTTCATGACGACCAATAAAATTCGACACTGTTACCCCTTATATTTTATTTGACAAAAACAACAGTGTTACCCCTTATGTTTTTTTTCATGACGACCAATAAAAAGCAACAGTGTTACCCCTTATGTTTATTTCATAACGGCCGATAAAAAACGACAGTTACCCCTTACGTTTTTTTTCTTGACGACCAATAAAAAACAACAGTGTCAACCCTCATGTTTCATTTGATAAAAAACGACAGTGTTACCCCCAATGTTTTATTCGATACATTTCGACAGTGTTACCCCTTATGGGTTCTTCATGACGACAGATACAAAAACGACAGTGTTACCCTATACGTTTCATTTGATAAAAACGACAGTGTTACCACTTATGTTATTTTCCCAGGATGACTGATGAAAAACAACAGTGTTACCCCGTATATTTTATTTGACTAGGACAAATTTCTTTTTTTTTCAAATATGTTTTTTTTCATGAAGACCAATAAAAACCGACAGTGTTACCCCTTATGTTTTTTTTCACGACGACCAAAGAAAAACAACAGTTTCACCCCTCATGTTTCATGTGATAAAAACGACAGTGTTACCCCCTATGTTTTATTCGATACATTTCGACAGTGTAACCCCTTATGGGTTTTCATGACAACAAATAAAAAATGCCAGTGTTACCCTTTGCGTTTCATTTGATAAAAACGACGGTGTTACCCCTTATGTTTTTTTTCATGAAGACCAATAAAAAACAACAGTGTTACCCCTTATGTTTTTTTTCATGACGACCAATAAAAAACAACAGTGTTACCCCTTATGTTTTTTTTTCATGACGACCAATAAAAAACTACAGTGTTACCCCTTTTGTTTTTCTTCATGACGACTGTTACGGCTGCGGATTGACGCCCCGCACTCATGGGCAAAATCCTCAGTTACAATCCTCAGTTATGCTAATGATCATGTGTTTGCCCCGCGTGTGATTGGCTGTCAATTATGTTAATTCGAATGTGCCTTTCCCCGGACGTGATTGGCTGCCGCACCCGAGGGCCGAGGATCCTGGAGGATAAAGAAGAGCCGAGCTCAACATTCAGGGCGGCTGGCCTCGGAGATGCAGCTTGCCACGTTGGGACTTGGAACGAGCGTTGTTATATTGAGGCTCTAGTTTGCTGCACGGGAACTGGGCCAGAGTTTTGTTTAGGGGTTATCGTACACGGACTTGCAGTAATACTTTGTTATACACACTAGACGTAGGGGTGCTGTTCCACCCTTGTATTTTGTGAGCTTCTTCTTGGTTGTATTCGTTTCTTTGATTTGGACAGCACCCAACGGTCCTTTTCCTTTTGTAGTTGCCTCCTATGTTTGTTAAATTGTTTATCACTGGCACTGGGCTAAATAAACGCTTTCAGTTAAACCAACCACATCTGGTTTTATGTTGCCACCCCTTCCCCTAGCAGGGGGACGTAACATAAATGGGGGCTCGTCCGGGATACCTTTAAAACGGATCCCTTAACCGAACTGGAAGCGCACATAGCTTGGTGGTAGGACGTAAGTCAATTGGAATGTCGCTGTTCGATTTGGAGTCCTTCTTGGCCGGTCCTTCGATTGGGCAACTAGACCGCTGTCGGAAGGATGATTTGGCCCAGATAGCAGATTATTTCGGTTTGTTCTATTCTAGACAAACACTAAAAAGGGACCTAAAAGCTATCGTGGTTAGCAAACTGGCGGAGTTGGCGTTGGTAGTATTGCCAGCGCAAGCGGACTCTGCTGTGCCTGAGGATGGCACCGTGGTTAAGGAGGTGGGTCGCCAAAAGGTAGAGGTTGAACTTCACGGTGGTGCTCGAGCAGACTTTGGAATCGACGTTGAGGTAGATGATCTGACCAAAACCCCGTATACTCTGCCTCGCTATGATCCCCTCTCTTCGGCTGGTACTGGATCCAGGGATGTTGCTCGGCTAAAAGTCCGCCTTGCCCGCCTCCAACTAGAAGCTCAGGAAAAGGCCGAGAATAGGCAAGCACAGTTCCAGCTGGAAATTAAGAAGCTGGAAATTGAAGCTGACAAAACGGTCCAGTTGAGACGACTTGAGCTCGAGTCCCAGAAGGAGGTGCATGCGCTGAGGGCATCGGCCGAGGCTATCTCATCGTCACCAACTCCGGCACTCGGTAAAGCGTTTGATATCGGCAAGCATATTGTTTTAGTACCCACGTTTCGTGAAACTGAGGTCGATTCTTATTTTAGTGCATTCGAACGCATTGCTTCCGCTCTGCAGTGGCCGACTGAGGTCTGGCCCCTTCTGTTGCAATGCAAAATTCATGGGAAAGCACAGGAAGCTGTCGCTGCACTCCCCTTGGAGGACAGCCTAAAGTATGACTCTGTTAAAGCTGCCATCCTGCGAGCATATGAATTAGTACCGGAGGCGTACAGGCAAAAATTCCGGAATCACAAAAGAGCCCCGACCCAGAACTACGTTGAGTTTGCCAGGGAGAAGGGGGTCCTGTTCGACAAATGGAGCACCACCTGTAAGGCCAATGATTTTAATTCCTTGAGGGAGTTAATATTGCTGGAGGAATTCAAGAAATGTTTGCCTGACCGGATAGTGGTGTACCTAAGTGAACAAAAGGTTAACTCACTTTCCTCTGCTGCGGTGTTAGCCGATGAGTATGTTTTAACGCACAAGGTTATGTTGCCATCGGAGAGTGTTGAGAGGCCGCGTTATGTACCGGCTTCACAACATAGTTCGCCGAAGCCGCAAAGCCCAAGGAGGGAGGACAGGGAATGCTATTACTGTCACAAACCTGGTCACGTCATAGCCAATTGTATTACCCGAAAACGTAGGGAACAACAATCGTCTTCTAGCGGGGCACAGCCTAAAGGCATTGGAGTAATTAAAACAGATCCAGGCACCAAACATGGGGTTGGTGATAGAAAAGCGGTTGATGATTGTTTTAAACCCTTCGTATTCGATGGGCTAGTGTCGTTAACGGGCGACGCTGTTGATCAACGCCCGGTACAAATCTTGAGAGACACCGCATGCTCTCAGTCGGTGATTCTCGCCTCTGCGCTGCCGTTTTCCGATCTTTCTGGGTGTGGATATGGTTCTGTGTTGCGTGGCATTGAGATGGGGTATAGCCCCCGTCCAGTACACAGAGTACACATACAGACCAAACTAATAACTGGTTTCTTTCCCGTTGCTGTCTGTCACGCGTTGCCGGTTGAAGGTGTTGCATTTTTAATGGGTAACGATATAGCCGGCGGTAAAGTGATTCCTGCACTGGAAGTATTGGACCTTCCGCACCGCACGGAGATTGATCTAGTACAGGCACCTTCGGGGTTGTTTCCTACTTGCGTGATAACCCGTGCAGAAGCAAGAAAAGGGTACGATGGTTCTCTGTTTGATAGTGTGCTTAAGCCGGTGTTGCTAGAGGAAGCTGGCATGGAAATAGTGACGGGAGTCTCTGCTGCGTCCCCCTGTGAGAGTGCCGCCGAGCCGGTGCGTTTCCCCAGCCCCGAAATGCCATCACCTGACGGCAAATACCTCCCGGTAACCCGAGAACGCCTTTGCGTTGCTCAGAAGGCGGATCCGACAATAACGAAATGCTTCAATAATGTGGTGGGTGCCGACGAAGCCAGGGAACAGAAGGTGTGTTATCTGCTTGATAAAGACGTTTTGGTGCGTAGGTGGTCTTCTCCTCTAGCTGTCGACGCGGAGTGGAGTGTTACACATCAGGTAGTGGTACCCTCGGTGTACCGTCAGCACGTTCTATCTGTAGCTCATGAAAGTCACTGGTCAGGACATCTAGGGGTAACGAAAACCTATCAGCTAATCCTCAAACACTTCTTTTGGCCCGGGCTTAAATCTGATGTTGCTGTGTATTGCCGATGTTGCCATGTATGCCAGATCGCGGGTAAGCCCAATCAAGTTATCTCTCCGGCGCCACTGCACCCGATACCTGCAATAGGAGAGCCGTTCGAGCGGGTAATAGTTGATTGTGTTGGTCCCTTACCCCGGACTAAAAGTGGAAACCAATATTTACTCACCATCATGTGCGCTGCCACTCGGTACCCCGAAGCTATCCCGCTGCGGACGATTACAGTTAGTTCTGTAGTAAAGGCGTTAACAAAGTTTTTTTCCACGTTTGGCCTTCCCCGTGTGCTCCAAACTGACCAGGGCACAAATTTCCTGTCTAACCTTTTTAATCAGGTACTCAAAACCTTGAATGTACATCATGCCGTTTCCAGCGCGTATCACCCGGAGTCTCAAGGTGCGCTAGAACGGTGGCATCAGACCCTAAAGTCAATGCTCCGCAAATACTGCCTGGAAACAGAGAAAGGTTGGGACGAGGGAGTACCCTTCGTGTTGTTTGCGGCCCGTGAAGCCGTCCAGGAATCCCTAGGATTCAGTCCGGCAGAGCTCGTTTTTGGTCACACGCTCCGCGGACCTCTAAAGTCATTACAGGGGGCGTTTCTGTCGCAGGATTCCTCGCCAGAAAAGGACGTATTAGATTACGTCAGCCGTTTCCGTGAGCGACTGCATCAGGCCAACACCCTGGCAAGAGAGTGCCTTGCTACCTCCCAGTCCACCATGAAGCGTCGGTACGACCGTTCCGCCGTTCCTCGACACTTTCAGGTGGGCGATAAAGTTTTGGCATTATTGCCAATCCCCGGGTCGGCCCTCTCCGCTAGATTCTCCGGTCCATATGAAGTTTGCAATCGTCTCAGCGACACCGACTACGTCATTAGAACTCCTGAAAGAAGGCGTAAAACTCGCGTGTGTCACATTAACATGCTGAAAAGGTATTTTTCCAGGGGAGGGAACAACAGGAGTTCCGCCGAAACCCCCGTTGTTGTTGGTGGTTGCGCCGCGCTAATAGTGGCAGAGGACGCTGCGGAGCCTGCTGATGATGAGGTACAGCTGATGGGGCACCCCACACGTCAGGGTGTCCGGTTGCCCAACTCGGAGATGCTAGAGGCGTTACCCTCTCGGTTAGATCACCTGTCCACCGAGCAGCAAGGTGACGTGACTAACTTGATAAATCGTTTCCCCAGCCTCTTCAACGACGTTCCGACTCAAACCAACGTCCTCCAGCATCACATTGACGTTAACAACGCTAAGCCGATTAAACAGCACCCGTATCGAGTGAACCCGGTTAAGCGCGGGCTAATGAAGGTAGAGGCAGAGTACCTCTTAGAACATGGTTTAGCCATTCCCAGCTCCAGTCCGTGGAGTTCCCCGTGCCTTCTAGAGGCTAAATCCGATGGTTCACCTCGATTCATCACGGATTACCGTAAAGTGAACGCCGTCACCATTCTCGATTCGTATCCCCTTCCGCGGATGGAGGACTGCGTGGATAATTTGGGTACAGCTAAATATGTTAGTAAGCTAGATTTACTTAAAGGCTATTGGCAAGTACCACTGACCGGTCGCGCATCCGAAATCTCGGCCTTCGTAACTCCAGATCATTTCTTGCAGTACACCGTCATGGCGTTCGGCATGTGTAACGCCCCAGCAACCTTTCAGAGGTTAGTGAACTCGGTTTTGGCTGGGGTGGCTAACTGTAACGCATATCTGGATGATCTGATTGTGTACACTACCACTTGGGAGGAGCACATGCAGATCCTTGACCAGGTGTTCACACGTCTCGCCAAAGCTTCCCTCACGTTGAACTTGGCGAAATGTGAATTTGGGAAGGCCACCGTCACCTACTTGGGGAGACAGGTTGGTCAAGGCCAAGTCCGCCCGGTAGACGCAAAGGTGCAAGCAATAACTGAGTGCCCCATTCCATCGACAAGAAGAGCACTTCGTAGGTTCTTAGGTATGGCAGGTTATTACCGGAGTTTCTGCCGTAACTTCTCGACTATTACCCATCCACTAACCAATCTGCTCAGTCCAAAGGTGGACTTCGTGTGGACCCCTGAGTGCCAACATGCTTTTGAAAGCGCCAAGGCTCTCCTAAGCAGCACTCCGGTGCTCGCGGCTCCTGATCTCACCAGACCCTTTAAGCTAGAGGTGGATGCTAGCGCCGTTGGAGCTGGTGCGGTACTGATGCAGGAAGATGCCGATGGGGTCGACCACCCGGTTTGTTATTTTTCGCGGAAGTTTAACAAGCATCAGGTCAGATACTCCACTATTGAAAAGGAAACCCTTGCTTTGCTGTTGGCACTCCAGCATTTCGAAGTGTATGTCGGGTCCAGTCCATTACCAGTCGTGATATTCACCGACCATAACCCTCTTGTTTTTCTATCTCGCATGTACAATCACAACCAGCGGCTCATGCGGTGGGCGTTGATCGTCCAAGAGTACAACTTGGTAATATGTCACAAGAAGGGATCAGAGAACGTGTTGGCAGATGCTCTGTCTAGGTTGTAGTTTGATAACTGCTGTAACTTGTAATTAATTATGTTACCAAAGCCAAATGTTTTTTGTTTTAAGGGGGGGGGTGTTACGGCTGCGGATTGACGCCCCGCACTCATGGGCAAAATCCTCAGTTACAATCCTCAGTTATGCTAATGATCATGTGTTTGCCCCGCGTGTGATTGGCTGTCAATTATGTTAATTCGAATGTGCCTTTCCCCGGACGTGATTGGCTGCCGCACCCGAGGGCCGAGGATCCTGGAGGATAAAGAAGAGCCGAGCTCAACATTCAGGGCGGCTGGCCTCGGAGATGCAGCTTGCCACGTTGGGACTTGGAACGAGCGTTGTTATATTGAGGCTCTAGTTTGCTGCACGGGAACTGGGCCAGAGTTTTGTTTAGGGGTTATCGTACACGGACTTGCAGTAATACTTTGTTATACACACTAGACGTAGGGGTGCTGTTCCACCCTTGTATTTTGTGAGCTTCTTCTTGGTTGTATTCGTTTCTTTGATTTGGACAGCACCCAACGGTCCTTTTCCTTTTGTAGTTGCCTCCTATGTTTGTTAAATTGTTTATCACTGGCACTGGGCTAAATAAACGCTTTCAGTTAAACCAACCACATCTGGTTTTATGTTGCCACCCCTTCCCCTAGCAGGGGGACGTAACAACGACCAAAGAAAAACAACAGTGTTACTCCCTATGTTTTATTTGATGAATATCGACAGTGTTACCCCTTATGTTTATTTTATGACGGCCGATAAAAAACGACAGTTGCCCCTCATGTTTTTTCCATGTTGACCAATAAAAAAGACAATGGTACTGTCGACTTTTTTGCAGGGATCCGAACCTGAGCTGTTTAGAGTATTAACCGCCGAACTTATCATTGCACCATCAAGACACCAAATAAAGTCAACACAATGGTTATACTTGACTTTATAATTCGCATGAACTAGAGATAAGAGTCTTCCAACAGAGGACATCAACCAGACTCCAACCCCGGTGTCCAGGGAGTTAGCTCACAGCTCTCTCCACTTCCCACTGAGATTTATCATTTAAATATGTCTGTGGTTATATATGACAATATATATGCAATAGCATGATAGCATTATGTTTCAAATTAAAGATATTGTGTTTTCCACATAAATTGAGCCGCGGTCGCCAGTGTGTTAGGCAGAGTACACTCCACTGCACCACTGAGGCGATGAAAAAACACAATAATCAATCATTAATAAAGAGGATATACATGACAATAAAATGTATCTGTGTATTTCTATTATTTCCCTTATGTTTTTTTCATGACGACTGATAAAAAACGACAGTGTTACCCCTTATATTTTATTTGACAAAGACAACAGCGTTACCCCTTATGTTTTTCTTCATGACGACCAATAAAAAACAACAGTTTTGCCCCTTATGGTTTTTTTCATGACAACCAAAGAAAAATGACAATGTCACCCCTCATGTTTCATTTGATAATCGGAATCACAGCACTTGCTTCAGAATCTTTCTTAGAATTGACATTTCTCTGGGCCAATCGGAATCTTGAAGCACACAGCTCCAACTGAGCTCGCCATTGGATGAGCCGCCTGGCTACCGCGCGAGTCTGAGGAAACTCTTAACGTCAATTTGAAGTAGGGGTGTGGGCCTGCAGTATAAACGGTATAGAAGGTACACCAGTTTGAATTTGCGCCACGGTATGGATTTTGACGTTACCGTGAGACCGGTGTGACCGGTAGACAGTGTTGTGTGTAACGCGTAACAAAGTTAGTAACGCGTTAATACAGTAACCTAACTATTTTTTCATGTAAAAAGTAAAGTTCCCTAAGGTGACCAGACGTCCCCGATTTCCGGGGACAGTCCCCGTTTTCGGTGATCTGTCCCCGGTCAAAGCTGTCCCCGGAAATGTCCCCGATTTTGACGGTGAATGGGGGAAAAATGCGCGCAGACTCAAACACCAGTTATTACGGTAGTAATTTAACGCAGCACCAGAGAAGACGTCGTATGACGTACAGACGTTATCAGGACGTACGACCAGACGCAGCAGCATCAACAACAACAATCTAGAGGCGGCAAAAAGGAAAAAGAGAAGATCAGCGGTCTCATAAATGGTATGTTGTGTATGAACTTATTTATTTTGTGTGAATTGGCAGTAGACTTGTGTGTGTGTGTGTGTGTGTGTGTGTGTGTGTGTGTGTGTGTGTGTGTGTGTGTGTGTGTGTGTGTGTGTGTGTGTGTGTGTGTGTGTGTGTGTGTGTGTGTGAGAAGTGGTAACGTTAAAATAAGTATGATTGTTTATCTGAACTGAAGACCTAACGTAACGTTATAAAAGTCAGTGAACGTGACAATGTTTTCATATCGGTCATTAGTGAAGCTGTAATGTTAACGTTAGCATGAGATTACCAGGTGATGACATTGTATGTGGCTCTGTTTTGGAAGAGGGGGAGGTGGAAGACTGCTTTGGTAGCATATGATTTTCCTGTAGGCATAGGGACCTGAGACTGTTAAAATAATAATAATGATGACATTATTTATTAATAATAAATTAATTAATAATCAGTCAATGGTTGATAGTTGTGTGTGTTAGGCTGCTGTTTTTTTTGTCGGGCTGTGTGGGTAACCAATGACTGTAGTAGTTATAAATGCAGACCATTTGATTAGCTGATGCCCTGAGTCACTGTTTTATGTCAATGTTTTTAGTAAAGGTATAATAAATAAATAAGTAATCAACAGAGTGAAGGAGAGAAGATGAAAAGAGCAGGAGAATAGTATGGAAAGGCAGAAATATAGAACTAAACAACAGAGGGAAGCTAAGGAGAGAAGAAAGAAGGGTGAAGAAAAGAAAAGCATTGAAGGAGAAGAGAACAGACGAGAGTCTTACATCTTTTTATATGTTTTGACTTGGTAATTATTACTAATTACATCTTGATGATATTTACTAGCTACTGGTCTGGCAGCTGTCTTTGCACATGACACTTAACTTTGGAAGAGAGATTTTTTTCTCATGTATTATTCTATATTTGTGTTTTTGACACTGCTGTGCACTACTGATACATGATATTTGTGGGTGCTGATATTTTGATTTATTAACCTTTTGCAGGGGTGCCACCAGGGATGTTGGGCCCCATTAAAAGATATCACACTGGGTCCCACCATCACACACACACAGGCAACGCCAACCATGTGCAGTTTCTGTAACCACACCTCTACCTGTGAAGGCTTCAATTATCTTATTGTCCGATACTAACTTTACAATATGACATTGAGTTGTGATAATATAACACTGTGAAGACATGAAGGAAACATTCTGCATACTGATAGTGTTTGTTTAATTATAAATTTGATTTTCCATTAAAATCCATTAATGATGTTTTTTTATTAACATAACTAATGTTCTAATATTTTTTCAGGGCCCCTGTCAGTCACTGGCCCACAGAATTGTCCTAACTTTTCGCCCACTAATGGCGCCTCTGACCTTTTGTGTAATAAAAGCTGGTTAAAATACATGAAAAAGTACTTGTCCCCATTTTTTATTTCATAATGATAATATGTAAGGATTTTTCACCGCCGCATTGAAAATGTCCCCGATTTTCAGTTCAGAAATCTGGTCACCTTTCCCTAACCGCAACTACTGAAAATATGGTAACGAAACATAGTTCCTTTTTCAATTCGGCGCCCCGTTACTTTTCCCAGGGACAGATTTCACAGCGCTTACTGCCTTCTCAGGCAGTATGCTATTGAGCAAGCACGCAGCAAGCGCGCCCTCAACAAACGTGTTCCCCCCCCCTACAAACGTGTCCCCCCCCCCTCAACAAAAGTGTCTCCCCCCCCCTCAACTAACGTGTTCCCCCCCTACAAACGTGTCCCCCCCCCCCCCCCCCCTCAACAAACGTGTCTTTCCCCCTCCCCTGCCAACAACAGTCTACCTCCCCCCCCCCCCCCCCCCCCTCAACAATCGTGTCCACAATTTGCCGCGAAACCCGTGAAACCCAAACCCCGTATCCAGTGTTCATGGAAACGTACACCGTCAACGTTTTTTCTTGGCGACTGGGTTGAAGAGCCAATACGATGTGTTTTACGCATAGGACTAAGCGTAATCTGCGTAATCACTTACATGTTATACTTTAACTGTGCTCCCGGTTGTGGATTGAGGTAGGGTGTCTAGAGCCACGTCTTGCATGGATAGTCACGGTCACCCAGCAAGTGACACCCAACTGGTACATCTCAAAAAGCTGCCTCAGACCGCTCACCATTAAAATGCGCAAATCAAGGGTAGCTGAAGATCCAGGCCACTTTGCAACAACATCCAGTAGGCTATGTTAAAATTTGCATCAAAAACAACCTGCGTGTTGATGGAATGCAATTTCTTCCTATTGACGAACACGTCCTCGTCTTTTGATGGCGCAATTATTTTTATGTGCGTCCCTTCAATAGCACCGACCACACCGGGCATACCCGCAATTGCCATGAAGTTGGCTTTGATCCTGTGTAATTGTTGAATGTCCAAAGGAAAGTTTATGGCACGGCTGACTGATGGTTGGGATATATTTAAATCGTCGGCATTGCAAAGTTGCATTTTCCCTGTTGCTAAATAACGTAGTGTGGCCAAACATTTTATTTCGGGACTAATCGGATTATTCCTGTTAGTCGGGGATGTTATTGCATCGCGCATTAACTCCACAACAAGTTGAATACCCTAAGATTTCGTCTCGCAGGCATTTTATGATTCTTTGTGAATAGGTCTTACTGAGTAGGAGTCCTCTTGAGGACTTTTAAGCTCTCCTAGACTTAGGTGCTACTTTTAGGCCTAAAATACTTGGTGAATTGCTCTTAGTGAAAAAAGTTAGGAGTCCTAAATTTATTTTTAGGAGTTACTCCTAAATTCGCCAGTTAGGACCTACTTTTAGCCCTAAGATCCTTTGTGAATACGGCCCCAGGTTTATAAGTGGAACATCTTTCCTTAAATATGACAATTATATGTTCCATTTATATATCTTCCATTAGTGTGTTCTTGACTTTTAATTTTGCTCGGACCCCGTTAATCACCGCTTGCAGTTATATTTAAACATTTTGAATTTCCCCTTTTTTTTTTAAACGGTCATTTACTTAGGCCTACTATAAAAAATAAAAACATTCTACAGCATTATTTGCTTCACAAATCTTCAGGTTTAATAGTTTAGTTTTTTTTCTAGATTTCGCCTTCTGTATAAATGTGAGTTTAAGTGGCAATCTCTAAGATTTCCGTATCTTTGGCGATACCTTTTAGTGAAAATTGGTAATTTCCCCCAGAAATAAAAGCAGTGTCGCTACAAACACTTGGAGCCTATACGGATTCTGTTTTTTGCTCAAGAATTTTCCGAACGAAATGACCCGGAAATACTTGGAGGAAAGGTTATTCAAATTCAAAAAATGCAGAGGAAAGGTACCTCGATGCAATCTTTAACCCACCTTTAGCTAAGGTTACACCTGACCAATCTTTACAAAAGGAAAGGAGATAACCATAATCCTTTACGGCGGCAATATTAAGAGACACAGGCCACCGACGAAGTTTACGGACTCTACGCGGAGCCACATGAGAGACGCGGTAAAGCAGAAGAGAGGAGAAGAGAATTGAGGAAGAGCAAACCAAACATTAGGGAGAAGAATCGAAAGAACTCATAAAAGAACAACATCATAATAGTTATTTTCGTAGCCCATAATTTAAACCATAAGAAAATAAATGCCAACTTCACATTTAAGAAAGAATAATGGGGGCAGTTTATTTCAACATCAACTTAAGTTTAGTCTCTTCCCATGTGAATTGGGATTCAAATTGCCTAAAATATTCCTGTTGGTCAAGTCCAACCTAAGTGATTCTCCCTGTTGACGACAAACTGAATAAAATCAATTCGACAAGAACGCATTGATCGAAAGAGCGCTTGCTGTAGTCCATCTTTCGAAAATTGTAGTTCCAGAGATATTAATGCCGCGTTTCCACTGCAGGGTGCGGAACGGATCGGATCGCAAAGGTGCGGTATGCCCAGTGGTGTAGTCTACTTTATTGTAGTGGGTATACTGTGATGATTCCCTCCCAGCCTCGTACAAACCCGTCCCACCGGTACGTGTACGTGTGTGGCGCTTATGGGGTGTCGCACCACACTCACCAACGCAGGGGTCTACAACCCGCTGATTAAAGAGTATAACGATTATCAACAATCATGGAAAGCTGAGTAGGTTTATCAGTTTTAATAACAGTATGAACAAATAGAACACAAAAATGAAGTTGTCCTTTGTATGTCTATAGTAGCAATAGCACATGCTAAACAAGGACAAAATCTACTCAAAATAATTTAATGAACTGTTTACAACCATGGCTAACCAGTGCATGAGAAGGAGATGACAGGAGACTAATGTTTCACTCTTTCAATTGCTCTAATTTGAGCTCTTACTGATGTTATCTAACATACCATACAGTAATTGAATTGTGTAAAAGTGTGAAATTACTGCACCTTAAAAATGACCATGAATTAGCTATACTCTCATTTGCATAGTGATTAACATTATGAATTTCAATTGTGTATACCAACTTGGTTGTCTGACATTTAGCTAACTTTTTTTCCCTCCACTCTAACCAAGGATGCCTGTTTTTAAATTCCCTAGCCCGACACCCAGTCTGAAAGGCTGGCCAAGGGGTTCTCATCTAAAAGTAACAAGGAGATATAAAGTGGGATTAAAACATTGTCTTCTGTTGACTACTTATTATGTGGTTTACACATTAATATGGGAGGACTGGACACACACACACGCACGCGCGAGCGCACGCACGCACACACACACACACACACACACACACACACACACACACACACACACACACACACACACACACACACACACACACACACACACACACACACACACACACACACACACACACACACACACACACACGCGAGAAGGAGGGGCTCGGCCCGCCAACTAACGTGCAGAGATGCAGGGGCAGCTTCGCGCTTCGTAACAGAGACAGGGCAGAGCGCGAGCGCGCAGGGGGAATTTTATGAATGGTGAATGTAGGCGATAACTTCCCCTGCTTAAAGTATTTTATTGCAGTTATACCCAACCGGTATTTGCGAAAAATAAACACAGAAGTGAAAGATCTGTCACAAGACGATTGATACGTATCCGTGCACATTTTTAAGTGGGTATACGGCGTATACCTGCGTATCACGTAGACTACACCAAAGGTCAGAAATACTCGCCGTCGCACAATGACGTATTTGAGGAAAAGTGGGAATCTAATTAATTTCAAACAGTGCTGTCTTTTCTATGTTCGAAAGGAAGCACCCTTTCATCTCTCCTTGACCCATTGATGTTTTCCCCAAAGGTTAAGGAAAGGTGGCATAATGGTTAAGAGATTTGACTTTGGGCCCAAGAATTGGGCCCAAGTTTGTAACATTCATTATCCTGCAAATGCAAGGATAATGAGTGGGACACAGGCTCTCACAGGCAATCACCATTGTGTTACCTTCTTAAGTGCTAGATACCGACTCACCATACACATATTAGAGGAATATCTTTTGGATATTCACATTCATAATAGGTTAGGTCATAACAGCATAATTGTTGAGGAAATAGGGTTAAATGTAGCAAATAAAATATCACTGGGGTTGCTCATAGTGATGCACGATTAATCGAATCGCAATCCCGATATCAGCCTTTGAGATTGTCTAACCGCAATAAAAAAAATAATTAAAATATGTATTTTCTTATTTATTCTATTTATTTTATTTAGTTGTGCTATTGAGAAAACCTAACAAGTTTGCACAGCAGAAATGCCTTTATTTTGAAAAAATATATGTTTTTGTTATTTATTTAATTTTGTAAAATATTGTTATTTTGAAAACAGTACTGGACACATTTTTTTGTATTTGTATTTTTTATGCTAGTTTAAGTTTGTGTGTTGGAGTTGAGATAGAAACATTTAAAAATTATCAGTAATCTGTGTGCATTTTCCTTGATAACCAAGCAAGTAGATTAATTTATTATATATCGCAATTGCGATATTATCCACAATAATCGCAATATGACTTTTTCACTAAATCGTGCAGCACCAGTTGCTATTTGGTAGCAAATCAGATGATTCTTTGAAGCTAAAGACGGAATATTTGTATTCCTATGCGGTTCCTCTCTGTGACATCCCAGGAAATACCGTCACTGTGACCGTGTTGGCTATCATGGGGCGGATCCTTATAAACTGGGCTGGGAGCGTATGCAACGTTTACATTCAGGAGCTGTTTTCCACGTCCTCGAGGTAAGACAACAACACAACTTGAGGTCCTTTGAGTGGACCTCTGAGTTTTAGTTCCTCCCCTATTTGGTGGTGATGATGATGAAGGTGATTGATATTGTTGAAGATAATTGTGCCGCTGATGATGGTGATGAAGATTTGTGTTAGTGATGAAGATGAGGGTGATGAGGAGGAGGATAATGATTACAATTGATGATGATTGATGATGAAGATGATTGATGATGACCACCTTGATGACAAGGGCATTGATGTATTCAGAAAGACTGCAACTGGACTAGGGGGCATCGCGACTAGAGTGGCAGGGCTGTTGGCTCCCCCACTCAACCTGCTGGTGGTGTACCACTACTCCATACCCATCGTAGTGTTCAGCAGTCTCACCCTGTTGGGTGGATCCCTCGCCTTCCTGCTCCCAGAGACCCAGGGGAGAGAGCTGGCAGACTCCGACGCACAGGCGGAGGTTGAGAGGTAACAACTGATCCATAATCAATAACAGGCAGAGGTCCAGAGATAACAACAGATCCATAATCAATAACAGGCCGGAGATAAGAAATGACCCATAATTAATAACAGGCAGAGGTCAAGAGTTAACAACTGATCCATAATCAATAGCAGACCGAGGGCTGGAGGTAACAACTGATCCATGATCAATAACAGGCAGAGGATCGGAGATAACAACTGATCCATAATCAATTACAGGCAGAGGGCCGTAGATAACAACTGATTCATTATCAATAACAGGCCGAGGGCCGGAGGTAACAACTGATCCATAATCAATTACAGGCCGAGGGTCAACGGTAACAACTGATCCATAAACAATAATCTGCCGGAGTTAACACTGATTCATAATCAATAACAGGCCGGATGTAACAACTGATCCATAATCAATAACAGGAAGTGGGCCGGAGGTAACATCTGATCCATAATTAATAACAGGCCGGAGGTAACAACTGATCCATAATCAATAATAGGCCTGAGGTTACAACTGATACATAATCAATAACAGGTGGAGCTTGAGAGGGAACGCACCGTGTGACCGTCATCACACTTGGTGGTGATGGTGGTGATTACGGTGGAAATATTGACATTGCACGGTGTGACGGTTTGACACTGTCCCTATCTGTTTAACTGCCCATCAATAGCGTGCATTGATGGATAGTGTATGAACAGCAAACCTTCAAGCATACAGTAAATTCAAGCTCTTTATTCAAGCAACAAACACTCACAAACAATCTCTCCCTCTCACCATGGCTCTGTACTGCAGACTAAAAGAGTCAGGGTGGGGCTGAGGGCTTTAAATATGGTGTAAGAATAGCACTTTTATTTATAGCTAACTTTATGATGGTCTCCCATTGACCATACTACCTCTATCTCCTCTTGACTACCTATCCCCCATTGTTAAAGCATGACCCTTGCCCCCTTCTGATTGCTTAAGCTACACTGCCCTCCCTAAATTTGTTGTTCATTTATAAACTTATACCTTTATTGTTCTCAGCTTTACTTGTTGGAGGCGTTGGTTGTAGGTTGTATGGAGGATTCAAATCTAGGTGAGAGATTGGCACACAGACCAGTGGAGGTTCTATTGTAAGGACTGTATGAAACGATCCTAACCCCCCAAGTTGCTTCCGTGATCAACCCCTTGACGGTGGGGGGTCAGAGACAGGGGTTTGGCCGGAGGCCAAACAGGATGAAGGTGAAAGCCCATTTAATGTTAGGATTGTGTTCTTTCTTCTTCAGGCGTGATTAATGTGTCAACGATCCAAATTACTATTTAACTAAGAATTTTGTTCAGATGTAGCAAGTCCCAACTGTTTTTTATTTACGGTTAGGATGCTTAGTAAAAATGCTTAGTATATTTAGTCACATTTTAGTCATTGTTTTCCTTTGTAGTTTTAGTCTAGTTTTAGTTTCTTTCTTCATCTAAACAAATGATTGTTGGAGATAACACCTGGTATCATTAGGAGAGGCACTGGCCTGAGGAATGTGAACACAGAGAGACACTAAAAAAACACCTACATTCTAAAGGGGGAGGGGGTTGGAGATCTCGTGTAGGGTGCCAGAATGGCCAGAAACGCCATTGCGCTGCAGAGTACTCACTTACAATCACAGGCTTATAACTTCTAACTACAGGAGATAAAAAATGTACCTAGTCATCACTTCCATTGTTGGCCACATCCCTGACGCATTTATTGTGTAAATTCCTGTAGTTACCATGGCCATGGTGCATCCAATCAAGATTCACTGTAGTATTTCTTTGTAGGGCTGTGCCATACAAAGAAATGGATACAGCATTTGTTCTTTCCTGACTATTGTTTTCTTTTCTTTTTTCCCCTGGCCTGGTCAAAGATAATGAGCAAAAAGGTTAAACATTGATGGACTAGATTATGTTAAACAATCTTGTGAGTAACATTTGTGAGCAGAGGTTTTCATTCGGGGCACCATGGTGGACTTCGGAGATATGCTGAGGGCTGCTGGAGACTTTGGATTATTTCAGAAGATTCTACTCATAGCCATATGGATCCCCTTCCTTTTACTATCGTTTATCTTTGCCAGCGTAATTTTTGTGGAATCAGACCCGGAGCGCCACTGTAACACGGACTGGATCCTGGGGGCCGGTCCCAACCTGACAGAAGAGGAGCAGCTGAACCTGACCGTTCCCCGGGAGCCAGACGGCTCCCTCAGCCGGTGTCTGATGTACGCTCCGGTGAACTGGACCCTGGACTCCATCCGCCAGTATGGCCTGAACCACACCACCGCCTGCCGGGACGGATGGGTGTACGACCAGACCCTGTACCAGGCCACCATAGTCACCGATGTAAGTCTTAGTGTGTTATAGGGTTTGTGGTTTTGAGAACAGTTCTTGTTTCACAGCTCTATGTGGTTCCTACAGTTTGATCTAGTTTGTGACAAGGCGAACGTGGTGGAGGTGGCCCAAACGGTGTTGGGGGCCGGCATTCTTATCGGTTCGCTACTGTTCGGACCTTTAGGAGAATCGTGAGTTTTATCTGTTAAGTATTTGGGGCGATTATTTTTTCATTCATTATAGGGATGGAAATAGGCCGGAACCTCACAATACGATATTTTTACAATTTATTTTGAGTACCAATATGATAGCTATTGTGGATCTGTCAATATTGGGATTCTGTAAATGTAGCGATAGGATATTACGATTTTATTGTGCGATTTCATATTTAGTGGTTTCAACTGGGGCCATATGTCGATATTGACGTTTGTTGCTTACAAAAAAATATATATATATTTTTGAGTCAACATGACTATTCAAGTATTCCGATATTATTAATTATGTATCCTGTATGCAGGTCTATGTATTTCACACAACATTCATCATGAAAATATGAGGAATGTTGATACAAATAAAAATATAGGCCACTTTGTTTTATCAAAACATTCTGAAAAAAACAAGTGGGAGACAAATTCTACATAAAAACAATTCCAAAAAACATTCTGACAGGTTTGGACGCAGACGGACCATTCAGATTCCAGTGATGTTCCTATTTATATTCACGGTCATAAGTGGCCTTAGTCCCAACTACTACTTATATCTGGCCTCCCAGTTTGGGGCGGGCGTGGGCTATGGGGGCTCCCGGATGAACGCCATCGTGTTGAGTGAGTACACCGTATGCAATACTTCTCTTCCTCCTCTCTTAGTAGCCTCTCACTCAGTTCAGAACACAGTGCAAATATAATGGAAAGGCAGATATATCAGTCAAACATTAAGCGTAAATCATTCACCATAACCTTTGATGTAAATAACTTAATCTTCAGACAATTCAAACCAAAGACTCAGGCCTACAGAATAATGTGAAGCTGAACCTGTATACTACAGTTGAACAAGCACTATGTACGTTTTCCTAAGGTGGGGGACAGAATAAAACGACTTATTGAGAAAAAAAAAAGAACTTTCTAGTTTAGATATGTTTCAACGGAGGACTGAGCTGCAGTCGAAAAAACTACACGGTGCCGGTTTGAATGGCACGTTAAGAAAAACTATTTTCCATCCACTATTTCTTGGGACCTCAAAACCAAAACACAAAAGGCCTTTGTTGAAACATGTCGGATCGTCAAAGGTTTATGCCATGTGGGCATACTGCCGGCCGAATATTGTACCCAAGAGCATGGCTCTCCTTCCCGGCAGTGACTGAGTGGATAGGGATAACCAAGCGCTCCCTGGGCGCGTGTGGGGGCCAGTTCTCTGGGGCTGCCGGGCTGGCGTGTATGTCGGGGATCATCTACCTAATCCGTGATTGGAGGCTGGCTCAGTTGGTCATGGCGGCGCCGATGGGCCTGGTTGCTGTCTACATATGGTATGTATGGGTCACGACGTGCAGCAGAAGGAGACAGGTATGGGGTCAAAACAGTGTCATTATTAATGAATGCACAGAGAAGGATTCACAAATGTATTTTGTGATTTATATATAAATTACTCTCTTCTCACAAATACATTTCAATGCACACATAAATGGATATCGGTATGTATAAATGTAAAATAAATCCATAAACAAAAATAAGTTTCACAAACACATTTCTGATCCACACACAAATGTGCCTTGTTTTAAATAAATGTAATATAAATCCATAAATATATTAATTTAAAAAATATTTGCAATTTTCATCAAAAATGTATTTGGATGTTGTTACATTTATATACAAACTGTTAAACTTGAATTAACAAGACGCTTTTCATTTGTGAACTTGTTTGCATTTGTTTGTGAACTGGACTGTATTTATATGTGGAGTTTTATGACTCATCTGACGTCGCTAGATTCACAAATGCATTTTTTTCAACATGGAACTCTCTGTAGCCAATCAGATGCCTCCCTCGTTTTCAGCCAATCACATGACTGCAGTTCCGACCTCTGAGTCCAGCCTCCAAGCCTCCCGAGGCCTGTTTCAGGTAGCTGGTTTTGAGGCAACCCCGAGTTTGTTCGCTCTGAGTTAGTGGAAACTCTGGATTTTCCGTTTCAAGTAGCAGGTTCAGCGCAACCGAGAGTTAGTTGCTGCGGCAACATACGCCGTGGACCTAACCTGCTCGGGAGGTGGTTAGACCTACTCTGACTTTGTTGTCTATAAGGCTGAAGGCAGCTCTCCGACAGAAGGAAGTGTTAGAAATGGCATGTCCTTTTCTACGAGAGCCTGTGTACGTAGAGGCTTCGATCCTCAGAAGGAATCTCCGTGAGGAACGATTATTAAGAACCCGGTTGGATATACTTTATTTTCCTGATAATTTTCTTCACGAGCGCTATCTTTTTTAAGCGCAATCCATCATTTATTTAGACCACCTTCTCAGCCCCCATGTTAACTGTCAAACGCACCGGGGGCATGCTTGAAGTTTAAGTTTAAGTTTTTTGACGCAATTAACGCATGAGTAGAATGATCTGCCCCGTGCATCCCACCCGCTCTGTAGGCTACTACAGTCACTTTAACGTTGTGGCTTTCCGATGATCAGAGTAGCTGACTAACCACGGACCTATAACTGCTGCAAGTCAAGAAACTCATTTTAAGAATGCAAGGCAGAAAAGTCCCTGGTACTGCTTTTAACCAGATCCTGTTCTTCTCTACACGCACATGCTCAGCATAATCGTATGCAATGTTCACTGAAGTAAAACCCTTTGAGTAAACTGTTCAACAAAATAACTCGTCCCACCACAGCCCGTGTTCTAATAAAGACAATCTACTTTTTATGAGGATTTCTTTATTTCCTGAAAGCACAAAGTCATTCATATTGGGTATGTTTTTAGAGCAGGGAACAGTATCCCAGTTTCCACCTCACCCACCTTTAACTTATGTTCCAAAATTTGGATCTCCAAAGCATCCTTTTGCATCTTTTGAATTGTTACAATTGCATGAAGGTTGGTGAGGGCATCTGGTTCAAGTAGCCTAGGGCGATGACGCCATCAGTAACTGGAAGAAGATGATTAGACAGTGAAATGATTACTTGAGCCAGAATATTGCCCCATCTAATTTGTAACGTGCTGTGTTGCGTGTACATATTTAATTATTTTGAATAACCAACCTCTTATAAAGGCATTTCTATCCTGGAGGGTGGGGGGGGGGGGGTCAGAGGAGCTCCCCCCAGGGATGCCCTCAGCCACAGGACGCATACTCTGTTCGCTGAGGGCCATCCCCTCAGCCTCTGTGAGGGCTGCAGAGGTGGACCCCCTCCAGTCTTCCGGGCCTCTGCTTTTTTTCGATTTGCTAACATGGAGGAAAATGTTACCCTAAAATTCAGTAAGCACTATTTTGAAGACATGTATATATATATATATATATATATATATATATATATGTAATGCATTTGGCCTAGGTGTAGCCTTCTAATATTTCTAAATCCTATTAACTATTGGCAGTGTTGGGGTGGCTGGGAAATGTACTACTTACATTTACTGCTTAAATATAGGCCCATCACATGTTGAAAATAGCTGTTAAATTAGGTAGAGCAGGCAAAACAGCACAATTGATTTGATTTCAATTAAACATTAGTTTACATTTTTGAACTATATTTTTGTACTTCATCTTCATTTGCAAGTCCTCTTGGGGCAACTTGGGGTTGCGTAAATTGACACACACACATACACACAATATACATATTGAATGAGTGGAAGATATTAAACTATCCTCTTATTTTATTTTACTAATTTATTTTACACAGGCATTGACTTGTTCAGCTATTTCATGCCAAACAATCTCTCGCGCTCTCGCTGCCGCGGCGGTATTGTTTTTTTTTTGTTTAAAGGGGTAACTGCTCGGCATAGGCGTTCATTAGAATTTCCAATTCCGTGGGGAAAAGTAAGTGGATCTCCGCTTTTGGTCCATGTTTGATCATGTTATCAGAGATCCATTGATGCTGGCTCTTTATAGTCAACAGGCACGCCCTCAACCCAGCGTGAACACACCCCGAGTTGATTAAGCCAACGCTGATCGCCTGTTCTGAAACCGAAAACCCAGAGTTGCTTTTCAACCCAGAACTCTGAGTCAACCAACTCAGAGCGCAGGATTAAACTCAGAGTATGTTAAACCAGCTACCTGAAACAGGCCTCCGGTTCCCTCTGTCAAATGTCTATGGGAAATAACATGGGTTTTTGGAATGATCGTACAGAACAATCTCTAGGTGGCGAAGAAGTAAAAGCTGCGTCACGTTTAGATACACACTTTTTCCATCTAGTTTCGACTGGGTTTTGGGATTGTCGGTGCCGTTAAAGTAGTAAACGGCACTGATTGTAAAATCCCAGTCACTGCAGAGATGTGATTGGCTGAAAACGAGGGAGGCATCTGATTGGCCACAAAGAGTTCCCTGTTGAAAAAAATGCATTTGTGAATCCGGCCACGTCAGGAGAGTCTCAAAAATCCATATATAAATACAGTCCAGTTGACACACAATTGCAAATATGTTCACAAATGAAAATCGTCTTGTAAATTCAAGTTTAACAGTTTGTATATAAATGTAACAACATCCAATTACATTTTGATAAAAATTGCATATATTTTTTTAATTAATGTATTTATGGATATATATATTACATTTATTTAGGACAAGGCACATTTGTGTGTGGATAAGAAATGTGTTTGTGAAACTTATTTTTGTTTATGGATTTATTTTACATTTATACATACCGATATCCATTTATGTGTGCATTTAAATGTATTTGTGAGAAGAGAGTAATTTATATATAAATCACAAAATACATTTGTGAATCCTTCTCTGTGCATTCATTAATAATGAGACTGTTCTGACCCCATAGACAGGGGTCACACGTAACGACGATTCAGGGGGCCCCTGAGAGGGAGAGGATATAAATCCTCCCTAGAATGTAATTCATACATTATTTATCAATGGGCTGTCTCCCTTACTATTTTAAATTACAAATATACAATTAAACATTATGAATTCCCTTCTCTCTTTTTTTTTTTTACAGTTATTTATTCATGATAAATGTTTTTTATAGAGCTGTCAAGCGATTAAAATATTTAATCGTGATTAATCGCATTAATGTCATAGTTAACTCTAATTAATCGCGATTAATCGCAAATTATTTTTCTATGCTAAATATCCCTTGATTTTTTTGTCCCATAATTCTTCTCATTTTAATTCTCTTATCAAAATGGTGAAGTGCATCGGCTTGCCTTGTGCAAATGATTTATTATTGATAACAACATTGGCATATACACTGATCAAAACAGGACGATACAAAAAAAGAGCCTATAGTGCAATAAACGACTGCTTTGAACAAATGTCATTTGAACATAGCAGTCAGGCTACTGCTTCTTTGTTTTGAGCCAAAGAAAAAAAAAAATATATATATATATATATTTTTTTTTTATAAAATAATTGCGTTAATCGCGGGATAAAAAAATTAACGCCGTTAAATTTGGTTTGCGTTAACGCCGTTAATAACGCGTTTAACTGACAGCTCTAGTTTTTTAACATTCCTCAGCATTATTCGACTGACAAACCTTCAGGTTTAAATGAAGTGTTGGGACTTTTATATGGATTGTCTTTTGTATAGATGTGAGTTTAAGTGCCAATCTCTAAGATCTTTGGTGTTTGTCTTTGGTGTTAAGTGGTAGTTCTTCAGTAGAGCAAAGTAGTGTCGCAAATAGGGATGTGCATCTCTCCTCTATAGGACGATCTGATACGTATCTAGATACATGTGCTACAATACGATTCAGGGACAATACATTTTAATATTGAACGATTTGATGCAATTCGATTCAATTTTCTAACGATCCGCTGCGATTTGATTAAATCTGATAGATAACACATACATGTCCTATTAATTAAAATGAGCCTTTAATGAAAGAGCCATTGCCTACTTTCAAATTGATATATGGTATAGGGACAATGGAATCTTAGGTTTTTATATTTGCTTCTTATTTGTCGATATTCACTTTAATTCATAATAGATTAGGTCAGAACAGCATCATTGCTGTGTGGATATAGGGTTGAATGTAGCAACTAAAATATCACTGCCAGGGGGTTGCTAATTTATGTTTTGATTCAAACTAATTCCACCCTACTTTTGTAAAGGTTTATCCCGGAGTCGGCCCGCTGGCTGCTGGACAGGGGGAGGACAGAGGAGGCCAAAGAGTTGATCCTCAAAGCAGCGGCCATCAACAGACGCACCGTTCCAGAATCCCTATTCGAAAAGGTACCTTGCAAAGGTCTGTTAGAAATAATAGGCCCAAATCGCGTGTTGTGTATGAACGCACTAAAAGAGCGGCTCAACAGGGGGTGAGTTTCCTGGATACAATCTTGAGGGGACGATCCCTTGAGATCCTAGGCCTTGAGATCCTAGGCCTTGAGATCCTAGGCCTTGAGATCCTAGGCCTTGAGATCCTAGGCCTTGAGATCCTAGGCCTTGAGATCCTAGGCCTTGAGATCCTAGGCCTTGAGATCCTATGGCTTGACAGAAAGCCTTCCAAACTTGGCAGATGAATTGTGGTCCAAGGTCCGAAATGACGTCGGAGGGTATCCTGTGGAGACTTACAAATGGACATGGGCCGTTTTTGTTTTTGTTTTTTGAGTTGCAGGAGAGGTGGGCTTGGTAGGGGGCCCTGCCACTCTGCTAGTCCCTGATGAACCAACGGTAGACGTTGGAGAAGCCAAGGAAGGACTTGTGCTTTTTAACCGTCATTGAGTGTAGACCACTCTGCCACGGTCTGCACCTTCCCTGTCTTCACCTGACCGCTCTCAAAGATTTATCCTAGGAATGAAACCGAACCCACATTGAACTCACATTTCTCTGCCTTGACGTACAGCTTGTTCCCAAGGAGTCTCTGGAGAACCTGTCTCAAATGGATGATGTGTTCCTCCATGTTGCCGGAAAAAACGGAATGTCATCGTTTTATACAAAAACGGTTGAGGAAGTCGCGGATAACATAATTTAGAAGAGCGGTAGAAAAGCTTGGGCATTTGTCAGTCCAAAGGGCATGACCAGGTACTCAAAATGAACAAGTGGTGTGTGGAAAGCCGTTTTCCATATGTCTCCCTCCCTAATTCTAACAAGGTGGTAGGCAATCCGGAGGTCCAGCTTGGAGTAGATGGTAGCTCCTTGGAGGGGTTCAAAAGCTGAATTTATCGAAGGGAGAGGGTACTTGTTCTAAACAGTGATGTTATTTAGGCTACGGCTGTTACGATGAATAATTATTATAATATTTATTTATTTATATATAAGATACAAATACTCGTATATTGTTAACATTTCAGACGGGGAATTCTACTTTTGCTACTGAAAATTACTTTATTATATAATTTAATCTAATCCATAACAGATTGCAGTGAATAAGACTGTGGAGAAAGGGGGCATAAGGGTCCTTATCACATCACCTGTGCTTCGAAAAAGCTTCCTGATCTTAACATTATCATGGTGAGTTGTAGGCTACCCTCTCTAAATGGACTCAATGGAAATATTAATCAAAACTGAAAGCAATTTAACATTCATAATAGCATAACTTTTCTGTTACGGGGCTCCTGCCAAAGAAAACTTTATTGAAACAGCATCATTCAGGGGTCTGGAGCTCCTTATTCAGACAACGCTGTTGACAAATCATCAGTCCATGCTGGTGTTAGTTTAATTATATGTTTGTGTGCTGTTGTATCCCTTTTGGCCCGGTCACAAATATTAAAAATGTGAAAGTTTCGTCCTCGTGAAATAAATGGAAATAAATAAGTAGAAGACAATGAAATGTTTCAAACCTGGCCACATGACCTGCATTGTACAACATGATTACGAATACCTTTCTTAATCTGTTTACTAACAAATCTTTTAGGTTTGCAGTGAACCTCACCTTTAACTGCCTCTCGTTTAACGTGGGGAAGTTTGGGCTGGACATCTTCCTGACCCAGATGCTGTTCGGAATCACGGAGTTACCGGCTCATTTGCTGTGCTTCTGGCTGTTGGAGCTCGCAGGCAGGAAGTTATCCCTGATGTTCACCCTCCTGGTGGGGGGTCTAGTGTGCCTCAGCATCCTGGCTGTTCCCGCAGGTAACACGCATTCTCGGACACATTATATAGGTGGACGGGACAGTGTAGGGGTGTGGGTAACAGAACACTCTTGCAACCGCACCACTGGATGCCACTCAATCTCTCATACTGCACCTTAAATGACGTGCATCTGCATAGACTGTAAGGCGCTGTTGGCAAGAGTGTCTTCTTTTGTAGTAAATCAGATGTTTCTTTGAAGATAAAGACGGTACATTTGGCTTCATCTGCGGTTTCTCACTTGGACATCACAGGAAACGCCATCGCTGTGACCGTGTTGGCCATCCTGGCGCGGATCCTTATGATCTTGGGTTCGAGCATATGCAGCGTTTACATTCAGGAGCTGTTTCCCACGTCCGCGAGGTAAGACAACAACACACCTTGAGGTCCTTTGAGTGGACTTCTGCGTTTTTATTTAGTTTCTCACTCCTCCCCTATGTGGTGGTGATGATGATGATGATGGTGGTCATGTTTCTGAAGATAGTTGTGCCACTGATAATGGTGATGATAAAGATGTGTGTTGATTATGAAGAAGATAAGTGTGATTAGGATAATGATTATGATTGATAATCTGGATGAAGGGGATGAGGATGATAATGAGGAATATGAAGGACAGTGATAGTGATGTTGTTTTCAGACATACTGCAGCTGGACTAGGGAGCCTAGCAACTAGAGTGGCGGGGCTGTTGGCTCCCTCAGTCAACCTGCTGGCGCTATACCACTGGTCCATACCCATCTCAGTGTTCAGCAGCCTCACCCTGCTGGGTGGAGCCCTCATCTCCCTGCTCCCAGAGACGTGCGGGAGAGAGCTGGCAGACTCCACCGCACAGGCTGAGATCCAGAGGTAACAACTGATCTGTGATCTATGAGTGGCCGAGGGTTGGAGCTAACAAATTATATATAATCAATAATAGAGTACTAAAGTGTGACGTCACGTTTCCATAGCAACCGATTTTCGGTTCTACACAAACCAAATTAACAAGGGGAAATCCTATGCCACACGAACGTTTAGTAGAAAAGGAGCAATTTTTTGGCAAATTGATTTGCGAGTTTGCTTTATCAATGATGTAAGTTAGCGCAAACTTTTCATTTTGATACCCCAGGGGAATACATGAACGCCTCGACATGTTTTCAATTGGTAGTGATTTTCACCCACCATTTTGAAAGAAACAACACATGGAAGCAATGGAAAACGCCATCTCTCGTTCGGTTGTTTAGAACTGAAAATCCGGTTGCCAGGACAACGTGACGTTTTCACTTTAGTACTCTATTGATGTGATTTTTAAGTGTGGTTTTAAGTGTCCAGCTTGTTGTTGGTCTTCTAGGCTGTCACTCTTGTCCAAGTTAGGACATTGACACACAAACACACACACACACACATGGCGCTGAATCTTTTTAAAGTTCCTTTTGTTCTGTATTATTCAATAAACAAGCAATAAATCATTCTATAGTATGACCAACACAACATTGGAAGCAGTCAACATATAAACTGCTTTTTCCTTAAGGCCAGGCCGATGTGTTGAGATAAATTGATGCATGAATTGATATTTTAACATCTTTATTTAACTATTGAATTGTAAAATAAAAATAAATACGAATCATGCTGATCACCAGTCAGTAACATTAACAAAACCCATCCACCCCCCCCCTCTTTTTTTTATCGCAGCCTTTGCGATTTGCATATCGCATTATATTACATTGCAATGTCGGTTTGAATTTGATTAATCGTTCAGCCCCACACACACACACACACACACACACACACACACACACACACACACACACACACACACACACACACACACACACACACACACACACACACACACACACACACACACACACACACACACACACAGACGGATCATGACCACTGTACCATTCTGATTGTCATTCTTGCATGTGCTTATCTGTGTTGTGTCTCAATGGCAGTGATGGAGCCAAAATGGCGAAGGGAAGAAGGTCTATCACTGATGAACACACTGCTGTTATTAGCTCAAGCAAACTCTAGGCTCACGGCCACATGACCACCACCACCTTCAAGATCAAATTATCGTGTGTGTGTGTGTGTGTGTGTGTGTGTGTGTGTGTCTGTGTGTGTGTGTGTGTGTGTGTGTGTGTGTGTGTGTGTGTGTGTGTGTGTGTGTGTGTGTGCGTCTGTCTGTCTGTCTGTCTGTCTGTCTGTCTGTCTGTCTGTCTGTCTGTCTGTCTGTCTGTCTGTCTGTCTGTCTGTCTGTCTGTCTGTGTATGTGCTTGTGCGCGTGTGTCAGTAGATGACAGTGGAAATAAGATGGTTTTAATTGTAGATTTTAAATTGTTAATCTTGTGTGTGTCTTTTACATCATCTTCTTTAGCTAAATGGGTATTATTGAGTTAATTGTGTTTACCTGTTTCTCCATGTTTTTTTGTTTTTTTCAGTTTGTTTGCTCTTGAAATGGCTCAGCTTATCTTGTGATCATTATATCGTGTCTTGTGATTGTGTGAATTCGATCTTTCATAAAGTCAAGCATTCTGTTAATTTAATATCTGAGTACAAATCTTTGATAGTTGCTTGAGATCAGTGGTATTGATATTTGGTGAATGGTGAACTGAAGGTTCCCGTTTGCAGTTAATGAGCGCACTGTTTACCGGCACCTGAGGATTTACAGCAACCGGCATGCCAGCATGGCGTTTAAAAACAATAACCACAACGTAGCTACCAGTGAAGCCAATAGGTCATACTCATATTTGAAAGAGTTTCATGAACAAACGAGTACTGATTTGAACGGAAAAACGCGGCATGAATTTTCTCGCAATTCTGCAAAAACTGCTTTTCATATCGCCTCCCAAAGCAAATGACCAATTCAAATCAGTTCAAGGCCATAACAATTCCCAATCTCCTAAAATGACCAGGATCAAAACCGTTCTGAAATTCCAGATCCTATGGCCTCCAGGGACTCAAACGTAACGTGCGAGAACACCCCTTTGAAAGAAAATAGGCATATCTCCTAAACAGTAAGTGGGCAGCCAGAATATTAGCCCCATGGGGGCGCTAATATATGAATAACTATAACTATTCACTAAAATGGCTTCAATTCCTACCCAGAATGTCCCATTTGAGCAGAACCAACTTTGGGATGGTTGAGGGCCAAGGCTCTAATTGTTTGAGTGAGATGATTGCGATCGTCGAAAAAAATATGTTTGCCAGAAGCAAAAATTTGTCCAATGAGCTTCAAGGAGCCAAAATGCAGGGTTAACTTTGTTATAGTCACAATAGGGGACGCTATAGACAACAGATGAACAGTGCACCTTTAATGCAGCCATATCCTACAGACTCTGACATCTGTGGGCATTCATTTTATTTAATTTATTGTGTCTTCTCATAGCCTGAATATATCAGAGGCCAATTGTTTTGACGCAATAAAATGTATGCATGTCTCAATAAACACATTTTAACATATTCTGTTTGACCACTTGACCACTTGCATCAAATTAGCTTTATTGGGTTCTATGCAGGGCGTATAACCATCTGGCATACAGGGTATTTGCCCTGTATGCCAGATGGCCGGTGGGCTGGCAGGCCTTTGTGACCGACAAGGTTTAATTTGATTTTATTTATTTTTTCTGGAGGTCCCTTCCCTCTTGGGCTTGCGGGCTGTCAACTTAACCTGAAAGGCCCATTACCTGAGGGCCGAGGTCGCGCCCCTTGGGCCGCGGCTGTCATCAGTCAATCAGTCACGTCACTTAAAGAGAGAAAGAAACTCGAGAATAATGGAGAAGAAACAGAAAGTTCAATTTGAGAGAAAGGGAGGTTTCCCAGGTGTAATTGGATGTCTTGATGGCACTCACATTCCGATCAAAGGGCCATCAACACATAGTGATTTGTTCATTAACAGGAAGGGCTATGCAAGTTTTCAGCTACAGGCTGTATGTGACAGACAGTTGCGTTTTACTCATATACAGACTGGAAATGCTGGATCTGTACATGACTCAAGAGTGTACCGTAACAGTGACCTAAAGGCCATATTGACAGCTCTTCCCCTCCCTCCCCAGTACCATTTACTTGTTGATTCTGCCTACCCCTTAGACACAAACCTGCATGTCCCATACAGAGACAATGGACACTTAACTGAGCATCAAAACCATTACAACAATGTACACAGCTCAACAAGGGTGCACATTGTACGTGCCTTTGGACTCAAATGCAAATGGAGAAAACTCCACTATCTCGACAAGGTCCTACTTGAAACAATACCAAAAGTAATAGCCAGCACATGTGTTCTACACAATTTCATTCTAATCCATGAGGGAGAGGATGGGGCAGTAATTTTGGATGCAGATGTTATTGATGATGTCATTCCCGCTGTAGATGGGCCTAGGGTGGAACAGAGGAGAGTAGCACAGCAAAAGAGGGAGGAAATTGCAGCAAGGTTATAGGTCAAAATAGGCTTAATAGAGTTGAACTATTAATAAATGAATAACTAAGTTGTTAAGTATATTGTTTATTGCGTTAATTATATATTGCATGTGCATCACATAAATTAATAGATTATTAATAAATTAATAGAATAAGTTAAATTACAATGTTGACACATTATTGCTCATTGCGCTCAGGCATGCGAGCAATGGCTGTTGTAAATTGCCTTAAGATTTTCTTTCTTTCTTTTTGAAATGCAATTGTTTCTTTCTGCAGCTTTAAAATTTCGTCCAATTTGTCAAGCTGCTACAGATAAATAAACTTTCCACTTCCTGCCAACGACTACCTCCTCGTCGGCTGGTGGCTGATTAAACTCGTCTGCGGATACAAAGCCAGCTGCTAACTAGGAGCTACTTTTGTAGCCTTTTTTGTAGCACTTTTGTACACGACACACTGTTGTTAAATAGCCTTCATATCACCCATAACCGACTATTACCTTTTCAGAAAAGGTAATAGCTGCTTATTATATTATCATTTTTAATTAGTAGCATTTAATTAAAGCAGTTTACATTTCTTGTCTGGTTCGCATATAAGTAAATATGATAACCAAACTGTCAAAACCTCTAACAGTTTGTTAAGAAAATACGCTTCTCAGCGTAACTTGGACATTGATAAATTAACAACTTGAATTGCTATAGGCCTAGGACGTTTTCATAAAATTCAACTCATATCCAGGTTAGTCTCCATCTGGGAGCACATCTCTTGCAATCCGTGATCCATGTTGGCTTGCGGAGAACTACCTCTTCTGACAGTTTGCCTTATGGGTAAGAGTGTGTGTTCATATTCAGCTATTGTGGGCCAGGAACAGGTTTCCATATCAGAGAAGTATCTGTTGGTGAATGTCCCCCTACCCCCATTAACCCGCGTGCCTGGTGCTTCACCTGGCCAAACGATTGCCACTGATGCCTTGACTGCGGTAAATGGGACCATGTTTGTGTGTGGACAGGACGCTTATTCATATCTGCCTACCAATTGGAGTGGTTCATGTTATGTCGCCTATGTAGTGCCTGCTTTGGAGATTGTGTCAGAGGAACATTTGAAGGGTAATGCTACAATTAGATCTAAGCGTGATTTATTCCATCAGAATTTTCAAGTTGCTACTCCAACTCAAACAGTCTTTTCTGCTATCATTCCAAACTATGGCATCACAGTTGCTCTTGATGAGATTAGAGATTGAGTACATATTATTGACGCTATAGCGAACGCTTCCGGCCATGGCCTGACTGATCTTAATCATGAATTGTACGGGCTTAGAACAATGATTTTCCAACATCAGTATCTATTGGACTTCCTTGCTGTGCATCTTGGAGGATACTGTTTCTTTATCGAGCGCCATTTACACCAGAGATGTTGCACATACGTCCCCGATGCGTCTACGAATGTGTCTAATTATGTTCATGACATCTATGATAATGTGGCCAGGCTGAAGTCGGAAACTGCGGGTTGGTCTTTGGGAGGATGGCTAAGTGGGTTGGGTGGGTCCGTTTTCTCAGATAGTCCAAATCGCACAGCCGTTTGTCCTTCCCGTTATTATGCCCTATGTGGTCATCAAGTTAGCTATCTGTGTGTTTCAACGAATGACCTCACCCCGACCGACCCCCTCGGGGACTGCCCCGATCTTGTTGGCCCCCCTTAGGGTGGCTGTGATAGAAAGCCCACCCTGTCGGAAGGTCTGGTGCCCCAAACTTCGCAACGTTTCTAAGGCTAGGCCTTCCTCTTGGCCCTTTAATCTTGTTTAGAGAAACTGAACCACACTTCTGCTGGGAACAGTGAAAGCTATTAAAAAAGGGTGGAGCTTCACTGCCAAGCAGAGGGAGGCGTCTGGACAGTTGACTTTCTTGATTCTTTAAATTTTTTATCTGTTTTGGTTTAATCATGAGTAACCTAATGAGTTTGTTATTAGGGGTCCAAGCCAACAGGTTGGATCCCTATTGTTTTTGTAAGGATTTTTAGGGGTCCAAGCCAACAGGTTGGATCCCTATTGTTTTTGTAAGGATTATTATTATTATACTATACGCCTTAGAAGTGGTACCACAGCCCAAACCGTAAATGGTGCCGACACGCCAATTGCATGACTAGATCCAGGTCCGGCACCGCTACTCAGATAACCAAATCCAGACACGCCGGCCACTAGGTGGCGCTATACCAAGGACAGACGCGTTTGGGGCTATAACTCCCACACCGAACCTCCCAGAGTCCAAAAACTTGTACACACAGATGCACTGGAGTCTGCTGCATCTTTTGGCCTAGGCCACGCCCATTTGCGTCTAGGAATATTTTTCGCTATATCGCGAAAACCGCAAAAAAAATTTTTCGCTACTCCTCCCACATTTCTCGACCAATTGACACAAAACTTTGCACACGACATCTTCAGACCTACACGAAAAGAATTCCTGCATTACTTTTTTGATCCGTCCTTCGATAACGAAACGGTAGCGTTTTGAATATTGGTTTATTAGCTAAATTAGACGTGGAATATCAAAAATCCAAAGAAATCCAAAATTAGACATCGGATCGAGTCCACATTTTACACACATGTTGGTGCTAACCTTAATGTCGTTCGATAAAAAATTCGGAAAATTTCGCCATTAGGGGGCGCAATAAACGAGGAAATTGTATATCTTCTACAAAATTAGACATCAGATCGACTCCAAATTTGACACACATGTTGGTGCTAACCTTAATGACGTTCAATAAAAATTTCGGAATATTTCGCCATTAGGGGGCGCAATAAACGAGGAAATTGTATATCTTCTACAAAATTTCGCCGTGAAAACGCCACACTGACTTCCCGCTACTCCTACCAGAGTCAAATCCTTTGTATCCACAGGTTCAGGGTAGCGTTTTGAACACATGCTTCGCGTTGTGCCGGCGAAACGCACATTTCTTGACGCGTTGTGCCGGCGAAATGCACACTTCTTGGACCCCTGCATAACTGCTTGCAGTTCTAGTTAGGGGTCCAAGCCAACAGGTTGGATCCCTATTGTTTTTGTAAGGATTTTTCTTTTTATTATTATACTTCCTTCCGTAAAAGTTGGCCCACACCCCAAACCGTAAATGGTACCGACACGCGAATTGCATGACTAGATCCAGGTCTGTGATGTGTACGCAGACGACAAAATCCAGCCACGCCGGTCACTAGGTGGCGCTATACCAAGGAATACGCGTTTGCGGGTATAACTCCCACACCGAACCTCCCACAGTCAAAAACTTGTACGCACATATTCACTGGAGTCTGCTGCATCTTTTGGCATAGGCCACGCCCATTTCCGTCTATAATTTTTTTTCGCAAAGTCGCGAAAAACGCAAAACTGTTTTTTCCCTACTCCTCCCACATTTCTTGACCAATCGACACCAAACTTTGCACACGGCATCTTCAGACGCACACGCAAAGATGCATTGATCACTTTTTGGATCCGACCCTCGACGACAAAACGGTAGCGTTTTGAATATTGGTTTATGAGCTAAATTAGACGTGGAAAATTAAAAATCCAAAAAAATCCAAAATTAGACATCGGATCGAGTCCAAATTGTACACACATGTTGGTGCTAACCTTAATGACGTTCGATAAAAATTTCGGAAAATTTCGCCATTAGGGGGCGCAATAAACGAGGAAATTGTATATCTTCTAATTGGCCAAAGGAATGTTCTTCAAACTCAAGGGAAACTATCAAGGGGCAAACCCGAGTCTATTTAGAAAATATGTCCAACAATTATTAATGTGGGCGGGAGTTATTTGGAAAAGGAAAATTGTCTTCGGAAAATTTCGCCACAAGGCGGCGCCAAAAAACTACGACATTGTATGTCTCCTAATTTGCCAATGGAATGTTCTGAAAACGCGTTTTGGGCTATAACTCCCACACCGTAGCTCCCACAGTCAAAACCTTTATATCCACAGATTCACTGGAGTCAGCTACATCTTTTGGCATATGCCATTTCTCAATTTTCTAACACATGCTTCGCGTTGTGCCGGCGAAATGCACACTTCTTGGACCCCTGCATAACTGCTTGCAGTTCTAGTTCTTTTTATTATTCCAGCAAAAATAAACCTAAAAGTGTGCCCACAGCCCAAACCGTAAATGGTGCCGACACGCCAATTGCATGACTAGATCCAGGTCCGTGAGGTGACGGCAGACGACAAAATCCAGACATGCCGGCCACTAGGTGGCGCTATACCAAGGAATACGCGTTCGGGGCTATAACTCCCACACCGAACCTCCCAGAGTCCAAAAACTTGTACACACAGATGCACTGGAGTCTGTTGCATCTTTTGACCTAGGCCACGCCCATTTGCGTCTATGAATATTTTTCGCTAAATCGCGAAAACCGCAAAAATGTTTTTTCGCTACTACTCCCACATTTCTCGACCAATTGACACAAAACTTTGCACACGTCATCTTCAGACCTACACGAAAAGAATTCCTGCATTACTTTTTTGATCCGACCTTCGACAACGAAACGGTAGCGTTTTGAATATTGGTTTATTAGCTAAATTAGACGTGGAAAATCCAAAATCCAAAAAAATTCAAAATTACACATCGGATCGACTACAAGTTTTACACACATGTTGGTGCTAACCTTAATGTCGTACGATAACAATTTCGGAAAATTTCGCCATTAGGGGGCGCAATAAACGAGGAAATTGTATATCTTCTACAAAATTTCGCCGCGAAAAAGCTACAATGACTTCTCGCTACTCCTACCACAAACAAATCCTTTGTATCCACAGTTTCAGGGTAGCGTTTTGAACACATGCTTCGCGTTGTGCCGGCGAAACGCACATTTCTTGTCGCGTTGTGCCGGCGAAATGCACACTTCTTGGACCCCTGCATAACTGCTTGCAGTTCTAGTTTTCTTTATTATAGTAGCCTACAACTGGTTTACTTGTGTATGATTTGAATTTACTTATCTATTGCCTTTTATGCTTTCTGTTAGTGATTTAGTTATTTGTTAATGGTTTACCAGTAGATACACTGCCTCTCACACTGATACAAGGTGTTATTTCCAACATTCTGCCATTTGTTATGTCTCAACAAGGATGAACCGACCTGGTCCTCTGGGACATAGGGCCATATACCTTATCAAGGCTGAGAGTGCTTCTGTTTACCTGTTATTCGTGTTTTTTCTGTGTATAATACTCGCCCCTACCCTTTTGTTCGGTGAGAAGAGGGTTTGACAGCCAAGGAACACGTCTCAAAACTGCTCCTCAACCGCGTCCACTATAGATTATTCAACCTAAGTCTGTATCTCGCTGTATTACATCCTGGAATAAACCATCTATTCAACCCTCTGATCCAACCTGTCAAGGTGCTTTGATTTCGACTTCAAGAATTACTACTACGACGGAAAATACACAACGCAGAGTCTATACGAACAGTTTTGAAATAAGCTGAAGTCTAACACTATGTTCGCGAACGTTTGATGACATCGACACGCTTAACAGAACACGTTTAAAATCGTTCGCGAGCGTTCGCCTATGTTTGCGACTTTGAAAGCACTTCTGATCTCAGGTCTCTTTGAGTGTCTGAACTGGACAAGAGCATGTGTATTGCAAATGCAACAGATGGGGCATCCAATATGCAGGGCCAATACAAAGGTTTTCCAGCACTGATGACCTCCCAGTCTCCTAACTATGTGCATGTGTGGTGCTATGCACACGTACTCAATCTTGTGCTGGCTGAAACTACCCAAACCAACATCGAAAGTGGGTCACTTTTCCATCTCCTAAATGACCGTGTTCATCAAGGACTCCTACCAGAGGGTTATTCCATGGGAGAATCAAACTCAGGATAAAAGCCAAACGCCTCTCTCCAATTGGTGAGATACGGTGGTGGGCCAAGCACCATGCTCTTCAAAAAGTATTTGGACATTTTGGAAAACCTGACAACGGCCTCTTTATTGATGCAGTGCTCACACTGGAAGCCATTGAACAGCAAGCAAAAGAAAAGCCGTCTGTACGTGCAAGAGCCCGAGGCTTTAAAGAGGGTCTCCTCAAATATGAAACCATATTACCTGCACAATTATTCCTCAGAGTCTTTGAGCAAATCTCTCCACTTTCCAAGTACCTGCAGACAAAAGGTATGGAAATCCTTTCTGCTCATCGTATGGTCACTGCCACACAGGTTAGCCTCAAAAGCATTACAAGGGATTTCACAACAGTGAAGGCAGCTGCAGACACATTTGTTAAATGGACAATTGGAAAACTTGAGAAGGGGGAGGAAGAACCATCATTGAAGTGGAGGCTGCACTGCCTCAGAAAAGAGTAAAGAAAAAAAAAGGTATGGCTGGAGAGATGGCGCAGGATGAACTTGGCACTTAGCAATGCGGAGAGAGCATAAGAGGTGAATGTGCACAACACCATTCTAGACACAGCTACCGAGGCCATCCACAGGTGCTTTCTCACTAGGGATGAGTCGGTCGCAACCGATTCGTTCACAACGAACAAATCCTGTACGTGAACGACAAGAAATGGTTCCCCAAAACAAGAAGAACTGGTTCTTTGATTCTTTTTTTTAACATAAACCAAAAATATGGTCACGTAAATAAAATATACAAACGAACAGAGCTTCGTCTCCCCGCGACTTATATTGATTGAGTCTACAACGTTCTCAAAGATTCAGCCAATGAGAGGTAGCAATGGTGTTGCAATGGCACCTGGGTAAACAAATGACAAGGCGGTACCGTTGAATATGCACGCTTTCTCTGTCTGACGTATCTTGACTCTTCAGTTTTACTATATAGTATATCTTCTCGATTTTCATGGGGGTTGGAGCCTAGAAGTCGTTTAAATTATGCTCACGGACGTCTCGCGGGGGGGGGGGCAGACACCAAATGACGTAATCTGACGTAACGAACGAATCAAACAAACAAATCGTTATAGTGAACTGAACTGAAAGAACTAGTTCCCGGAAAAGAATCATTTTGCCCATCCCTATTTCTCACCCATGGCACTCTCCTTGCTGATTTGGCATGGCTGCACCCCAATAACTTTACTCAGATCAGGACAACACTTACAGGTAATACACTTGAAAACCTCAGCAAATATGTGCTCAAATTTGAATCTAGTACGGAATACTGTACATGATGTAATTATTTCTCAAGTCTTTTGTCCGGTGGGGAGTTTTGATATTTAGATTAAGTGACTTTTCCCTAGAATATATTCTAATATCAATGTAGTTTAATTAATTTAACATTTATCGATGATCATGTTTCATCCCTCTCCCACCTTTTACGTTCCCCTCATGCCTTGTCACCTGTTTTTATGAGATCCACAGAGCCAAGCAGCCTTTTAAGTGAGTATGAACTCCGCCAAACTTAATTAGGTTTTACTGTTTAAATGATTGTTTCATGTCTCTTATATTTTTCACGCATACAGGATGCACCCAGATTCACTTCAACTAGGTAAGTACTGTGCACAATATATGGTGCAACTATCTCCACATTTACTTCATTACAGTGTGGCAACCCGGCACGGTGAGCGAACCACCTCCTCCCAAACAGGACACAACATAGCTGGCAAAAGCCAAAAAGTCATGTTTAATCCTACATTAAACAAAGACTCATACGGAAAACCATACAACAACGAAAAAAACCTGGGAGGAAGCAACGGTCCTATCCTTCGTAGGTGGACTCCCGTCACCCACAAGGACCGGTCTCTCCGTACAGGAGCCCCATGGCTGGGAGATCCCCGAATGAGTGGAGAAGCAGGCTATTTAAGCCCTGCTTCCCCACCTGTTCCTCAGGTGCTCTGCATGTCCTTAATTGGCCCGGGCCGGGTTGCCACAACAGATACAGTACTACTAATGTGATCCTGTTCAACTATCATCCTCGCCTTTCTCTCTCTGCCCCAGCTCACTCTTTTAAAGGTTGCCTTGTTTGACGACTTATTTTGTCTGGTGTGTAGTTTAAAGTGTGTGACATTTTCAATTGGTGAGTAATCCATAAAAACCTCATCAATCAATCTTTCTCATAATATCTGTCATCTCAAAGTGTAATTTGTCACTGATCTCTCTCTGTGTGTGTGTGTGTGTGTGTGTGTGTGTGTGTGTGTGTGTGTGTGTGTGTGTGTGTGTGTGTGTGTGTGTGTGTGTGTGTGTGTGTGTGTGTGTGTGTGTGTGTGGGGTAAATATTATTGTATCATACACTTGTTTAAAATAAACAAATTCAATTCCGTTCAACAGAACAGTAAGGGACCGCAATTGTGTGTAATTGTGTACTGGTCGGTGGTCGATCAATTGTAGTGGGCCGGTCTGCGTCCAAAATGGCAGGGCTGATTATTTGTCGAAGCAAGAGTCTACTTGCTTGGTTCTATGGAACCTAATTAATAAATGCTATCAAAAAAGAGTTCTGAAAACCTGAACGGTCTAGCCGTATAGCCAAAAATACATTTCAGCCACCGCATGGAAGTAGCCATAGCACCCAAACACACATCCCAATCCGGTAGTGTCTATTCCACAGGTTTGTGGTTAGATTCTGCTCTACACCTTGCCTTCTTTACCTTTCAATGTTGTGATGTGAGATTAACCGATTTCCTCTATCCTTCAGGTTGAAATAAAAAATGTTTAACTTAATTTTTGGATTTAAAAATATTATTACTCTGCCATATTCTTTAAATGTCATGTTCCTCTGGCTCACTTTGAATCAAAATTTCAAGATGAATCGAGATCAGCCCCAAACATCCATATCTGGAAATAGGGGCCTAATGAACCAACAATCTTGTGTATCATGCTAGATTTAAAAGGCTAAATCGTAAGTCCCTTTTAGCCAAAACTCACAACATTAGTGTCAAATGATAAAGCTTGGCATGGCCTACAACTTTTCCATCGAGACCATTGTCTTCTGCCTTACTGCATATCCACAATTAAGATTTAACTGAAAAACCTGCTTTTCACACTTCATAACAGAAAGAGTCACAAATTCTAACCAAACAACCTCTAATTTATTCCTCATAAATTGATTCCTCAAAAAATCGAACAGTTCATATGCCTTGAAATGGCCTATTGCCTGCATTATATGAAGTAAGGCCCCCACAGGTTAAACAGTTGGAAGCAAAGACTACTCTGATGTTATGCATGCATGTTTTACCATCTTCTCCTAAACCGTTTTTCCAGTCGTCATGATTACCTGCTTCAATTCTGCAACCTATTTCTACATAATTCCACTTGAAGCCTGTTTTCTATTTAGATCATGTGGACCATGTACGTGTATGTGCCAGAGATAACTGAAAACAGCTATGCGAAAGGTGTGAAAAACAGGCCTACTTCAAGAACACTGTTTTACGTGTCTAGTGACCGGCAAAAGTTCACTAGACATGTTCATTAAAATGAATGTACACCTTGATTCAAGTCCATTTCCATATGAAGTCCTAAAACTATTTCAATTTCAAATTAATTTATTACTTTTCATTTTGAGTTAATAATTCTATGTGCAGTAGTGTGTACGATTTACTGAGGGGGCAGATTGCAAGAAACTGGGATTCCACAACCCCCCACACCCCACCGTAGCCTGTATTGGCCTGTAAGGTGCCAGTATGTACTTCCAAAAGGATGTCATGGTCTTCAACAGCAGCGAGTGGCAAAGTGTGATGGGAGCTAACAAGTTCCTTGATAGATTCCTCAATTCCTAAATACTTACTAATTGTAGATGCTTTGGATAAAAGTGTCTGCTAAATGCCCTAAATGTAACAGCAAATTACATGTAGTTATTAAGTCTGTAAAACTATGGGTCTTTTACAAGTTATAATATGATAATCAATTAAAAACGCATCCTCTCTATTGCCGTTTGTCCTATCTGGGTTACAAAAATGATGCAGTGCAACATGGCGGGGGTCAATGGAAGAGGGCCCGCTCCCTCAGTAGAAATAAAGGGCCCACTCTGAGGTAATTAAAATAACTATTTTTCCTAAATTCAACGGATATACACTTAATAAGACATACTTATAAATATTGCATTCCATTTCTGCCCAGACTGTTCCGCTAGATAGCACTCAGTTATACACACTGCACCTTTAATGTAGAGTTCTAATCAATTGCACACACTGCACCTTAAATGTAGAGTTCTAATCAGTTATACACACTGCACCTTTAATGTAGAGTTCTAATCAATTATACACACTGCACCTTTAATGTAGAGTTCTAATCAATTATACACACTGCACCTTTAATGTAGAGTTCTAACCAAATATACACACTGCACCTTTAATGTAGAGTTCTAATCAGTTATACACACTGCACCTTTAATGTAGAGTTCTAACCAAATATACACACTGCACCTTTAATGTAGAGTTCTAATCAATTATACACACTGCACCTTTAATGTAGAGTTCTAATCAAAAAGATAGAGTTGCTCTAACAAAGTCGACGTTTCATAATTACCTTGTCATGTCAAACAAAGGACGGAAAAACAAAGAACATTTAGATTTCAGGGTGTACAGAGTGACAGGCAATTGTTTATTGAGCACTTCCTGTTCTTGTTCACGTTGGCAGCAAGAGAGGATAGTGACTGAATATGCATCTCTGGAGATCAAGACCCTCCCAGACCACACAAACCCTAAAACCAAACTCTAACCCTAAAACCAAACCCTAACCCTAAAACCAAACCCTAACCCTAAAACCAAAAACTATTTGGAAACCCAATCCCTCACCACAACCCTAGTACAAAAAACTGAACCATCAAACCCCACCTAAAAGAACCCCTACCCCTAGAACCCTATTTATATGTAATATAACATAAATATATAATTAATTAAGGGCCTAATTTCAGAGGTCCTTACATATATATTAACCATTGTACTTCATAAATGTGTTTATCACAATCTGTAAGTTTGTATGTATTTTGCAAAGTTTGTACATATTTTAACATTTAAAATGAAAAAACATTTAGCGAAAACATTTGTTGGTTCTTTTGTCAGAAATCCCCCGCTACCTCACATGTGCATGGCCGGGGACAACTTACTCTTAGGAACGAGTACTTTCTTCAGTCGTGATTAATGTGTCAATGATCCAAAAAACTATTTAATCTAACAATTTTGTTGAAATGTCGCAAGCAACTATTTTTTTTATTTACGGTTAGGATTAGAACATCTTCTCGGTTACAGATACTTGAAGAATCTCACAAAAAAACAAAATATATATAGTTTGCTAATTTGTTACATATTTTGCTTATAACTGCAGACAAAGTCAGATTTAGTCCCCAAGGTCCTGTTATCGTCCATATTAAAGCCCACCCCAAAGGACTTTACCCACCGAATTAACTACAGAAATATGGCCCTCATGAAGATAAGAACTGATGCGAACATGCCTGAACAAACAAACTAAAGATCCACAAAGCTCTAGTTGGAATACAACACGCAAGGATGTCATCTGAATCATGTTTGAACTAGCTATTCTCAGACGCTAATATGCAAAGCAACGCAGGGTATTAAGGAAGCCTGTAATAAAAGGGTCAGTGTTAGGGAATCTTTCTTATAGGAAGGCTGCAAAGATTAGGGATTGCAGTACCGCTCATCCTAGAATTGAACACCAAAGTCATTACACTTCCTTCCTTATATTATTCTCATAACTTATTATTTTCATCTACGATTTTACTAGATAATACTGCATGTGAACCTGTTGATATCTGCTGACGTTTCCACATTAACTTGTTTTGTTTTCATAAATGCCAATCATTGTACTGCCTTCTTAAGATTGTTTGCTTTGTTTTGTAGGACGCTGATGTCCCTTTCTCTTAATTTCCTATTCAAAGGCACAGGCAACACCGGCCCCCTTATATATATTTATGACTATAAAACACCATTTTTTAAAACATTTCAATTTTTTGCAATACAAATATATATAAATATATATATATATAATATATATATATATATATATATATATATATATATATATATATATATATATATATATATATATATTATAAAATGTATTATAACACCGGTAGTGCTGCACGATTTGGTGAAAAAGTCATATTGCGATTATTGTGGATAATATTGCGATTTGCGATTGCGATATAATAAACAAATGGTGTAATGAGTCTACTTGCTTGGTTCTAAAAGAAAATGCACACAGATTACTGATCATTTTAAAATGTTTCTTTCTCAACTCAAACATAAAAACTTAAACTAGCATACAAAATACAAAAACAAAAAAATGGGCACATTACTGTTTTCAAAATAACAATATTTTAGAAAATTAAATAAATGATAAAAATATATATTTTTCAAAATAAAGGCATTTCTGCTGCGCAAACTTGTTTCGTTTTCTCAATAGTACAACTAAATAAAATAAATACAATAAATAAGAAAATACATTGTTTTATTAAAAAAATCGCAGCCTTTTGCGGTTAGACAATCGAAAGGCTGGTATCGCGATTGCGATTCGATTAATCTAGAGTAGAGCAATAACCACCAGGTGTGAGTGTGGTGTCAGCCACTTGTGATGTCAGAAGAGGCAGATTTGAACACGTAAACGTAGATTTGAACAGTGTTTTATCACATTCATTATCCTGCAAATGCAAGGGATTTTATCAGTGGGACACAGGCTCAATGACCATTGTGCCATCTCATTCATCGCTAGATACTGACTCACCTATTCAAAGGAATATCTTTTAGATATTCACTTTAATTCTTAATAGGCTAGGTCATAACGGCATAATTGTTGTGCGGATATAGTGTTAAATGTAGCAAATAAAATGCCAATGCCAGGGGGTTACTAATTTATGTTTTGATGCAAATTTATCTCACCTAATTTTTGGAAAGGATTATAGATAGATAGATAGATAGATAGATACAACTTTTATTGTCATTGCACATGTTACAGAGCAACGAAATTACCAGTTACATTCCGTCCAAGAAAGATAAAAGACAATGTGGGGAGACAGGACGGAGAGACTGTCAGAGGCTCGTTTGATAACAAACATGCTGCCTTCTTTAGAAAATAAAAATAAAAAGCTAAACAAGAGGGTAACGAGGGAAAAAAAAGTGAATACCTAAACTATGCTCCTCTAAGGGGGGCAGAGTGTAGGGATTAGCAAAAAACACCTCAGCACATAAGGAACATATCAAAAACATCACAAAAACATGTGGGAGGGGGGGAAGGGTGTTGGGGAGGGGAGGTGTCACAGCTCAGACCCCGGGGGAGGACGCAGCCAGCGGGCGCGTCGCATCACTCACGGCATACTGTACTGCAACGAGGGGCGGAGAGGGGGAGCGAGTCCAGTAGGCGGTGAGTCCAGGGGGTGTGTGTGTTATGTCTTGTGTGTGTGTGTGTGTGTGTGTGTGTGTGTGTGTGTGTGATTCCAAGGACTCCATCTCGACCCAGACTCAACAGTGTCTCTCCCGTCTGATGCTGGTGACGAGGACACGACCGTCGCCGTGGAGACGACCATGAAGAGTTCTGAACCTGAGACAAAGTTCACGGGAGGTGGAGGATAGGGAAGGGGTGGCAGGGCATCTGTTTGCATAACAACCAGAGGAGTGGAGAGATATCAGCCTTCCAAGGCCGAAGTGGGGGAGCCAAATGAAGATAACGATTGATTTGGGTCAGGCCGACCTCTGATACTCTCTGCAGTATTCCAAACTCCAGAATCCACCAGGCCGCCAATACCAGGCAGCCTGGTATATTGGTCAATTATTCACCTTCGACGTCTTTCCACATGGATCCTGCATGTTTTTTCCATGTCTTCCCCATGTCCTCTTTCAAAGATAATGAACAAAAAGGTTAAACATTAATGGACTAGATTATTTAAAACAATCTTGTGAGTAACGTCTCCGGGCAGAGGTTTTCATTCAGGGCAACATGGCGGACTTCGGAGAGATGCTGAAAGCTGCCGGAGACTTTGGATTATTTCAGAAGATTCTACTCATAGCCATATGGTTTCCCTTCCTTTTACTATCGTTTATCTTTGCCAGCGTCCTCTTCGCTGACTCTGACCCGGAGCGCCACTGTAACACGGACTGGATCCTGGGGGCCGGTCCCAACCTGACTGAAGAGGAGCAGCTGAACCTGACCGTTCCCCGGGAGCCAGACGGCTCCCACAGCCGGTGTCTGATGTACGCTCCGGTGAACTGGACCCTGGACTCCATCCGCCAGTATGGCCTGAACCACACCACTGCCTGCCGGGACGGATGGGTGTACGACCAGACCCTGTACCAGGCCACCATAGTCACCGATGTAAGTCTTAGTGTGTTATGGGTTTTGTGGTTTTGAGAACAGTTCTTGTTTCACAGCTCTATGTGCTTCATACAGTTTGATCTAGTTTGTGACAAGGCGAACGAGTTGGCAGTGGCCCAAACGGTGTTGGGGGCCGGCATTCTTATCGGTTCGCTACTGTTCGGACCTTTAGGAGAATCGTGAGTTTTATCTGTATTTCGGCTGGTTATTTTTTCATTTTCTGTCGGGATGGAAATTGGCGGGCACCTCAAGATTCAATATTTTTATAATTAATTTTATTGATTCCTTGGTACTGATCTATCGCGGTTCTGTTCTATAAATGTAGCGATTGCATTGCATTATTATTAATACTTTATCCCCTATGTCTATGTAATTCACACATTAATATTCATCATAAAAATATATGACTTACTCTCGGCTACTACTATTTATGTAATAATATAAATAAATAAAAGTGAGACACAAATTCTAAATAATAACAATTAAACCTTTTTTCTGCCAGGTTTGGCCGCAGACGGACCACTCAGATTCCAGTGCTGTTCCTTTTTATATTCACGCTCACAGGTGGCCTTAGTCCCAACTTCTACTTATATCTGGCCTCCCAGTTTGGGGCGGGTATGGGGTATGGGGGCTTCCGGATGAACGCCATCGTGCTGAGTGAGTACACCAAAACGCAACACGTCTCTTCCTCTTCTCTTAGTAGACTTTACTCAGCTCAGAACCCAGTGCAATTATAATGCAAAGGCAGAAACATCAGTCAAACATTAAGTGCAAGTCATTCACCATAATCTTGGATGTAAATATACAACGAAATTGTTAATCTTCAGACAATTCCATTCAGATTCAGAATAATGGTACACTGAACCTGTAGCCTATTATAGTTTAACCTGCACTATGTACGTTTACCCAAGGTGGGGGACAAAAAAAAATGATTTATTGAGAAAAATCCACCCACTTTCTAGTTCAGATATTTTATTACGAGGACTGAGCCGAAGTCGAAAAAAGGACACAGTGCGGGTTTAAACAGACGCATAAAATGCAAAGAAAAAGCTGTTTTCCATCCACTAATTCTTTGACCTCAAAACTGAAACACAATAGGCCTGTTGTCGACACATGTCGAGGGTTTATGCCACGTGGGCTATACTGCTGACTGAATATTGACTAACGAGCATGGCTCTCCTTCCCGGCAGTGACTGAGTGGATAGGGATAACCAAGCGCTCGATGGGCGCGTGTGGGGGCCAGTTCTCTGGGGCTGCCGGGCTGGCGTGTATGTCGGGGATCAACTACCTAACCCGTGATTGGAGGCTGGCTCAGTTGGTCATGGCGATGCCGATGGCCCTGGTTGCTGTCTACATATGGTATGTATGGGTCACGACGTGCAGCAGTGGGAGACAGGAGTCACACGTGATGACGATTCAGGGGGCCCCTGAGAGGGAGAGGGCCCTAAAAAGGGTCCTGGGGCATAAATCGTATATTATTTTGTTTATGGACTATTTCCCCCAATCATTTTAAATTCAATTAAACAATTAAACATTGTGAAATTCCTTTTTTCTTTTTACATTAAGGAATTAATGTAAAAAAATAAATGTTTTTCAACATTCATCATCATTATTTGGCAAAAAAATCTTTGGGTTTAAAGGAAGTTTAGGAACTTTGACATAGTTGTCTTTTGTATCTATGTGATTTTAGGTGGCAATCTCTAAGATTTCTGTTTCGTTATCTTTGTCTTTGGGGTTAGGTGGTAATTCTTTCAATAGATAAAAGTAGTGTCGCAAAAAACACCCAGTTTCATAACATTCATTATCCTGTAAATTATAAAACTTTTATCAACGGGAGAGAGGCTCAATCACCATTGTATAACCTCATTCAGTGCAAGATACTGACTGACCTATTTACAGGAATATCTTTTAGATATTCACTTTAATTCATAGTAGATTAGGTCATAACAGCATAATTGCTGTGTGGATATAGGGTTGAATGTAGCAACTAAAATATCACTGCCAGGGGGTTGCTAATTTATGTTTTGATTCAAACTAATTTCACCTTACTTTTGTAAAGGTTTATACCGGAGTCGGCCCGCTGGCTGCTGGACAGGGGGAGGACAGAGGAGGCCAAAGAGTTGATCCTCAAAGCAGCGGCCATCAACAGACGCACCGTTCCACAATCCCTGTTCGAAAAGGTATCTTGCAAAGGTCTGTTAGAAATAATATATATATATGAATATATTGTGAACTATGAATGAGTTCATTTTAATCTGTGTGAACTGAACTTTGAGCTAGCTCTTGGGAAGTTGAAACTTGCACAACACCAAATATAGTTATCATATTAAAAGCGTTTTTATCATAATATTTTTATTTAGGTCTGCTAAACTAACTTATTTAATGGTTTGTATTATTTGTTTATTCAATCAAGTATCATTAGCATGCATAGCGGAGGATGAGAACAGTAGGGAAATAACAGGAGGTGGACAGGCGAGGGAGGAAGACCACGCAGGACTGAGTAGGTGGTCGGAGAAGATTGATGGAAAGGCAGGCAGCGCTACAGGCAGGCAGATGAGCACAAAGGGTTGATGTCAGGCAGGTAGGGGGTAGTTGATCCTGGGGCAAGGAGAACATGGAGATTAACAACACATGGAAACATGGAACACAAAACTAAGCTAGAAATATTGATTTCTCTGGAGCCTAGAATATGTCTCTAACAGTTGAAACAACAGTGGCGGGTGAAGAACCAGGCTTTATATGCAATTGGGATGATGACTGGAGATGAATTGACAGGTGTGCATCATGAACAGGTGGAGTTGCAGGAGAGGTGAGGTGGGCTTGGTAGGGGGCCCTGCCACTCTGCTAGTCCCTGATGAACCAACGTTAGAAGTTTGAGAAGCCAAGGAAAGACTAGTGCTGTTCAACCGTTGTTGGTGTAGACCACTCTGCCACGGTCTGCACCTTCCCTGTCTTCACCTGACCGCTCTCAAAGATTTATCCTAGGAATGAAACCGAACCCACATTGAACTCACATTTCTCTGCCTTGACGTGCATCTTATTCTCAAGGAGTCTGTAGAGAACCTGTTTCAAATGGATGATGTGTTCCTCCATGTTGCCGGAAAAAAACAAGGTCATAGATTTCCATTCGTCTCCCTTCCTATTTCTAACAAGATGGTAGGAATTACAGAGGCCCAGCCCGGAGAAGATGGTCGCTCCTTGGATGGGTTCAAAAGCTGAATTTATCTAAGGGAGAGGTTAATTGTTCTAAACAGTGCTGTTATTTAGGCCATGGCTGTAACAATTTCTAATTATTATCAAATTTATTTATTTCTATATAAGAAACAGATACTCGTATATTGTTAATATTCCAGAGGAAACTCTGGGAATTCTACTTTTTCTACTGAAAATTAATAATATAATCTCATCTAATCCATAACAGATTACAGTGAATAAAACTGTGGAGAAAGGGGGCATATGGGTCCTTATCAAATCACCTGTGCTTCGAAAACGCTTCCTGATCATAGTATTTGCATGGTGAGTTGTAGTCTACCCTATCTACATGGACTCAATGGAAATATTGATAAAAAACTGAAAGCAACCTAGCACTCATCATAGCATAACATTTCTGTTACAACACAAGGTTACAAGGCTCCTTCCACAGATTTTTTTTTTTATTGAAACAGCATTACTCCAGGGGTCTGGAGCTCCTTAAGCAATCAACGCTATTGACAAATCATCCATCGATGCTGGTGTTCGTTTTATTATCCGTTTGTGTGTTGTTGTATCCCTTTTTTTACCAGTCACAAATATTCAAAATGTGAAAAGTTCTGTCCTCGTGAAATACATGAAATAAGTAGAAGAAGACAGTGACCTGTGTCTTATACTTTTCTTAAACTCTATCTTTCAGGTTTGCAGTGAGCCTCACCTTTATCTGCCTCGGGTTTAACGTGGGGAAGTTTGGGCTGGACATCTTCCTGACCGAGCTGCTGTTCGGACTCACAGAGTTACCGGCTCATTTGCTGTGCTTCTGGCTGTTGGAGCTCGCAGGCAGGAAGTTATGCCTGATGTTCACCATCCTGGTGGGGGGTCTAGCGTGCCTCAGCATCCTGGCTGTTCCCGCAGGTAGCACACATTCCCGGACACATTATATAGGTGGACGGGACAGTGTAGGGGTGTGGGTAACAGAACACTTTTGGTTGGTTGTAATCTGTAACCTCACCACTGGATGCCACTCAATCTCTCGTACTGCACCTTTAATGACATGCATCTGTATTCACTGTAAGGCGCTGTGGATAAGATTGTCTTCTTTTGTAGTAAATCCCATGTTTCTTTGAAGCTAAAGATGGTAGATTTGGCTTCATATGCTTTTCCTCTCTGTGTCATCACAGGAAATGCCATCGCTGTGACCGTGTTGGCCATCACGGCGCGGATCCTTATGACAGTGGGTTCGAGCATATCCAGCGTTTACATTCAGGAGCTGTTTCCCACGTCCGCGAGGTAAGAAAACAACACACCTTGAGGTCCTTTGAGTGGACCTCTGAGTTTATTTAGTTTGTCAATCCTGATGGCAATAATGGTGATGATGATGCTTTGTGTTGATGACGAAGAAGATAAGGGTGATTAGGATAATGATTATGATTAATAATGTGGATGATGAGGATGATAATGGAGAATATGAAGACAAGGACAGTGATGCTGATGATGTTTTCAGACATACTGCAGCTGGACTAGGGGGCCTAGCGACTAGAGTGGCAGGGCTGTTGGCTCCCTCAGTCAACCTGCTGGTGGTGTACCACTACTCCATACCCATCTCAGTGTTCAGCAGCCTCACCTTGCTGGGTGGAGCCCTAATCTTCCTGCTTCCAGAGACGCGCGGGATAGAGCTGGCAGACTCCACCGCACAGGCTGAGATCCAGAGGTAAAAACTGATCCATAATCAATAACAGGCCGAGGGCCGGAGGTAACAACTGATCCATAATCAATAACAAGCCGAGGGCCTGAGGTAAAAACTGATCCATCATCAATTACAGGCCAAGGGTAGGAGATGCCAACTGATCTATATTCAATAATTGATCCGAATTTGAAGTTTGGCTTTAAGTGCCCGGCTTGTTGTTGGTCAACTCTAGGGGTTGTCACTCTTGTCCAAGTTGTGACATACATACACAAGCAAACACACACAAGCAAACACACACACACACACACACACACACACACACACACACACACACACACACACACACACACACACACACACACACACTTATCATGACCACAGTTGTACAACACAGTACCATTCTGATTGTCTTTCTTGCATGTGCTATTCTATGTTGGGTTTCAATGGCAGTAATGGAACCAAAATGGAGACGGGAAGAAGGTCTATCACTGATGACCACACTGCTGTTATTACCTCAAGCAAACTCTAGACTCACTGCCACATGACCACCACCACCTTCAAGATCAAATTATCGTGTGTGTGTGTGTGTGTGTGTGTGTGTGTGTGTGTGTGTGTGTGTGTGCGTGTGTGTGTGTGTGAGAGAGAGAGTAGATGACAGGGAAAATAATATGGTTTAAATTGTAGAATTGAACTTGTAAATCTTGTTTGTGTCTTTTCCATCATCTGTTGTAGTTAATTGGGTATTATTCAGTTGATCGTGTTCACCTGTCTCTCCGTGTTTTAGTTTTTGTTTGCTATTGAAACGATTTTTCATAAAGTCAAATATTCTGCTCATTTAATATCTGTCCTGAGTACAAATCTTTGATAGTTGCTTGAGATCAGTGGAATTGATATTTGGTGAATGGTGAACTGAACGTACCCGTTTGCAGCTCCTGAGCGCACTGTTTACCTGCATTCCGAGGATTTACTGCGACCGGCATGCCAGCATGGCTTTTAAAAACTATAACAACAATTTAGCTACCACTGAAGCATAGTGCATGAGCATATTTGAAAGTGTTTCAACAAACAAGTACTGATTTGAACGGCAATTTTTTTTTTTACTAATTTAAGCCTCTGACCAGCCTCAATGACAATCATCATAAAAAGGGTAAGCACTTGAGCCCGCAAAGTTTCAAGATGAATCGAGATCAGCCCCAAACATCCATATCTGGTAATAGGGGCCTAATCTGTAGCCTCTCCTGTTAGTTTTAAAAGGCTAAATCTTAAGTCCCATTTGGCCCACACTTACAACATTAGTGTCAGATGATAAAGCTTGGCGTGGCCTACAACTTTTCCATCGAGACCATTGTTCTCTGCCTCACTGCATAATCGCAATTTTGATTTAACTGAAAAACTAATTTATTCCTCATTACCCAAATAATTGTTTTTTATCAATCATTTCATATGCCTTGAAATGGCCTATGACCATAGGCCAGATCATATGTACCATGTACCTATGGAAGCATATATGTAGCAAAATTCAAATGGCAATGCAATTTGCAATTACATTATGCAATTGACAATTCATTTTATAATGTAATTTGCAAATACGTTATTCAAAGTGTATTTTAATATGCAAAGGGACAATGCAATCCTCAATTAAATTTACAAAAGTTATTACAATAAAAATAGAATAACATTTTGTCAAATTCTTGAGTTCCTTTATTCAAATTGAAAAGCTATAGCGTCCCCGTGATTGCAATCCACTTCGCCATGCTCCGGGTGTTGCCATATTCAAATGACATTTCGATCCGCAAAACGCTTTGCAAAAGATTTGGCAAAACGTTTTGCAAAACGTAATCCAAAACGTTTTCCAAAAAGTCAATATGCAAAGTGGCAAACGTATCAGCCAATCAGTGTCTGGGCGGGAACTACGTCACTTGCTCGTGATTTCCATGTTCACGTTCGTATGTGTCTTGTATTGAACATGTATTGTTTTTGTATTGAATATGTATTGTTTGTTGTATTGAACATGTATTGTTTGTTGTGTTGAACATGTATTGTTTGGTTTCTTCAATTACACCTCTGGTCAAACAAAAACAAAAATTTATTATAAACCTTATTATTTTATTAGCTAAATGGCATATTCATAAATGTAAATACTTGAATCAGAAACGCTTTTTGTTGTGTTTGAGAATGAAACCAGGCAATACATGGGGAATATTCTATGTTCTAGAAATGGGAAAGCTATTAAAACACCTAGTGTGTGTCTTTATAATATTTTTATTTAATTTAATGCTGCATTTTGTATTTTTTGTGTCTGTATTTTATATGTCTGCCATTTATGTACCCCCTGGCTGTTGTTGTATTGCTAATTGTCAATAAAATGTATTAAAAAAAAAACGTTCGTGTGTCAGGTGACAGGTCAATGGTCACCAATGGAGGAGATTATTGATACGTTTTATCATTTAAATCCACAAACAACATATGTGTAATCCAGGGCATATAAAGACTGGGACCAGAAAATAATTATTTTCTCTCCATTGACACCCATTCATATTTTTCGATCTCATAGGCCCCATGAGCTCTACCGGAAGGGGCGTGACTTCACCACTCTATAGGAAGTGACGTAGTTCCTGCCCAGACGCTGATTGTCTGATACGTTTGCCACATTTTTTTATATTGACTTTTTGGAAAACGTTTTGGATTACGTTTTGGAAAACGTTTTGCCAAATGTTTTGCAATGCGTTTTGCGGATTGAAATCTCATTTGAATATCGCAACACACGGAGCGTGGCGAAGTGGATTGCAATCACGGGGACGCTATACCTTTTAATTTGAATAAAGGAACTCAAAGAAATTGAGATGGATGTATCACTGATAATTTTCAGTTATACATTCTAGGTGCAGTGTGTATGGTTTACTGGCCTCTAGTGGTGAGGTAGCAAATTAAAACTAGAACTGCAAGCAGTTATGCAGGGGTCCAAGAAGTGTGCATTTCGCCGGCACAACGCGACAAGAAATGTGCGTTTCGCCGGCACAACGCGAAGCATGTGTTCAAAACGCTACCCTGAACCTGTGGATACAAAGGATTTGACTGTGGTTGGAGTAGCGAGAAGTCAGTGTAGCGTTTTCGCGGCGAAATTTTGTAGCAGATATACAATTTCCTCGTTTATTGCGCCCCCTAATGGCGTCTAATTTAGCTCATAAACCAATATTCAAAACGCTACCGTTTCGTCGTCGAAGGTCGGATCAAAAAACACACACACACTCACACACACACACACACACACACACACACACACACACACACACACACACACACACACACACACACACACACACACACACACACACACACACACACTTATCATGACCACAGTTGTACAACACAGTACCATTCTGATTGTCTTTCTTGCATGTGCTATTCTATACAAGTTTTTGACTGTGGGAGGTTCGGTGTGGGAGTTATAGCCCCAAACGCGTATTCCTTAGTATAGCGCCACCTAGTGGCCGGCGTATCTGGATTTTGTCGTCTGCCTAGAACTCAGGGACCTGGATCTAGTCATGCAATTGGCGTGTCGGCACCATTTACGGTTTGGGCTGTGGGCACACTTTTAGGTGCTGGAATAATAATAAAAAAAATTCTTACAAAAACAATAGGGATCCAACCTGTTGGCTTGGACCCCTAATAAACTGGATTTCCACCACCCCCAACACGACTTAGGAAAATCTACCGTAGCCTGAATTGGCCTGTGAGGTGCCAGTGGGTACTTCCAAAACGAAGTCATGGTCTTTAACAGCAGCGAGTGGCAAAGTGTGCATTGAGCTATCAAGTTCCTTGATAGATTCCTCAATTCCTAAATACTTCCTAAGTGTAAGATGCTTTGAATTAAAGTGTCTGCTAAATGCTATAAATGTAACTGTAAATTACCTGTAGTTATTAAGTCTTTAAAACTATGGGTAATAGTAAGTAAGAAAGTACAATTTATTTATAAAAGCACATTTATAACTGTTTGCAGTGACCAAAGTGCTCTACATAGTGCATTCAGTAGGCAAACATGAAGGCAAAATAACAACAACATTGGAATAAAATAAAAATGAAAGACATGAAACCAGACATCCACACACAACAAAGGCAGTAGTGCAGAGGTCAGATAGTTAATGGGGAGGGAAGGCAAGGTTGTACAGATGGGTTTTGAGCATTGATTTAAAGGCATAAATGGAGGGGACATCACGTATGTCGGGTGGCAGTTGGTTCGACAGCGGAGCAGCTATAGCGAAGGCCCGGTCACCTTTTTGTTTCAGTCTGGAGCGGGGGATGTGTATAAGACCCTTATTAGAGGATCTTAGGGACCTAGTGGCTGAGTGGGGGTGTAAAAGGTCTGATATATAAGATGGGGCCTGACTATTGATGGCTTTGAACACCATAAGAACAGTCGTAAAAATGATCCTTTGTTGTACTGGCAGCCAGTGAAGGGAAGCAAGAACGGGAGTGATATGCTCCCACTTTTTCGATCCAGTCAACAGTCTTGCTGCTGCATTTTGAACTATTTTGAGGAGTTATGAGGGACTGAGGGAGACCAAGGTAGAGGGAGTTACAGTAATCCAGCTTTGATGTTAGGAAAGCATGGATGACTATTTCCAGATTGTGGTATGATAGGGAGTGCTTTATTTTAGAGATAGTTCTGAGCTGGTAGAAGCTGTTCTTCACGACAGAGGAGATTTGCTTATTAAAGCATAGCTCCGAATCAAAACTGACGCTGAGGTTTCTAGCAGATGGTTTTAAGAATGAGACTACCTAGGTCAGTGAAGATGGGTTTATTGAATTTGGAGGGGTTAAATATGATAACTTCCCATATGCTATTGTTTAGTTGGAGGAAATTATCCCCCATCCAGTCATTTATCTCCTTGAGACACTCTAGGAGCGTCTGGCAATCCCTGGATCTCAGAGGGAGATATAATTGTGAGTCGTCGACGTAAAAGTGGAACGACAGGTTGTATTTTCTTATTATATTCCCCAGTGGGAGCATATATAAACAGAAATTGATTGGACCCAGGATGGACCCCTGGGGGACCCCACAAGACAGAGGGCAGAGAAGGAGTGCAGACCTATGGACACTGAAAACGATCTATGGGAGAGGTAGGAGGTGAACCACTGCAGAGCTGAGCCCCTAATACCAACCCACTGATGGAGACGGGCTAGAAGAGTGGGGTGGTCTACGGTGTCAAAGGCAGCACTTAGGTCTAATAAGACAAAAATGGCGTTCTTACCCGTGTCTAGCGTGAGGCGTAGGTCGTTAGACACTTTCAGCAAAGCCGTTTCAGTGCTGTGGCGTGCCTTAAAGCTGGAATGAAAGGGCTCCAAGACAATGGCAGAGTTGAGAAATGGCAGTACTTGAGAGAGGACTGCTTTTTGCAGAATTTTTTTAATGGATGGTAGTTTAGATATGGGACGGTAATTATTTGGGCAATTAACATCCAGGTTATGTTTCTTAGGCAACGGCGTGCTTGAAACAAGAGGGAACAGTGCCAGAGACGAGGCATGTGTTTATAATGATCAGAATGCTTGGACCTATTGTTTCAATGGCGTCTTTGATGATCTGAGAGGGGATAGCATCATTGGGAGATGTAGAGGGTTTCCTGTGCTTGATAATATCTCTCAGATCAACAAGGGTCACTGGTGAAAAATGATAAAATATAGCTGTAGGATGTCATAAATAAGGGGTGGCGGCCGTGCCATGTAACCCTTTGTTTCCCTGACGCTCCCCAGGGGTTCGAGGAATAGGCCCAAACCAACAGAAGATAACACGGGAACAGAGAGAGAACAGATTACATCACCAACCACAAAGGTTTACATTTGAGATGACCCTGAAGGAGAGCAGGATGGCAAGAACATACACGGAATAGTAAACAAAACCTAAGTTCATGTAGAAAAACTTAACATCATGTAGATTTTCCATCACAGGGATGACATACGCTATACACTGGAAGGGATGAGGCTACTTCACCGACCCGGCGGAAGAATCTTTTCAGTAACTGCGTACTGACCTCCCACAACTCGTTGGGCAATGGCGAACAAAGTTCTTGTTTTGCCGGGGGCTCACGTGGTGTAAAAAGCAGCGTTTCACAGAAAACCTGCTTTTTTTTTCTTATATATATATATATATATATATATATATATATATATATATCATTTATTTACTTACTCACTCAGTTTACGCTCCGAGGAATTGCTGCCGACCCAGTTCCGAGCAAAGCGCTGGGCTATCCGGGATTGGTGGCAAGCTGGTATTATGTTCACCTGCCTCGCCAAAGCACAGCCTACTGTTCGGCAGGGCGTCGCACAGTGTGTGTCGTGGGTTTCACGTACAATACACTGTCAAGACTCTCACAGCTTTGCTTTCAGCCAGGGAGCGGACTTAACACGATATACAGTAGCTATGGAAAAGGTCTTGGACAATCACACTCGCCGGTTGCTTAGGCGAGAGCTCCTACGGAGGTCAACAGCAGCCCTCTGGACCGCAGTGACGCACCGATAAGGAGTGGGACACCGGCCTTTGTAGGACTTCTGTGACTTCACAGAAATGTTCGTCGCCTTGCCTCTGGAACGAAGCCACTGCCAGGCGAGGGACCTTAAGCCAACGCCTGAGTCGTGGGTTGCACGTACAATACGTCGGTGTCACTACCAAGCCAAAAAGGATCTTTATTTTCACTTTATCCAGGTTAGGATTTGCGATCCAAGGAGGCTGCCCGCAGACAAACCCACAATGAACTTTCCAGAAACATGCCGTTTTTTAGAGGCGGGTCAAGGTGAAGGGTGAGAGTGTGGCCCTGAGCAGCTTGCGGCCAAGGTACCATGCGCTGGTGTTTACAGTGGATGTATTGCAATGGCTCGGATTCATAATATCATCCAGAGGCACACACAGCTTCTGGCCGTGATCTGTAAATATTCTATAACACTCCGGGTGCTCCGGCGGGAGTCCTGGAGCTCTATATCAAAATAATATAATAAAATATATAGATATCTATATAATATCATATATATTATCACGGCCAAAAGACTGTGTCGGGTTCTCCGACATATAGTTCTTCCACTTCCACGTCAATCTGAAGTACAGACTGAGCGGCGTCATGGAGGAGAAAGGGATTGTTGCCGTTTGTTGACTCCCAGTACTTCCACAACGAGACTCGTAGTGGGGGTTATCTCGGCCATGGTTGAGAAGGAATTGGGGGGGAAAGGAACCTTGGCTTTGACTCCCTGAGTCCGGATTGAACTGCGACATGGAGGAGAAAGGGATTATTGCCCGCGATTGTTGCCCGGGATCGTCTCCCGCTGGAGCCCCGGCAACGGCGATGGAGCACCACCGCCGCGGGGCTCCACCGCCGCCGCGGGGCTCCACCTCCGCCGCGGGGCACCACCTCCGCCGCGGGGCTCCACCGCCGCCGCGGGGCTCCACCGCCACAGGACACCTGAAAAAGTGCCTTTGCAAGGCAGGAGGTTGACCGTCATTACTCTGAGTACGTTACGTCCGGGGCAAGACACAGAAGGGGACAAAAAGGGCTAAAACTCACTTTTGCTGCCTTTGAGAATAAAAAAGAACCAATCATAATTCAGTTTCACTGTTGTGAGGTAAATCATCCATACCATGTTAAACATAGGAAGAGCGGTCAGCCACATATACTCATAACTAGGGGTGTGACGATGCACTCAGCTCACAATTCGATAGTGGTGTCAACAATACTCGATTCGGCGATGCATCGCAATGCGGGGCATGCACGATACAGTATCGATGCGGCAACGTGCCGTAATCGATTATGTCGCTGTTTATTTTCGGGCCTCGAGTGGACAATAGAGTTGGAAGTACATGTTAAGCGGCGGCGCTAGCTAGCAACAACAACAACACTAGCCTGATTTCCACCGGGGACGTATGCGCCGCGGTCACCGTTGCTGATCGCTGCCACTCAATGAAACCATTTCCACCAGGCCCGCTGCGGAGGGTCTCAGCAGCGTCCCAGAAGCGGGTGCCGAGTCACAGCGCTACCATTCCGTAGCGCTTCTATTTTTGACGCGAGCCGTTGCTGAACCACGTCAATTTCCACAGAGCAGATCGAGCCGGGCAGGAAGTGAAAAAGTAAAAGCCATAGAGCATCCGGTCAATTTTCGAAATAAAACACAATACTCATGTAGCCTATCACAACTTCACATCAACATTAGTACGTCATGACCGGTGGCACCATAGACATCTTACAGATAGACGGAGCATCGAATGCTACCGCCTACTGGCGCTGACGAGACGCGGGGCCGCCATCTTGGAGTGGTCATCCGCTCCACTCAGTGCAATCCGTTTGGCTGGAGCAATGAACTGTCAGCGCATTTAATTAATCATACCTCACTGAATACCACTGATTTTCATGCGTTTTTTTGTCATACGTGTAGCTATGATAAAGGCCACATGGTTTGGCGTGTTTTATTATTCATAGTTGGCTTAACACTAATAATATTCTGATATGCTTTAAGTGACCAGACATCCGAGATCAAAACTGGGAATTTTTTAAGTTGAAGAAACAATGACATATATATCCTGCATAAGCAATGTATTAATACATTAGATATGTATATATCTTAGGGACCTTATAGACTGAATCTCTGACTGTGGCTGCAGCAGCAGTTTATTCTGTCTTGACACTTTGTATTGATATTTTGTGTTTACTTCTTTCCTTAAAATGACTGTGGCTGCAGCAGCAGTTTATTCTGTCTTGACACTTTGTATTGATATTTTGTGTTTACTTCTTTCCTTAAATGATTATGTTTACAGTGATTGTTTTATATGTATGTCGCTTTAGAAAAAAGCGTCTGCCAAATATTTAAACATAAAACACCTGAAAGTTTTTATATCAGCTAAAACCAATCTGTTTCACTGGATTCAGAATAAAACCAAATTCTTACCCAACAATGTTAGTATTTAAATATTGTTAATTGAATGACTTATTCATGGTTACAATTATACTGTTTTGTCTCATACTTTGCCTAAAATGAGAATGCATCATAATACAAATCTGCTGATGGAATGTTTATTTACAGTAAATAATATAGATAAATATACAGGAAAATGATCAGAACAGAACTAACATAAGGGAACAACGGAGCATCTTAGGAACACGATGCATAAGGGAACAATGGAGCATCTTAGGAACACGATGCATAAGGAAATAAGAGTATCGGATAACTCATGGCATGAACTTAACAAACACTATTTGAATTGACCTCTTAGACCGGTGAAGGGGGGTTACATCTTTGGTCACCAAAGTGAGCAAGTACTCCCTAGCTTTTGAGAAAAATGCTTTCCTCTCCGTCCAATTAAAAGCAACCAAGCGAGCTTTGTATCCTTTGGCACGAGGATTGCGTCCATTCATTGTATCAAACAGCCTGTCAATAATCTATAAAGACATAGCGGCATGTAAATCATAAGGTATTAGGTACATATTTCTAAACTGTATGCTCAACATGCAAGTAAAAATGCAAGTATTAGTATTTGCTTGACTTCCTTCTTTCCATAAGTCTGCTTTGTACTACAGCAAATTTCAGAGCTTTACCACTTCGATGGATGGACGGGCATGCACTAGTTTAAAAAGAAGAAACAGGTACTGGGTTCTTTAAATCACTAATTGTATTACCTCAATGAATTCTGCCGTTGCCTCACAGTCCTTGAACTGAGAGTAGCAAAGATCCCTCATTGTGCGGAGAGCCACTGACACGGAGCGACTCAGTGTCTGTTCAGCCAGGGTCACCCTCATCTTGTGGTTCTCAAAGTAGACATGCTTGTCTGTAATTTTATTGGCAGAATGCAGTCCATCCTTTTTGCAGATCATGGAGACGATTGATGTACCTCCAATGGATCGGTCCGGTGGTCGTCGCAATTGGACTGTATGCCTGCAGAGTAAGAATCAGTCACTGCTCAAAACAAGTACAGCAAGATTATGATCATCACGTCCAGCCATAAATGTGCAAATGGACAGAACACAATATTTAGATAACTTTTAGCAGCAGAGGCAGAAATTGCACAAAAAGGTCTACAACGATCATCATTTACCTGCAACATATTACGTGCCAACTTGAGCATGTGGCAAGCATCCATCATTACAAATACTTTCTCGCCAGTCACCGGATGTGGGAAACTGGTTTGAAGCGGGTCTCGTGGGTCCCCCTTCAGCTCACACCCAAGTTGGTTGCACATGCTGACATTGGAGGCATGCCCATCCATTGTTAGACATACCACCCGAATGCCCCGTGCATGCAGCTCCTCCAAAGCCTGACTAAGAAGGACCCCCTGTGGTTCTGGAGGGAGAGACCTGGTCAGAAAGTATGCAATGGGAGCCTTCCAATGTCCTTGTAGGCCAACAACCATGAACACAAGAGCCTCCGAAGCAACATCATTCTCATTGTTTCCATCACCCATGTCAACAAAACCAGACATTGACTCAGTATGTGGATTATATTGCACATGTTTTTTGATGGACATGGCATCCAACATGAGTGAAACACATCCATATTTAGTCAGGTCTCCCTGGCATCTTCTCTCCAGCATATCCAGCATCATCTTGTTCAGGCCAGGCTTGGCATCCACCGAACGCAGCCACCTGTAAAAATATTGAGAAGAAGCTATAACATGTTGACATCAGTATTTTCCAAAAATTCAAATCGGACAACATTAAGCCTACCTACCTTTGTAATGTTTGTGGATGTGGGAGGGGAAAATGTCGAGTCTCTCTGAGGTATTTGTATGCCTTTGGACCATGAAGATGGAGCATGAGTGCAAACTCTCTGCAGTTCTGCATGTACTCATGGCCCTTCTTTGCCACAAAGTCCATCTTAAGATCTGAAATGTTATGAGCAAAGATTAATTAGTCCCCTTCAGATAATAACCAAGGAGTTTAATAAAGAGAGTAACAATAACATGTACATGAATTTCCAAGTGCTAATTTTGTCTTACCTGAGTAGAACGCAAGCTTCTCACTGAGCTCTTCATTAATGAGGTTTTTTTCCCTCAAATCCCCCAAAAGAGCCTTGACTGTGGTCTTTGCCCTCTTTTCTCTGGACATGGTATTCTTCTTTTCTCGCTCCAGACTTTCCAATCTTGCCAAATGTTGATTGATTTTAGCCTTAACAGCGGTAGGAGAAGTAGGCAAGGCATATCCATGATCCTAGTAGAAAGAAGGACGAACATGGTTTGAGTAATGTTTCACTAGACATGGTCCTAATAGAAAGAAAGAAAAGGATGAACATGGTTTGAGTAATGTTTCACTTCACAAACATCACTTTGACACCACTAGTTTACGTCCCACATCCACATTCTTTCTTATAGTCATCAGCTATCAAAGCCAGTTATTTGTGAGTGTTTAATGAGTGGCAGCAAAACGTGAGATTTGAATATGTCCAGGAACATTATGATATGATGTTTAAAGTAGAAATACTCACATCATTAGGCTGAGGTTGTGGGTGTGAGGTTGTCAATTCTGGGGAATCCTCAGAGGCCACGGACAGGCTTTCGTCAGCTCTTCTGGAGGTAGACGTAGCCCTGCCCTTTACCAACTGAAATTAAGAAACATTATGCATAATACAATATATAAAAGGATAAGTTTGTTTGACAATAGAATATTTACATTTGTGAATGCTAGCCTTATGATGATACACCTACTTTTTGGAGGTGAACCGGGAAGCTGAAGAGGGATGGAATAACACCATCAAGTAGTCTAACAATCTGACCCGTCCTGTCAAAGTACGCCTGCTTAAAATGTTGACTGCAGACAACTGAATAATCACTTGCAGTGAATCCTTCTCTCCTCAAAGCCACTTCCCACTTCGTCCTCAGATCTTTATCTTTTGGAAACCTTCAAAAGTGTCAGATGTAATCTAGGTCAGTGCTTATGGAATATGATTTATCAAGTATCAGTTCATAGCCGGTGAACACATAGCCTAGTTCAACAGTAATCCCAAGATTACCCCATTCCAGGTGTCAGGTGTGGCAGGGCCTTTCTTGTTTATCACTACATTTTTCGGCTACACAAAAATGGGTTGGAAAGCTAGACTAGCTATACTGTGTATAGCCACTGTCCATCTGATTGCCTAGCTAGTTAACATATATTAGCCCCCTCTGGACTGTTTTTTTTATAACTAACTTTTATCCCTATTGTCTTTTACAATCTTTATCTTCATCATTTATTTATTCAAGTATTTTTTCATTTCATTGACAAGCAATCATATTATGGTCATACTCTTGTTTATTAGCCTAGCTGGCTACGATTTCAGTAGTACTATCGAAGACAAAAATGCTGGTAATATTCCTTTCACAAAATAAAACCAATAGTACGGTAATGTTAAATCTTACTTGTGAAAAGTAATCCCCCGATTCCTATTAAGGATGGTCCATCGATTTGAGCATGAATATGCTGTACAACAGCCCGGCATCTTGTTTCTGCTGCTGTTGCCGTCTATGGTTGCTGCTCCCGGTTGACCACTCCAAGATGGCGGCCGTATTTCTCGCGTCCCAGCAGCCAATGCTCCGTCTATCTATAAGATGTCTATGGGTGGCACCAGGTCAGCAGTCAATCAATCAAAGGGTCTCAGAGGGTCGGCAACATGGACGACGAGAGACTGATTGTCAAAGTGGAGCAACATAAAATAATTTATGAAAAATATCATCCTTTTTATAAGGACAATGTCAGAAAGGACAAAGCCTGGCATTGAATTGCAGTAGTTTTGGGAGTGGAAGGTAAAAAATGTGCCTTATTGTGTGCAGTAGAATTTTGATGCATCGCAATGCATCGTAGAATCGAATTGAATCGAATCGTAACCTGGTGAATCGTAATTGAATCGTGAGAGCAGTGCCAATGCACACCCCTACAATTCGATATGATACATATTGGAATCACGATTTGATATTATAACGATATTTTGAACCAAACTTTTGTTGTTTATTTTAAAGACACATAATATGCAAAACTATGCCATTTGCCCTATATTTCCATTTCTTATGAAATTGTAAACAAGATGTGTTAAAGTAACATGGTATAGACTAATCATCTTGTTATAAATGTTTTAATATCGCAATATTTCGTGGCACGAAATATCGTCACACCCCTACTTGCAACCAATCACAAATCAGCATTTATTTTTTATTAACGCTCTACGCAAATAAGCCTTCTAGTCAGTTGCCGCCTTGCGCGGCTAATAAAGCACTTGACTACTAACGATATCAACATGGAGAATATAATTCAATATCTACGAGAACAAAAATATCCGAGGACACATCAGCTGAAGATAAAAGAGAATGGAAGACCAACACCAAAACTGAACATGATCCAGACCACAAAAGCAGGTGGCTCACGAAACTTATATTTATATGATTGGAAGATACATTTTCTTGACCCTGCACGCTGTCATGCATTACATTTAAGCAGCACGCACCATGAATGAACTTTACTTTATGAAGTTGAATTTTGTCTGCACGTTTGATTAAAACTTTAGAAGCATTGCACTCTTCTGACACACTGTTAAGTGTCTAGTTTTTTTAGTTATTATTAACATGACGTGTCACGCGAGTATGTTTTTTTTTTTAAAGTTGTGTATGCTTACGCTTTAGAAATAACATGCACGTTATTTCATGAACGTTCTTGTTTGCCTCCCTGGTGAGCTCGGCCAGGAACCGCTATGCCGCCACGGGCACCGCCGCCGCGGGGCACCACCCCCGCGGGGCACCACCTCCGCGGGGCACCCTGCATCGGCTGATTTACAGTCAAGAGCCATGGTGAAGAGACAGATGCATCTGGAATCTGCGACTATCATCACTGTGATCCCCAACCGGACCAACATCAGGCTTGGACTGAGACAAGTCCCCACTGATTCCCTGGACTGTCTGGACTGGATAGTTAGGGAAGTCAAGGAGAAGGGCCTGGACATGTCGCCGCTTATCATATATTGCCGGTCGCTGAAAGTAGTTGGGCGAGCGTTTTGCCATCTCAGGGCCGAACTTGGAGATGATGCCTGGGTAGCTGGAGAAAATCTAATAATACGTATGTTTCACAGCAATACACTCCCTGTGAACAAAAGCAGAGTGCTGTCGTTCTTCTCGGGAGAGGGCAGTGGATTGGATTGGGTGTGAACTTTCCTAAAGCATCAAATGTTGTCATTTATGGGGTACCTGACGATGTGGAGGCCATGCTCCAGAAGGTTGGCAGGGCTGGCAGAGATTGAACAGAGGCACATGCTGTTGTCTATGCCACCAGACAGCCCCCAGAAATTGAAGAGGCTGTCCGGTAGGTCATTGACTAAAGTTAAAATGGCTGCTTTCGACATGCCCTCTGCTCCCACTTTGAAGATGACACAAAAAATGTAGAACGTGTTGTTGTTCATACTGTCACTCTGTTGGTAAGTGTACCTCTAAAGGTTGTGCAATGTCAGTACCCAACTATGAAGTATTTCAAGAGATTTCTTTCCCAGATAAATATAGAAAAGTTACCTCAGAGGACCAAGAGCGAATTAGAGATCTTTTACAGAAATACAGGGAAAGTCTGTTCAGAGAAAACAAACATTGGTACACTATTGCCACAGCTGGCACAGAATTTAGCACTGAGCTTATTGATTCGGTTGTTGAACATAGTAGTACAATATTTGATCTTAATTACATCATGCAGAATCTCCCTGGATTCAAAAACAACACGGGCAAGACATTCTGAGGATAATGATTGAGGTATTTGGAGACTTTTAGTTCTGTGAGGCTGCTCAGCCTCATGATGAGACAAGCACTATTTCCCATGCAATTACTTATTGCCTTCATTTGTATTACAACTGTCATATGATCTATAGTCTAGTCATATAGCCACTCTATCCTTCTTCAACCTTATTATTAGTTATGTTTGTGTTTGTCGAGGTCCCAAAACTACCTGTTGCATCCTGCAACCCAAGGTGCTCCATTGCAGCAGCCAGAAAGAGTGCAGTCGTGTCCTTGATGACAAAGTCTTGGTTTGCAATCTGTAATCTGCATGTGGACCACCCTTTGCATTGTTGCACCTGTTAGACATATGCTATTAGATGTACACCATACATGTCTTTGCTATATGTCACTGTCAATGTTTCTCTGACTCACATTTTTATATCCACCCACCCACTTGCTGACTGGCATCTTGTGCACGTGCTCACTCGTTCAATCTTTCATTGACACCTTCTCTCTCACACACACACACACACACACACACACACACACACACACACACACACACACACACACACACACACACACACACACACACACACACACACACACACACACACACACACACACACACTCTCTAGGATGTTAGTGTCACATCTCACATCGCCCATGCCCAAATGCAAGACATTAGTAACACAGTAAAATCATGCTGAACAACCTTCCCGGGTAAACCTCTGCTGAATTCATGATGACAGGGGTGTGTTTCCCATCCCACACCAAAGAACAGTAATCCATGATCGGTACCCAGGCATGTTCATGTTGACTTGATTTTGAACAAAAATAAAACAAAAATAACAAGTACTACAATCAATTAAATTGACATGTCGATGGTATTTAATTTTGTTAGTGTAACCCAGGTTATTCTGTAGTCTCTTAAGTACTGGAGGCCTAGTTTACGATGCTTCCAGAACGCATCGCGGGCGCATGACGGCAGACAGCCGATGACACGGCAGCACAGAGAAAGTTACGGGACACACACGCAACTGCGATAGTAGTTTATTGATGAAGGAAATGATATAGATACCTAAATGATAAAAATAAGATACCTAATAAAATAAACTGTATTTATTAAAGACACTTGTTAGAGAGAGAAAACTACTAGGCCTAGTGGTTCGGGAGAAGTCTGGGGAGCTCTGGACAGGTGCTTTCCGAGTTAATAGACGGATTATCCTGGCTGTTTTTTTTTTGTGGGACGACTGTTTCAACTGGACTGATTCAACTGCTTTCACCATCATCACTGTTCCTGGATGCCAGAATCTCTCATCGGACATCTGTTGCATGGACATTGTGCTCAAAATCCAGGCGGCGGTAGGAACGAAATTAAGGAACAAAATTGAGGATTATTTTATTTTGATACCCCGCCCGAGACGAAAGCCTTCCACGAGCCGGGCATATCAAAATGTTTATTGCCCAGCCGCTCGGTGATTATCTCTTAGCCTACTTATTTGCCTTGCGGAACAAGCAAGTCCTGCGAGTATGCAAATTAGGCATGTGCGCCAAACAGAAGAAAGACGTAATGTTGTGAAGTCATACAAAAAACCGATAGCAAGCGAATGCTAAACAACAGTGTATCACTCACACACTTTGGGTCCATTCTAACTTATGGTAAGAGGCTATTCTTTTAATCTTTGCAGTGACTGAATGCTGATGATAAAACGGATTGTTTTCTATAAGATGAGTGTGTGCGACTGTGCTTGTGTCCTTTCCGGCTTGGCATACTGCATGGTTATGAAGGCCTTTTGGTTAGTTGTGGTCTTAGGGAAGCAGCCTAGCATTGGAGTTGGATAAATTGGAGTGATTGTGTACGTGCGAGAGTGAGAGGGAGAGCACACCTGCCGTGGTGATGTTTAATTAGAATTAAACATCACCACGGCAGAATTATAATTTGAGGCTGGGTATTTACTGTACTTATTACCAAAGGATAATAATTATGTAATATAATCCGTTTATTCTTACCTGAATATTAGACCACCGATGCTGAAGAGCCTCTCTACTGGAGCGCTTGAGGGCAGAGCAGTGTTGTGTTTTATGAACAGCCTTCTGAGCTTTGAAAACTGCATGTATTCATCAAACCCATCTGTGGTTGGGGCATCCAAATAGGTGTCCACTTCAGATTTTTGAATAGCTTCAGGTTTTTGGTTAAATCTGAAGAATGACGCTGCAGGATCTTTCTAAATCTATCAAAATCATATCTAATATTTCAATTTCTAGTGGGCTTTTAATTTGAAACAACACATCAGAATGTCCTGCAACTTCTTGGGTGACCCTATGGGGTCGTCACCTATGACCCTGAAGTTGAATGAGTCTGTGATAACAGGGCGTTACCTTTTAAATTGAAACCAAATCTCCAATAAAAAAATATTGGCATAAGCTTACATTTGTCAATTTGTTGGGCTTTTATTTTGAGTTAGTAAGTATAGGCCTATATCACAACGTCCGTACATTTCCTTTGATAGTAGGCTATTTGCCTTTATTGACTGTCTTTTGGTATGTACCCGACGAATGCTTTTAATTTGAAACTAGTTCTGAGACGCTTACCGTAACGGATAGTAAAACAGGTTCAGCAAAAAACTGGGTCGGCTGGCTTGACTCATGGACATAATAAAGGATGGACCACGGACTGGAAAATGGCCGCCCATTCATTCCTATACAAACTGCTCAGTGGCGCATGGTAACATACAGGAGCGATTGGCTTCCGCGTTATGCGGCCAAGACACGTGGGCTAGTCCGTGACGTACCGGATGCAGAAATATAGAACTGATACCGTAATGCACCGCTTCTTTGTCTTTGGATCTTTTGAATAAATGGATCAATACATGATGAATCACAATGATCGCAAGCAGAGGACCGTGAGAGTTATTGAGCAGCAGATGAACCAGTCCAAAAATCGGACACGTTAACGGAGCACTGAACTAGGCCCTCTCGGATGCCATTTGTTTCACTAGGTCTCCTTTCAGCTGCACACCAGCGAGATAACGGCTAATAAAACGCTTGAGGTGGCGTTTTGAAAAGAAAAAACTTACATTTTTTTAGGACATGGCATGAAGGTAATTATGAGCCTTTGGTTGATATCCAGACATTTTTTGCGGAGACACAATCCTGTTCCCCACTTGTATTGGAGTGGACGGCGATATCTACTTCTGGGCCGCCTGAAATGACGGACCCCCGTCCACAGCCAGCTTAAACAGCTGCAATACCAGGCTTGGCCTCTGAGCACTGGTGGATTGCGGAAGTATGTGCCTATCCTGGGGGCCTGGCTTGACTGCCGTTCTCGATGTGACGGCTGGCTTGACCGCAGTGAATATTGACGGGTATTTCGCACACTGGGTAAAATAAAGCTTAGAAATAAACGATAGGCAAAGATGTTGTTACTGGAGCTAATAGGCTACCATCAAAACGTGGGATAACTAATCGGAAATCTGTTTACAACGTCGGGGGGAAAGATTTAATTAGGGATATCTGGGGTAAGGTGACCAGATTTCTGAACTGAAAATCGGGGACATTTTCAATGCGGCGGTGAAAAATCCTTACATATTATCATTATGAAATAAAAAATGGGGACAAGTACTTTTTCATGTATTTTAACCAGCTTTTATTACACAAAAGGTCAGAGGCGCCATTAGTGGGCGAAAAGTTAGGACAATTCTGTGGGCCAGTGACTGACAGGGGCCCTGAAAAAATATTAGAACATTAGTTATGTTAATAAAAAAACATCATTAATGGATTTTAATGGAAAATCAAATTTATAATTAAACAAACACTATCAGTATGCAGAATGTTTCCTTCATGTCTTCACAGTGTTATATTATCACAACTCAATGTCATATTGTAAAGTTAGTATCGGACAATAAGATAATTGAAGCCTTCACAGGTAGAGGTGTGGTTACAGAAACTGCACATGGTTGGCGTTGCCTGTGTGTGTGTGATGGTGGGACCCAGTGTGATATCTTTTAATGGGGCCCAACATCCCTGGTGGCGCCCCTGCAAAAGGTTAATAAATCAAAATATCAGCACCCACAAATATCATGTATCAGTAGTGCACAGCAGTGTCAAAAACACAAATATAGAATAATACATGAGAAAAAAATCTCTCTTCCAAAGTTAAGTGTCATGTGCAAAGACAGCTGCCAGACCAGTAGCTAGTAAATATCATCAAGATGTAATTAGTAATAATTACCAAGTCAAAACATATAAAAAGATGTAAGACTCTCGTCTGTTCTCTTCTCCTTCAATGCTTTTCTTTTCTTCACCCTTCTTTCTTCTCTCCTTAGCTTCCCTCTGTTGTTTAGTTCTATATTTCTGCCTTTCCATACTATTCTCCTGCTCTTTTCATCTTCTCTCCTTCACTCTGTTGATTACTTATTTATTTATTATACCTTTACTAAAAACATTGACATAAAACAGTGACTCAGGGCATCAGCTAATCAAATGGTCTGCATTTATAACTACTACAGTCATTGGTTACCCACACAGCCCGACAAAAAAAACAGCAGCCTAACACACACAACTATCAACCATTGACTGATTATTAATTAATTTATTATTAATAAATAATGTCATCATTATTATTATTTTAACAGTCTCAGGTCCCTATGCCTACAGGAAAATCATATGCTACCAAAGCAGTCTTCCACCTCCCCCTCTTCCAAAACAGAGCCACATACAATGTCATCACCTGGTAATCTCATGCTAACGTTAACATTACAGCTTCACTAATGACCGATATGAAAACATTGTCATGATTTTAACGTTCACTGACTTTTATAACGTTACGTTAGGTCTTCAGTTCAGATAAACAATCATACTTATTTTAACGTTACCACTTCACACACACACACACACACACACACACACACACACACACACACACACACACACACACACACACACACACACACACACACACACACACACACACACACACACAGCCAAGTCTACTGCCAATTCACACAAAATAAATAAGTTCATACACAACATACCATTTATGAGACCGCTGATCTTCTCTTTTTCCTTTTTGCCGCCTCTAGATTGTTGTTGTTGACGCTGCTGCGTCTGGTCGTACGTCCTGATAACGTCTGTACGTCATACGACGTCTTCTCTGGTGCTGCGTTAAATTACTACCGTAATAACTGGTGTTTGAGTCTGCGCGCATTTTTCCCCCATTCACTGTCAAAATCGGGGACATTTCCGGGGACAGCTTTGACCGGGGACAGATCACCGAAAACGGGGACTGTCCCCGGAAATCGGGGACGTCTGGTCACCTTAATCTGGGGGGGATTTCACAGGTGGGACTGGCAAGTTAGCCCATATTATTTATCTTTATTTCAGACTCATATAGGTCCATATACACGACAGTACAACAGACAAAACAACAACAGACAAATAAGAAACACAACTAAAAAACATACAGACACTCTCTCCAATGCTTCCAGAGACTGGAAGTGTATCTGATGCTGCTTAACTTCGGCATGGTTAAAGTCATTATAATTTCATTTTTGGAGTCCATCAATCTCATCATAAAACTGTACATCAGATTCCTGAGCAATGCATTTAAAGTGGGAACACCACTGTTTACAAACAGTTGACTGGCACTTGTGCACCTTGGTAGCCTCAGCAGAATTCTTAGAGCATCATTATACGCCACTCTCAATTTGTTATATTTACTTTTACTGTATCTGCACCACAAGTGGGCAGTATATAGTGGAGTACAATAAGCTTTAAAAAGGGCAATCTTAACATCATCAGTACACATATGAAATTTTCGTGACAACATGTTAGCTTGTGCATATAATTTACAGTATTGTCTCTGAACATCATCATCGTCACTGAGGTCGTCCCTAATGATGTGACCCAGATATCTGACCTTATCCACAACATTGAGCACCTTGTCAGCCAAAAGAAAAGAAGGGAATGTTGCATCCCTATCTTCCTTAGTTTTCATGATCATGACTACACTCTTTTTGGGATTAAACTTGATATCAAAGAGCTGTCCATAGTCAGAACACACTCTGAGCAACTGCTGCAGGCCAGCTGAACTGGGGGTCATAATGACCAGGTCATCAGCATACATTAAATGATTAAGTAGCCTTTCTCCCACCATGCATCCAGTCCTGCACATTGTGAGTCTTTTAGAGAGTCCGTCCATATACAGATTAAAAAGTACTGGGGATAAAATCCCTCCCTGTTTGACCCCGTTTGTCACTGAAAAGGGCTCTGATATAGAATCTCCCCATCTGACTTGCATGGTTTGATTGGAGTACCAAAAATGCAATACACGTACCAAGTATTAAGGAACACCTCTTTCTCTTAGTTTAGCAAATAGTTTACCATGGTTTAGACGGTCAAAAGCTTTTGAAGCATCTAGGAAGCATGTGAACATGGTGGAATTATGATTACTGTACTTATGTACTGCCTCTTTTAAGGCATAGACACACATGTCCGTACCATGTTTGCTTTTAAAACCAAATTGTTCATCAGCTGTGACAATATACTCTTGTAATCTATCAAGTATTATTCTCTCTAACACCTTTGACACCACACTAGCCAAGGCTATTGGCCTATAGTTGTCAATACTCGAGAGCTTCCCTGTTTTTTCTTTGACTACAGGTACTAGTAGTACTGACAGCATATGGTCAGGCAGAATTCCATGCATTAGCATTCCTGACAGGCACAGGGCAAGTAATACTGATGCTCTATAACTAGAGTACCTCAAGTGTTCAGCCGTTATCTGATCAAGGCCAGTTGACTTATTTAGAGACAACTTCTCAATAGCATTTCTAATTTCATCAGGCCTAATGACAACATTATCATGTGAAACAGCACCAACATTAAAAACATCACTTTTAACAGTTAAAAAGGTCTTCATAATGTCTCTTCCATAGATCAGCAATATTTGGACTCCCTGTGACCCCATCTATATTAGAGGGCAACGGTACCTTATTATTATTTATAATCTTTACTTCTTTCCAGAAATCTAAAACATCTTTTTGCTGCAACTTTCTAGCCATTGAGTTTGCCCTCAAGGTCTGCTCGTTCCTCTTAATGAAACGCACTGCCCTTTTAAAGTGAGCTACAGCATGCTTTTTTGCATCACATTCTGGACCACTCCTTGGTTTGCCAGCATTGATCCATACTTTAATGGTTTCCCTGGCCTGTTGGTGGACTTCATCAATATGCTCATTCCAGCCTGGCCGGAGTTTGTGATTACACCTTTTCTTAGAGAAAACATTACTAGACTGGTTAAGACCATTTACAATTAAATTATACATTATGCACAGTTCATATTTATGAATAGAATTATCACAATTAATATTATTACACAGAATGGCTTCATAAGGGAGTTTAATTTTCCCTAGATTCTTCTCTGTGTTATCGTGATAGAACCTCAGGTCATCCTCTGAGAGCCTAGCCCACTGGAGTTTAACACCATGCCTGTAGTTTTCATTAGTGACCAAGTCCGGTAGGTTCTCCACTTTAAGCATGATGGAGACCGGCATGTGGTCTGATGCTGCTAGCCCATATAGGATCTCAACTTGCTCTACACAGTCATGAGCGTCAGCTGTACAAATAATGTGGTCCAGCCATGATGTCGTATTCCAGGCCTCACTGACATATGTGAATGTAGTTGCTGGCAACAGGACACTACTTGTTAAAATTAACTTATTGTCATGACAAAACTGAGTCAAATGCCGACCAAACAAGGACTTTTCATCACTGATATCTGCATTCAAATCACCCATTAAGTAGATAGAGGAATACTCTGTTTCCTCTATAAATGCGTTTAGGAAAGCAAGTCTTTCAAGATATAAATCTTCATTATTATGGCTTTCGTATGGTGTATACACATTTATAATGATAAAAACCTTGTTATTGCAAGCTACTTTAATAGCTATGCACCAGTCTACTCCCAATCTGATCACACTTATCAGGGGGTCATATTTTTTATGCCACAAGATAGCGACACCTCCAGGTATCCTACCCTGCACAAGCCCCAGACTCAGGTCTGTTGTGGACTCCCCTGCCCCATGGAAGTTACTGTTAACAGAATTTAGCTTGTCCAGATCCTGTTTAGAAATAAAAGTTTCTTGAATACACAAGATGTCCGTTTCCTCAAGGAGTTTATCAACAACAAGACGTCGCGCCTTGTCTGCTGCAGTTTGACCCAGACGCAGGCCGCGTGCATTATATGACACAACTCTCATGAGAAATAGATTTTTCTTTTTTACATAATGACAGCCCCTGCTTTGACTCCAGTTGTGCTCCTGGGCTTGCGTGCCTCATAGAAGCGCCGCACCAAAGCACCGTCTGGCCAAAGGCCAGGATCGTACATGTCATTCACTTCATTACACTCCGCAGTAACTTTGGAGGAGCTGTACCTGCTTTGCGCAGTGTCAATCTTCACACATGTTACATCATGACAGAGTTTGTCTTTCAGATACGCTGTCAGAATATTTACATCCAGCTCAGGCGAGAATTTCGTTGCAAATACACTCACCAACTTTGTCTTTACCGTCCTGATGTGACATCCAGGGCCAGTCCCGACAACTATTTTCTTGTCTCGCCTAGGCTCCTGCCTTGTTTTGGGCCGCAACGCCGGTACTCCACCTCCAGCAGCCTGTAGCCCCCGCTTAGCCACTATGTTCCATGCCGGCGACAAAGCCACAGCAGCGGCACCGCCCCCCTCCATTGAACCGTTGGCTTTCACAGCTCCAAGCCCAGGCTGAGAGCACTCCTCCCTGGCCAGTGTATTCCAGCTTGTCTGTCGTCTACGTTGAGCCGGGGATTTGGGCTGAGCCCCTGCTCCTCTTCCATTGTCCTTTCCCAGATTAGCCTCTTTATGAGACTGCGAGGACACAGCCTTGATGCCTCTCACCAGAGCTGGCTCAGCCACACACAGCCGCTGATTTAGATCCACTGTCATAGAGCGGAGTTCATCAGAAACTTTAACCTGCATGGTCATACCCTGCTTCATAATAGCAACATCAGCACTTAGCTTCTCAATCTTAGCAAGCAAACATGAGACGTCAATGCTATTGAAAGACACAGGTGGGAGTTCGTCTAGATGGTATGAAACAAAACGAGGTACTTTGTCTCCCAGCTCATTAAGTAGCCCAATGCAACTCTTGACATTGTTCACGTCCTTTTGATCCCCCCTGTGCTGAATGTAGCGCTGAGTGGTTTCTGGACATAGTTCAAACAGGACTTTTCTTGAACAATCCTCTCAGACGAGAAATGGCTTGTAGTCAACAATATCAGTTCATCCTGTCCCATCGTTTTCATTTTAATGACTAGAAAGTTCAGAAACTCATCCTCCACAATGATATTGCCATCCTCACCAGTATATTTCAGAGGTTTAGATCGCAACGCAGCAGACGCTGCTGCTGCCGCCTCCGTCATATCCGCGATCCGCGAAGAATTCTCAAAACAAAAGTATTTTCTTCAAGTATAATTATTTACAATTTCAAACACAAATTATATTAACTAAAAAAATCATGGACAATATGGACATCTTCTCATTTTCCTGCCGTCTCATCAAAAGAACTTCTTGGCTTCCATAGCTAGCATTATGCCTTCTATTTCTAGATCTTCAGACTAAGTTTACCTGTACTTATCTGAACGACATAATCGCTGTCACTAGATATAAAGAAAACGTTGACTTTCATTCGGTGCTATTCACTGAGTACAAATAAATAAAAGTGTTGTTATTGTATGCACTGCTGTTCATTGACTAGATCCAGCGCGTTGCTGCATTGCTAAATGATAGCAACTCTCCACTCATTCTCCTCTGACCATGCATTTAATTGTCTTCGACGGCCATCAGTTCTCGGCAATTCCTCTTTCGCCCTCTCAAGTCTGACAGGTTTGAAATGATACGGCTGTGGGCCATCATACATGTTATTTGTGGTTCTTGCCACCTCTTTAAACGCCATGGTTCTAGTACTAGGCTCAGGCTACCATTCACCACGTCGCCCCAACGTGACGTCATCGCCGAATGGCGGTGTGGCTGTACCTTTAAGCCCAGTTCAGACCAAAGATTCACCTGGCAACGCCTTGCAACTCGCAACGCCTTGCAACGCCTTGCAACGAGACGGGCTGCGACGTTCTAAAACGATAGTTATGTTATTATAAATCTAGTTCTATGATTGTAGGCGTAGCCGTCTAGGCTTCGCCTTATGGGCTTGTCCCCTGAAAATTCAAACTATGCACCTATCAGCGTGGGCACCGCCCACATTTCCCACGGTATCGTGTCTATATAACGCGGTGTATACCGTCGCTCATCCTCCACGCTTTTCTTTCAGCATTTGGAGGGTACAGCAGGTGGGAAACTAGACGGCTACGCCTACAATCATAGAACTAGAGTTATAATAACATAACTATCGTTCTATTTCATGTAGGCTACGCCGTCTAGGCTTCGCCTTATGGGCTAAGGTGAAGCTGCGAGCGGAGCCCGATCAATGTACTCCTGCTGGACCCCAGTCAAAACGACCTAAGTCACCAGAGCACATTAAGACTCAAAAAGCCAAGGAAGTGTAAAACACAACAGCTTTATAAAAACTAATTCCTCCTAGATCAAGCAAGGCAATGATCAAGGGAGAAAAACGTGAGTCTGTAAAGACTCCGGCTCTATTCCGTGCTTCATGGAACCCATGAAAAGGAAAAGAAAACCAGAGCAACACGGTTTCCATTAGGTCCGCTACCACCGGGGGCGGAGCTACGGAATTCGGCTCTTCAATAATGGGACTCTCTCGGCCGTTTCTTATTTGAAGAAAACGGCGGGAGTGCCTCACTGGTAAACAAAACCACCAGACAATTGGCGAGCCAATAGAAAACCCCCTAGCCTTGTTTTTCATTTGAAAAAAGGTGGGAGAGTAAGAGACTGGTAATCAAGACCAACTCGCCAGCCGGCGAGAGGAAATCCAACCACGCCGCTTTAAAGAACATGTCTATATTCTTAAGCCGTAAAAGGGGTCCCGGACTCTAGCACAGAGTTGCCGAGTGAGCCCCTGGACATGTCTAACATGTAAAAACGGACAAAGGGGCCGGGGGAAGACCAAGACGCAGCCGCGCAGATGTCTTCCACCGAAACGCCCTTGAGTAGAGCCGTTGAAGCGGCCACGCTCCGTGTGGAGTGAGCTTTAACGCCCAACGGTGGCGCCAAGCCCTGCCGAGAGTAGGCTAGGCAAACACCCTCACATACCCAGCGAGAAAACCGCTGCTTAGAGAGAGCGCGGCCCCTGCTAGCGTCGCTATAACACACAAACAACTGTTGTGTGGAGCGGAACGCTGCCGAGCGATTCACGTACATAGCCAACGCCCGAACCGGGCACAGGAGATGCAACTCCGCCTCCGCCTCACTAGAATGAGGCGGGGGGTGAAAAGCCTTAAGCACAATATCCCTCGACCGAAAAGAACTATTAATGTTCTTCGGGAGGAACGCAGGATTAGGTCTGAGCAACGCGAAGGAGCTGTCCTCGTTTAGCAACAAGCAACTCGGGCTGACAGACAGAGCGGTTAGCTCACCGGCCCGCTTGGCAGAAACCAAGGCCAACAAGAGCGCCGTCTTGAATGACAGGGCATCCAAAGGGGCCTGGGAGAGAGGCTCGAAAGGATCCCTGGACAATCCGCGCAACACGGTGGGGAGATCCCAGCGTGGTGTAAGCACGCGTGAAACAGGCCTAACCCGTCTAGCCCCACGCAAGAATCTCTTGACCAGTGGATGGCTGAAGATCGGTCCACCATCACAGCCTGCATGGCCAGCCGAAACGGCTGCCGCATAGACCTTGATAGTGGAGAAGGCCAAACCTTTTTCCAATAAGTTTTGCAGAAACGAAAGCACGCTTCCCACCTCGCATTGAGATGGGACAGCGTGGTTCGTCTCACACCAATTAGAGAAGGCGCACCACTTCGCCGCATAGAGGGAAGAAGTAGAAGGCGCACGAGCACTCTGAATAGTGTTGATAACCGTCTCAGGCAAACCTTTGCCCTGCAGGATCAACCTCTCAGGAGCCAAACCAACAGCCGTCCCGAGACATCGGGCGGGTGGTGCACCGTCCCGTGGGCCTGTGAAAGCGCATCCGGCCTGAATGGTACTGGCCAAGGCGCCGACCGCGAGAGCGCGGCAAGCTCTGGAAACCACAGAGCTGCACGGTTCTCCGGGGCCACTAATATCAGGGACAGTCTCTCCTGTCTGACCCGTTCCAGAAGAGGAAGGATCAGCTGGAGCGGGGGAAACGCATACAAGAGAGTCCGCGGCCAAGGTGTGTGTGCCAACGCATCTACCCCCAACGGGGGAAGATCCCGAGGGCTGAGGGAGAACCACCACCTGCAGTGCGTGTTCTCCCGGGACGCGAAGAGGTCCACCTGCGCTGTCCCGAACCTCTGCCAGATCAGTCTGACAATGTCGGGATGTAACCGCCACTCGTCTCGGCGGGGACCGCCTCGAGACATGAGGTCCGCCCCAAAGTTCTGGGCGCCCGCGATATGCAGGGCTCTCAGACTGCGGAGATACTGATGAGCCCAAAGCCAGAGCTCGACCGCCTTTCGGTGGAGAGCAGGGGAGCGGACTCCCCCCTGTCTGTTGATGTACGCCGCCGCCGACACGCTGTCTGTCCTGATCAGAACGTGGCGGCCGCGCACCAGGTGAAAGAAATGCAACAGCACTTTCCTCACAGCGTCGAGCTCCAACACATTTATGTGTGCTGTAGGGGGCGTGCGCCACTCGTCTCCGACCGAGTGAGAGAGGCACGTTCCTCCCCAACCCGTCAACGAGGCGTCCGTGAAGACCACTACGTAGGACGCCACCCTGCCCAGTGGAACACCCTTGAGAAGGGCGGAGGGTCCTTTCAAATATTCCAGGTCTGGCGACACCGAACGGGGGACGAGGAGCACCCTGAGCTTGTGTCGCCTGGGGTCCAACCGTTGGCGAGCAAACCACCGCTGGAGTCTGCGCATAAAAAGCAGACCCAGGGGGACCACGGGGTGGGCAGCTGCCATCAGCCCCAACAGGCGCATGGTGGACAGTGCGGTCACGTTTCTGCGAACGTGAAAACGGGAGAGCGCCGACAGGATGGCGTCTCGCCGAGGAGGCGAAAGCATCGCAGTCATGGTGGCTGAGTCTAGGCAAAGCCCCAAGTAGACTGTCTGCCGGCTGGGGAGCGGGGAGCTCTTCTCCCAGTTGATGGCAAAACCCAGGAAGGAGAGATGGTTTATCACCAACATGGTGTCCCTTCTCGCGGTCTCTTCTGAGTTGCTCAGAATAAGCAGATCGTCTAGGTAGAAGAGAATCCTCTTTCCCTGACGTCTGAGCGGTTCCAACGCCGTCTCCACACACTTCGAGAAGGTGCGCGGCGCCAGGGAATAGCCGAACGGCAGACACTGGTACTCGTACGCCATCCCCATAAAGGCAAAGCGGAGAAACTTCCTGTGCGCCTGCCGAACAGGGACGTGGAAGTAAGCATCCTTGAGATCCAGGGATGTGAACCAATCGTCCTCTCTCACACACCGGAACAATGCTCCGACCGTGAGCATTCTGAACTTCCTCGTGGCAACGAATCTGTTGAACACGCGAAGATCCAGAATAGGTCTCATTTCCCCTGACTTCTTGGAAACCAGGAAGTAGCGGGAATAAAAACCTAGGTGAGACTCGTGGGGGGGAACGACAGTGATGGCCCCCTTTACCAAGAGACGTGCCACCTCTGCTGCCAGAGCCGTGCTCGCAGCCGGGTCCCGTAGCGTGGTCTCCACCAACCCCATAAAGGGTGGGGGACGACGCTTGAACTGTATGGGATGGCCCCATCTCAACGTGGTGTCCAACCACGATGGCAGAACGCACCGCTCTTGCCAACACGCATAGCGGTTGGAGAGAGGGCGAGCCGACAGCTGAGGAAGACCGTCCAGGAATAACCCGTATTCCTCTGCCCCTACCGCCTTCACACTGCGTGTGGACCAAGGGGGGCTTCCCACGAAAGGGAGGAGGCTCAGCGAGCGTAGGAGACGTACCACAACTAGCAGTTGTAAAAACAACGAGCTGTCTAGACGTCGCGCTCGTGCCCGCTGAACAGGGAGCGAGCCGTCCGGCCGCAGCACCTGTGCGCATGCGCTGTCCGCAGGCTGTAGCCACAGCGCGCGGACCCATCTCCTCACCTATAATGTGGGGAACCAGGAGACCGTGCAACGAGTCTCTGATCCGTCCACGAGGCTCCAAGGGACGCCGCTTCTTAGAAGCAGGTGAACCAGAGGCCATGTGAACACGCCGTCCGACCGCCACCCTACAGCCACCGGGCTGAGAGGGGGAAAGAGGCAACATGGAGGAGCGCACCACAAGCGTAGGGCGCAGGTGGCCTGGGGAATATCGCTCTTTAGGTACCATGTACTGCCGTTCGGCCGAACGGTCTTTACTCTTTTCTTTAATAGGGAAAGAAAAAGTAGGAGCAAGCGTCCGGAACTTCCCGGTCCGTGGCGCTGCTGCTCTCCCCGTGCGCGGCGGCTGCGGCTGCTGCACCGGGGCTGGAGTCGGAGGCGGCCCCATGGAACGCTGGGACCGGCCTAGACCCCGCTTCCTCTCAGCCTGCTGGCGGGAGGAGCCTGTGAGAATCGTCCCGAACCGGGAACGATCCTCACGGACTGACTGCTGGTGCGCGAGCACCTCGGAGAACCTGGGACCAAATAGGCCATCCGGCGCTAGTGGACCCTGGACGAGGCTGGCCCGCTCTCGTTCCGGCACCGCAGTGTGGGAGAGCCATATGACCCTTTGAATCATGGTAGCCCACGCCATATGCTGGCCGGCCGAAACGGCTATCGGCTGGCATAACTGGAGGATGGCGCTGGAAAAGCGGGAAACCGCCAGCCATCTCGCGGCTTCCTCCGGGCCGTAGGCCTCCCTGTCAGCCGACAAGGAGACCATGGCAGAGGAGAGCAGGGCGATGTTGTTGACCGCCGCCGCGGATTGAGAGGCACAAACGAACACCCTGTCCGTTAGGCCGACAATCTGCTTCTGGAGGCGGTCGGGGGGCAGCGGCTTTTCGTTAAGGAGCCATCCGGCGCCCGGACAGAGAAGCGCTGCCAGGGGAGGCTCCAGACGAGGGATCCCCCTCGCCTGAGCATCGGCCCACCCCTCCACGTTGGTGAAATCCGTGTAGGATCTTACCGGAGCCTTCAGGGTCGAAGGGTCCTCACCGGCAGCTATAAACAAGTGCTGCAAAGGCGGGAACAATGGGCACTGGGTAACCCGCCGGGAAAAAGATGGGGTGCGAAAGCACTCGCCCTGCATATCGTCAGATATGGGGGCGAGAGGCGGGGCCGGCATGGGAATCCCTTTGATGGCCGCCGCCTCACCCATGATCTCCCGGAAGAGATCGGTCATCCGGCGCGGACCCTCGTGTTGTATGACGGTGGCGGTTGTAACCCGAGAGCGGGAAAAACCGGACGCCGAGTCGCCGAAGACGTCGTCCAGGGAGGCGTCGATGATGCCATCGTCGACGTCAGGTCCGAATAGGTCGATGGCGTCAGCCATTTCCACCGCAGGGGAAAAGAAGAGATGCCTGGAGAGGATCCCCTCTTCAGGCAGCTCCCGGCAGGCGACACAGGAGACGGGGGCCGCCATAGCAGCCGCGGCGTGGTCGGCGCCGAGGCACCAAAAGCACGCCAAGTGCCCGTCACCCGGTGCCAGGGAGGCGGGACAGGAGGCGCATAGGAGTCCTGAAAAGGACCTAGCTCTAGGAGCGCTCTCAGGTGGCCCTGAAAAGGGCCGTTTGTCCGCGGCCTCGCCCGAGCCGCTGCCACCGGCTTGGGAGATCCGTGTTGAAGTTCTCATCTTCTTAATAGTAGTTCTCAATTTCTCGCTGATAAGCACAAGTGCTGAAAGAAAAGGGAGGATGAGCGACGGTATACACCGCGTTATATAGACACGATACCGTGGGAAATGTGGGCGGTGCCCACGCTGATAGGTGCATAGTTTGAATTTTCAGCGCGCGCAGGCGCGCGCACGGGACAAGCCCATAAGGCGAAGCCTAGACGGCGTAGCCTACATGAAATAGAACTGGGCAGTTCACACTGGCTGCAACGCGCTGCAACGGGCTGCGACGCTAGGTGGTTTCCATAGTAACTGTGAACGCTCTGGCACATGCTGAGAGCCGCAACAGCATTATTTGCGTAGGTTAGGTTAGATTAGTTAGGTTTGCAATTAGTTTTATTTTTATTTTACTTGAGAGTAGGCTAGAGTTACTATGTCTTGTCATTCTCCACTACATCTGGAGAATGACAATGACAATGACATTGGAGTAAATAGCTGGAGCTTACAGTTAGTTTAGATTACCCGTTGTTGGATACATTGCATTTTCCGGTCATTTGTCGTCCTCAAATCTGTATGTGCACACAATTATTCATGTCTGCGATCATCACAGAGTCCACAAGCAGCAGGTCGCAATTACCGATGGGTCACAATTCATGACAGCAGACCGTCGAAATCTGCGACCACACTGTATATGCGGGGAAAATGAGTCAAACTCCAACCAAATGTTTTCAGGTCATTTGTCGTCCTCATATTTGTATTTGGACACAATTATTCATGTCTGCGATCATCACAGAGTCCACAAGCAACGCAAGTCGCAATCAACGATGCCACAATCAATCTAGCGCACCGTCGAATTCTGCGCCCACACTGTAAATGCAGGAAAAATTAGACAAACCCCAACCAAATCTTTTCAGGTCATTTGTCGTCCTCATATCTGTATTTGGACACAATTATTCGTCGTAGAATTCAGCAAGATTAAAAGTGCAAATACATCAACAAAATACGACAGTACGGTACCGGGACGGAGTAAGGCTGTGACGTACAAGTTGTTCTGTGCTGTGATTGGCTGAAGAGGAATAGTTAAATCGCCGCGTTCTAAAACTGGACCTTGCGATTTGACATGTTCAATCTCTGGCGACTCCTTGCAACGCCTTGCGACGGCTTGCAACGGCTTGCAACGGCTTGCAACGGCTTGCAACGGCTTGCAACGGCTTGCAACGGCTTGCAACGACCCGTTCACACCGCCCCTGCGACGTTCTAAAACCGTCTCGTTGCAAGCCGTTGCAAGGTGAATCTTTGGTCTGAACTGGGCTTTAGAAAACACCTGTTACTGCCAAAAACGACTGGACTTTAACACTATTTTGGAGACATTTTATAAATTATAAACATATTTTGAGTGCTTTATGTACCCATTAACTCATTGGCTGACAGCCATTTTCAGTGCAGAGAGCCCCATACTGCAAAGCGTTTTACAGCCTGATTTCCTAAGACCCACTGAACAGTGAGTTCTATGACTATGTAAACACCAAAATTACCAAAAGACAGAGTAGCCTCTTTTCTTTCATCAGGAACAAACCATTTGTTTCTACCTTTTCCCGTTCTTTAGTAATCGGCAGTAGAACATACGTTGGTTTCACCAAAAACAACCGTTTTTGACCAAAAATGGAGAAAACAAGCTTTTTGTGAAAATAAACTTTTTTTGCTTTGGTGAAACCTTCAACACCTGAAAGGTGGTTTCCCTCCATAAAACAGCAAAAACAACACTGAGAAAGGTATTTGTATAGGAAAATAATAATAATTTATTTTCAAATATATAACCAATAGGCTATATAATATAAATATAATATAACAAAAAAAAATCTTCAAAATAGTTCAGCTTAGTCTGGTAAGCTGTAAAACACTCTCCTGCGTGCAAGGGAACACAACAGGACTGACACCAAATTGTGGTCTCGCTGCGCAGACCCTGCGAGCACAGACCCTACACCTCCTTGCTGGTCTCCCCTTCTTGCTGGTGGGCATCAGGTGTTTCAGTTTGTGTCTGCTTAGCCCTCCGTCTAGCCTGCTCTCTGGGTCAGTGTTATATGGCGCTCTCGGAGTACGCCTCCAAGTCCCCAGACCCCTCAACCCCCACACCTGCCACTTCCTCCTCCTCCACCTCCTCCTCCTCCTCCTCACAACCCCCACATGTCGCTTTACTGTCCAGGACTTCACTACCCTGCGAATGAACTCCAAGAGGGTTTTACACTCCCCTGGGTTTCTGGCTCGGTAGAGGACATAGGCGTTAAACATGCATAGTTGGAAGGGATAGGCTACAAACTTCTTGGACCAGTTCAGCGATCTTCGGATGAAGGGATAGTATGCAATATTTTGGTCCAACTTTTCTACCCCATTCATGGATGCATTGTACGCAATAACACACTCTGGCTTGAGCTGAGCAACCTTGTCTTTGTTTCCCCTCCTCCACACATCATCCCTCTGCAATCTGTATGCTATCTTGGTGGCAGGTAGTCACCATCCTCACCAACCGTTTGTCCTGCCATGCTACTACCATCACCCTCTCATTGTGCCGCACAACTTTTTCCCCCACCCCCAAGTCAGTCTTTGTCATCTCGCTGATGATATGAGGTTTCCCCCTGTGTTCCAGACATTGGTTTGCACTCCCAGTTAACTTTCACACAGTGCTACAGAATTGTAGAAATTATCCATAAACAATGTATAACCATGACCTGGTAGACGATCAAGGAGAGAGAACACTTTCTCTGGCAGAGTACTAGCTTCCCCAACATAAGGACACATATTGAAGCAGTACCCTGTGGCAGAGTCACACAGTATGTAGGATTTGATTCCATATTTCACAGGCTTTTGTGGGTTATGCACCCTGAAAGATAGGCGCCCCCGCCACTGCATCATACCCTCATCAATGCAAATGTTCGGCCCTGGTTGATACATCTCCTTGAACTTTTCCACAATGTAATCTAACACTGGAAGGACTTTGTACATTTTGTCATTCGCATCCTGTAATGCATTGTTGTTGAAATGAAGGAACCTCCATATAATCTGAAATCTGTTCCTTGGCATAGGCTTGCCGAAATGGGGCGTGGCATCTACCTCATCAACACTCCAGTACAGTTCAAGGTTTGGCTTTTTGATATAACCAGTGAGAGTCCAAAGAAAGTTTTCAATTCTGGGACTGACACTGGCTCCATGCTTTACCTCTGCTATATGGCAGATTGTCAGGGCGTTCTTCAGAATATTGACTTGCATACAGGTTGGTCTGATCCACAATATGTTGGAGCAGCTCGTCAGTCAGGAAGAGCGTCAGGAAGTCAGCTGGCAGGTCGCTATCCAGCTCCGCAGCAGCCCTCCGGGGTCCAGGGGTTGCAGTGAAGAAGGTTGCAGTTTTTATTGCTGCGGTGTGATGTGAAGAATACTTTTTTTTAACCTTTCTTTGCTTTGCCAATAGGAGTGGGAGCTCTGCTGGATGCACGACCTGTAAATTATAGAAAAACATACAATTGGCCTACCATAAAAATGAAAAATTATTGCTGTATTGTGATGTGGAGAATAGCCTATTTTTTTTACCTTTCTTCTTTGCACTGCCAACAGGAGTGGGAGCTCTGCTGGATGCATGATCTGTAAATTGAAAATTGCATCACATCAGTAGGCTGGCAATAGATGTTACAATATGAACTAGTGGGACTAAGTGGCGTTCAATGTGACATGGACTCGCTGAATTCATCACCTGATGAGTCGGAGATGTCTGCTGAAATACGCCGTGTAGGCCTACTCTCTCTACTTGGCCCGGGGTTTTCGTCAGAGGCTTTATCGTTGCAAACAACCGAGTTGATCGCGACATTTAGACACATACTGTCACACCTGGTCACCGGTCTGGTGACTTCCCTGATTCCTGATTGTTTCCACCTGTGTCTCCCCTCCTCATGTGTATATAGGCTTTGTCTTCCCTTGTCCTTGTTGCCAGAGTAATTCGTTCGTCACCGTCCATGTACCTCCAGCTCCTGACCCAGCCTTGTCCTTGCCTCGACCTGAACCAAGATTCAGAGCGGAGTTCTAGTTTCTCGTTTTTGCCACGTAAGGGTGATTATTGTTTCTAGTGTTTTGTGTTTAGTTTTTTGATCACATCGGACAGGGAGTCCGTAATAAAGTTTGTTTGGATCGTTCGGCTATCTGCATCTGAGTCCTCTTTCAAGAGCCCACCTGACAGAATACTCTGGCCAGATATGGACTCAGCAGAGGCAGAACGTGTGTCCAGCGCCCTACGCGCCCAGGAAGCCCGTCTTACACGCCAGGAGGAGTTCCAGTCGGCGATGGCTTCACAGATGGGGCAGGTTTCGACACAGCTGCAGGACATAATGGGGGATTATCACGCTGATACGTAGTACTTCCGCATTCTGTGTTCTTTGTGCACTGTGACATCCGGTGAATCACTCATCACTCTGGCGAACTGATGATGGAGGACCGGCAGTTCACTTTCACGACATCCCTGTAAAATGTACCCAAAGTCACGTTTTCTGAAGTTCACAGACTTACCGAACAACACTCCATAACAGCCCGCTCCAAACTGGACAAGGGATTGTTTATTTTTCGAGAAATATATCGACTACGAATGTGAGTGTCTGCTAGCTAGCTTACGCTAGGTAGGTTGGCTTATGCTAACGTCAGTTTGGCGTCAGCTCAGTCTGGAGGGATGATGAAATGATAAGAGATGAAAAATAAGGTGGACTTGTACTTCTTTGGTACATATATGAATGTATCTTCAGCAGAAAGTGAAATGAATGTGAAATGAACTGAATGAATAAAGGAACTGAAAGAATAAAAGGATTTAATTCATTCCCTTTTTCTGAGTACATAATTTACTACATTACATATTAACATTATTTTGAATACTTTCAGGATGGACTGACTGGACTTTAAAATTGATTATAGATGAAAGACTTCTCATTCAATTACATACATGTCATTCAATATATACAATGTTTTCAGTATAAAGAATTACAGCTCCAGAGAAAATGAAGGGACCACTCAATGTTCAGTGTCTCTCGTTTTAATTTTTATGTATTACATTTAATCTTTATAGGTACATGTTTGAGTAGAAACACTATTCAACAGGGATGTAGCCTTTTAAATCAAGTGGTCCCTGGAAGTTGGTCATCACACAGCAGACGGTCCACAGCTGGTTGACTGTCGCAGACAAGGTGAAAGGACAGTTCCCAAATGCGGTATTCCTTGACTCTGCCTATTGCTCTTCCTACGAGGATTCGAAGTCGGGCGATTGCTTGTGTTTTCAGAGCATCCTCTTCGGTGAACTGCGCAGTGGTTAGAGATAAATTAATTAGTATTATTATTGTGAGTGCTTCAGTCCATCTTAAACATTTGTCTACATATCTTAATGGTCACATTTGGGTCAAAGTTTTAATTTGAAATGTTCATTCCTTTCATGCCTACCTGTCATCTTGAAGTGTGGTATAATCAGCGTTGCCCCACGATCAGCTAGTGGCTGCTCGATGGTGAAACCCTTGTCTGCCATGCAGCCATCTCCTGGCTGCAGTAAATCCAGCAGTCCACTTCGTTCAGTCAGCTCTGGGTCGGAGATGGAGCGAGCCGGTGAAGAGACTTGACACAAAAGTCACAGCACTACAAGGGGCAATCCCAATCAAGGCCTTAAAGGTTGTGTTCTTATAAGATGATGTTCGGGTAATCATCGACTGCACCGAGGTGCAGTCGATGATTACCCGAACATCTGGACTGTACTGCACAAATTTGCTTGGCATGGTGTTCTTGACTTGCTGTTTACTCATCCAGATGGGGAGGGAGCCAAGGAGCAGGTAACGGTAGTTGGCCCACGGTATAACAACATGGGAGACAGTGGACACACTGACCTGAAACATGTCAGCCAGCACCTTCTCTTGCAGTCCTGCAGCAACCCGGCAGCAGAAGAGAAAAAACTCAACCAGTTGCATACACGTTGGACTGGGAGAAATGGGTTCAAATGTTTGTTTCTTTTTCTGAGCTTTCGACCAATAAACCAACATGGAGGCAGATGGTTGAATAACCTCCCAGAAGTCACAAAACATCTCTTGACGTGAATCTGGTGTAAAAAAGGATGTCCTTGTCTGAGACACAAAATCTGTGAAAAGGCACTTGAACCACTTTCAGCTGTGACAGCTCTCATCAGCTCCTTGACTGTTTCTTCCAATTGCTGTTTGTGTACAGCAGCAGCATCCATTGCACCTGTATGAGATGAGGAAAAAAAAACAGATTTTGGCTGTGACTTGCATATCGGAAGCAGTTTGGACCTCTAAAGAAATTGCTTTTTGTAGCTCAATATTGCTTTTAAATTTTGCTTTTTATAGCTCAATATTCACCTTTACAATTGATAAGATATAAAATGCAACATTTGTACTTGTGATGAAGCTTTTCACATTGTGGTTTGGTCAAATGCTGGGACATCAATAAGACTAAACATTTTGTGCCCGAGTTCTGAAAAGTTGACCTACCTACTCGGTATAACCTACTAAGAGCCCATTCTGTGATTAAACCATAGGTAGCACATCCTGTCAGGTAGGTGGTTTAAGAACAGTATGGGGTAATAGTAGGCCAATATTTCAGAACACTAACAAACACTGACAAACCTGGTTTAGGAGCAGAACCGAAATCATGTTCCGTAATCACCACCGAAGCTGCGATCTCCTCCATCGGCTCTTATTCACAGGGCAGCGGTTGCTCCAGAGGAAGGGCTGGGTGAACGTCATGGCCTAAGCGAGTTGATGCTCTTTTATAAACAGACCCCCTTCTTGGCAGTCCCCAGTTGTTCCACTGGAAACGGGAGGGTACAGACCCGATTTTCAGTCGCTTGGTGTGACCCCGGTTGGTTGCTAGCTGTAGCGTTTGTAGTCTGATTCACTAAAGTGCCGGCTACAAACAAACGTGCTAACTTGTTTTATTTTAAAGTTTGGCCCTTCATCCCGGCGAACCGCTTGAATCCACTTCTTCCTTAGACTCAATTCAGTCGGGAATCCATGAAAACTTAAGTAGGGTTGGTGATGTTTGTTAGATGTACAAAGTGGAACAGAGCAGTGACATCTAGCCTTTATTTCAGCCATTGTTGAAGTGCGCCGGAAGTGTTCATGCACAACGAAGACAAATCCGCCACCGGAAGCGTGATAATCCCCTATTGGCCAGCTCACTCGCCAGACCGCTCCGGCCCCGCTTCCGATCCCGGAAGTAACTCCAACTTTCCCCATGCCGCTTATCGGAGCGGGCAGTAAGTTGGCTCCCCCAGCGCGATACGCCGGAGAGCCGGAGCAAAGCAGGATATTTTTTATTGACTGTTCTATTCATTTTGAATTTAATCCTTGTGCGTTTCCCACAGACCGGTCCAAAGTAGCGTTTATGATTTCTCACCTGACCGGTAGAGCTAAGACTTGGGCTGCTGCTGAATGGGGGAGGGGCTCTCCCGTTTGCCTTTCCCTCGCGGACTTTCAAGCAGCACTTACCAGAACCAGTGTTGCCAGATTGGGCGGGTTCCCGCCCAATTGGGCTATTTTTGATTTCATCTCGCGGGGAAAAAGAAAAAATGCATTGGGCGGGTATATACATTTTGGGCTGCTTTTGCCAATATCTGGCGGTTTTTTAATAATGTGAAAACAGCACACCAAACTGTTATTTTATGGTTTAAAAACAGTACAAATACAAAACTCAGTAGGCCTATACTTCAATATACTTCACGTCGTGATGTCGCATCAACAAACCGTTGTCCGCCGACGCAGAAGTCTGAGGCAAAAGCCCGCTCTCTCTCAACTCTGTTAGCGAAATAAGCATCATGCCGAAGTGGGGGAAATATAAAAAACTTTATAGAAAGGAATGGGAGACCGACCCTGAATTAAAAGCGTGGATCGCGCCTGCCCCAGCAGATGACAGCAAAGCTCGTTGCAGGTATTGTAACGTTGAATTAAGAGCCCACCTCAACGACTTGAGAGAACATGGTGCCACGAAAAAACACAAGGCCCGCTGTCAGCGCAGTGTCAAATCCTTTGCTGTCCCAACGGGATCTGGTGCAGGAGCAACAATCAAAGATGACCAAAAACGACGTGAACTTAGGTTGCAACCTACGTCGCCTGTCACACCTCCATAAACGCCGTGGATGATTTGTCTGATATACTGCAAGATGAGATGGGCGCATTCAAGATGCACAGGACAAAGTGTACCGCCGTTATAACATCTGTTCTGGCACCACACTTCAGCGAGGAGTTAAGAGAGGATATTGGTGAGTCTCCATATTCTCTTTACCTGGATGAGAGCACTGATGTATCAGTGAAGAAGCTCCTCTGCATTTGTGTGAAGTATCACACTGCTCCTCTTCAGAGTCACTTGTCTCAGACCTCTGTCTCTGTTCTGTGGGCTTCTGGGGTTAGGAGAACTTTTTGGTTTTCTTAGTATAAAATAGAACTTGCCATTTGGGCTTAATTGTTTAATACCGTAGCGTTACCGCGTAATCAGAAGGACGAGTCGATATGGTAAAATCCCCAGGGATGTTTATTATTACTCCTCAACCGGACGGACCCTAAAACATTGCAGCCATTAGAAGTAACTCTTGGTGCATATAACACTAGAACCACAACATGCGTTTAATGTTTATTCAAAAAAAAAAAAAATTCCTGTGAAAAACGTCATTGGGCGGTTTTTTGCTGCAGTGGGCGGGTTTTGGAACGTGATTGGGCGGATTTAGCTCAACCAAATCTGGCAACACTGACCAGAACTTTTGATCCGGTAATCATGAGCCGTGAGAAGGCACAGGAACTAAGTAGCCTTAAGCAAGGCAGCGGCTCTGTGTGTGACTATGCCATTCGCTTCCGCACGCTGGCGGGAGATAGCGGGTGGAACGCGGTTGCCCTCTATGATATTTTTTTGTAAGGACTTAGCCCCAGTATCCAGGACCTACTCGTTCCCTTGGATTTACCCACCGACGTGGATGAACTCTTCGCCCTCGTGATCCGGACGGACAACAGACGCACCCAGCTCCAGCGGCAACGGGAGGGGAGATCTACGAACACAGAGAGTCAGCTTCGCCCTCAACCTTCCCCTGGAGCAGCTCTTCAGTCTTCACCGCAGGACCAGCTTCATCCGTCGGCTGTCGCAGGAGAGGAGGGACCCATGCAGCTGGGGAGGGCTCGACTATCTCCGGAGGAGAGGAGAAGACGTCAACTGGAGGGCAGATGCTATTATTGTGGAGAGACCGGTCATCTCGTCGCCTCCTGTCCGACCAAGAAATCCCTAGTAGTGAGCCACGTCACAGCATCGAGCTCCACAGTTCGCACTCTCACCAAGGTCCAGGTAAAGCATCACAACGACACTGAACTTGAAGCCCTCATAGACTCTGGGGCAGATGAGAGTCTGATGGACTGGGGCCTAGCCAGAAAATTGGGGCTTAAAATTGAACTCCTGGAACGGCCCGTTAGGGCCAGCTCCCTTAATGGGATGGATCTTTTCCTAATCACACACATCAGTGAGCCAGTACACCTGCACGTCAATGACCATAAGGAACTGTTACGCTTTTACCTGTTCAGATCCTCCTCCCATTTTCTGGTGCTGGGGCAGTCATGGCTGCTGAATCACAATCCCCACATCGACTGGAGAACGGGAGAGATCAGAGGATGGGGGGACAGTTGTACGCAGACATGCCTTGTTCCCCTCTCTCAAGATGAGCTTGTCACAGAAGTTAATTTGTTCTCTACCAACCCGACCTTAGAGGCCGAGTTCCCGGACCTGAACACGGTACCTCCCTGTTATCATCATCTCGGTCAAGTCTTCAGCAAGACCAAGGCTCTGTCTCTTCCTCCTCATCGTCCATCCGACTGCGCCATAGACCTGATCCCCGGCTCCACCATCCCCAAGGGCCGCCTATACTCTGTTTCCGGCCCTGAGAAGGAGGCGATGAGGGAGTACATTTCTGCTTCTCTAAAAGCAGGTCTGATTCGTCCTTCTTCGTCCCCTGCTGGCGCTGGTTTTTTCTTCGTCGGAAAGAAAGACGACTCACTAAGACCCTGCATCGACTACAGCCCACTCAATGACATTACCATAAAAAACAGGTACCCCCTCCCTCTCATGTCCTCTGTCTTCGATCAGCTCCAACAGGCCAAGATTTTCACGAAACTAGACCTTCGAAACGCCTACCATCTGGTCCGCATCAGGGAGGGGGACGAGTGGAAAACGGCATTCAACACCCCCAGTGGCCACTACGAATATCGGGTTATGCCTTTCGTACTCACTAATGCCCCCGCAGTTTTTCAGCCCATGATTAATGATGTTGACAAAGCGATCCTTGATCGCTTTGTCTATGTTTACATTGATGATATTCTTATTCACTCTCCTGACCTCGACACCCACCGTAACCACGTCAACCAGGTTCTCGAAAGACTGCTGGCTAATCACTTGTATGTCAAAGCAGAAAAGAGTTTGTTCCATGCCGACACTGTCTCTTTCCTGGACTTCATCGTAGCCCCCGGAAGTGTACAGATGGACCCGGCTAAAGTTAGCGCTGTGTCCGAGTGGCCCACCCCCGACAGCCGCAAGAAGGTTCAGCAGTTCTTCGGGTTTGCGAACTTTTACAGGTGGTTTGTCAGAGGCTTCAGCGCGATAGCAGCTCCTCTCCATGCTCTCACGTCTCCACAGGGGCAGTTCCGGTGGTGCCCCGAAGCCGAGAAGGCGTTCAGTCCACTCAAGCGTCGGTTCACCTCCGCCCCCATCCTCACCTTGCCAGATCCCAAGCGCCAGTTCGTGGTGGAGGTGGATGCATCCAATGAGGGCATCGGGGCCGTGCTGTCGCAACGCTCCGACCAGGATGGTAAGGTGCACCCCTGCGCCTTCCTGTCGAGGCGGCTGTCCAAAGCAGAGCGCAACTACGATGTCGGCAACCGGGAATTGCTGGCTGTTAAACTCGCCCTGGAGGAATGGAGGCACTGGCTAGAGGGGGCCGACCTTCCGTTCATTGTCTGGACAGAACACAGGAATCTTGAGTATATTAGAAAGGCTAAGCGCCTCAACTCTCGTCAGGCCAGGTGGGCGCTGTTTTCTAACCGCTTTTCCTTTTCCCTTTCGTACAGGCCGGGGTCCCGGAACGTCAAACCGGATGCCTTGTCTCGACTATTCGACCCCGAGCCTGAGGCCAAGGAACCAGAAACCATCCTCCCACTGACCCGTGTGGTTGGAGCGGTTACTTGGCCCATAGAGACTGAGGTTAAGCGAGCGAATGGTGGTGCTCCGGCACCTAGTGGGTGCCCCGCTAACGTCTGTTTGTCCCCGTCGAGCTGCGCCCACAGGTGATCCACTGGGCTCACACCTCACGGCTTTCATGTCACCCGGGAGTCAAGAGAACGGTGTTCGTCATCTCCCAGCGGTTCTGGTGGCCATCCATGGAGGTGGGGGTCAGGGAGTACATAGATGCATGTGCGGTCTGCGCCAGAAACAAGACTTCTTCCGGGGCCCGCATGGGGCTCTTACAACCACTTCCCATCCCCTCCAGACTGTGGTCCAACATCGCACTCGACTTCGTCACGGGTCTCCCGGCTTCTCAAGGCAACACCACCGTTCTTACGGTGGTGGACAGGTTCTCAAAAATTGTCTTTTCAGACATTTTGCTGGAAGGCCACAACCTTCACAATATGTCACAAGCCAAAACATAAACATTCCTCTACATCCTGAGTAATACTGAGAAAAAAAAGGGTTCAGCCGTAGACACTGTATAAAGGAAGTTTCACATAATCTGCTGAACCCAAGGTTGCCTGCGTCAAAACATGGCAACTTTTGCATTCCTGCTGTAACCACTAAGAGAGTAAACAAAGGGAAATTTAGACACACTGCTAACCTCACAAATCTCATACATATTGCCTAAACCAAAAACAACCTTAAAGCCTGTCAACAACATCAGGATGGGTCTACTTAATGTCAGGTCTCTTAATAACAAATCATTTTAGTTAATGATTTTATTACCACTTCTAAACTGGATTTTATGTTTTTAACTGAAACATGGCTGGAACTAAATAACAGTGCAACCGTTCTAATGACAGCTCCTCCCAAATCTAACTTTTTTGATGCATGTAGATCTGGAAAAAGAGGTGGAGGGGTTGCTGCTATAATTAAAAATGTATTTCAGAGGAAACATGTTATTTGGTGATTTTCCATCATTTGAATACCTTTGTGCTATATTGAAATGCTCCCCCAGAGTTCTCCTATTAATTATATACAGGCCAACAACATACTCTGCAATTCCTTTCGATGACTTCACAGAATTATTGTCTTGCATATCCAGAGTTTAACTGTCTAGAAGATATAACTGGTGAATTTTCATTCTGATGATTTGAATGGCGTGAAGTGTGCATAAAATCGTACCATTTTGGACACATTTGAACTGCCTCAACATGTGAAAGAGGCTACTCATTGTAAGGGGCACACTCTAGACCTGGTTATCACCAAGAGATCTGATCTCTCTGTGACTGGTCCTTCCTTGTCTGACCACTTTTGTGTTTTCTTTAATATATCTTTTATTCGCAACATAGAGACAAAATCAAATAATGTCAAACGGTATATCAATGAAGATTCTAATGTACTTTTTAAAAAGGCCATCTCCTTACTACACTACACTTGCTACACACTTTCCCTTTTTTTTTCAATTTTGACCAGAAAGATACATGATCTGATACCAGAGAGAAAGGATAAGGGTTTGAGACCCAAGTTCTGTTTGGGTTAGAGTCCTAGAAAGGCGGGACCCCTCTGGAAGGCAAGGTAGAGGGCGGACCCCTTCTGGAAGGTTTAGAAGGCGGGACCCCTCTGGATGGGAAGGTAGAAGGCGGACCCCTTCTGGAAGGTTTAGAAGGCGGGACCCCTCTGGATGGGAAGGTAGAAGGCGGACCCCTTCTGGAAGGTTTAGAATGCGGGACCCCTCTGGAAGGCAAGGTAGAGGGCGGGCCCCTTCTGGAAGGTCTGGAGGATCTGGAAGAGGGGCACCCTCGGTAATGAGTAGGGTTCAGGAACCGGACAGGGCTCGGGGACCGGATTCAGCTCAGGGGCTCGAGAGAAATGTTGAACCGGATGGCACTCCAAACTCACCACCCCCACTCCGATAGTCCGTAAGGCACCGTCCAACCCGGGCCTTGAAGCGACAGCGCTTCATGTACGCCCCAACACAGCCTCCAACAAAAAGAGCGTCCGCTGGGTCCAATAATGGTCGGATCATTCTGTCACAGTTAGCGGGTGGCAGGCAGGCAGGTAGGACCCAATAGCAGACAGTTCAGGTAAAGGATAATTTATTAACGCAAAAGGCAAGGAACACCGAGAACACAGCTGACGCGGGTAACACAGGGAAAACCAGGAACACAGGTAACACACAGGACACAACTCACCACGAAGTACAATGATCCGACAAGGAACAAAGGAAAGACAAGGGCTTAAATCCCAAACACACAGGGCACGCAACGAGTAACAGCTGAAACACATTAGAGGAGGGAGCAGTAATCACACAGGAGGGAAACTTGACCGGACATGTGGAGAAACAAGACAGAGATAACAAAGTAAAACAGGAAACACACCAAAACAAGACAAGGAAACAGACAGACCATGACATCATGAGCCTGTAAAAAATGGTGCCCGTGCATTAAGGCGGCTTTGGGGACAACCCAAGAGGTGGTGATCCTATGGGCCTAGCCCGTACTGCCTTATTAAGATTGTTTGCTTTGTTTTGTAGGACGCTGATGTCCCTTATTTTCCTTTTCAGATATCAAGCCATATCGTTATGCGTAGTCAAGGGCCTTTCTAGGCACAGGAAACACCGGCCCCCAAGTATAAATCTGACTATAAAAGTCAATTTTTCAAACATTTCCATTGCACCACCAGGTGTGCGTGTGAAAGGCAGTGAAAGACTTGTAGCGATAATCTGCCCCTTCTGACATCACAAGTGGGCCTGTCCCCCTAGATGTATGATGGGTAGATGAGCAACGTTTGCTGCAGTTCACTGGGTAGGCAGGTCGACTGATCTATCCAGCACACATCTAGGTGGACACGGCCACTTGTGATGTCAGAAGAGGCCGATTTGAACACGTAGACGTAGATTTGAACACGTAGTTTTATTACATTCATTATCCTGCAAATGCAAGGGCTTTTATCAGTGGGACAAAGGCTCAATGACCATTGTGTAACCTTATTCATCGCTAGATACTGACCCATCTATTTACAGGAATACCTTTTAGATATTCACTTTAATTCTCAATAGGTTAGGTCATAACAGCATAATTGTTGTGCGGTTATAGGGTTAGATGTAGCAAATAAAATCTCACTGCCAGTGGGTTTTGATACTTTTGATACTTATGTTATTTATAGGCTGTGGCCTACAAATAACTTATTTTCCTTTGACCGTCTTTCTTCATGGATACAGCATGTTCCCAATGTCCTCTTTCAAAGATAACAGACAAAAAGATTAAACATTGATGGACTCGATTATTAAAAACAATCCTGTGAGTAACGTCTCAGGGCAGAGGTTTTCATTCAGGGCACCATGGCAGACTTCGGAGAGATGCTGAGAGATGCCGGAGACTTTGGATTATTTCAGAAGATTCTACTCATAGCCATATGGTTTCCCTTATCTTTTCTATCGTTTATCTTTGCAAGTGTCTATTTCGCTGACTCTGACCCAGAGCGCCAATGTAACACGGACTGGATCCTGGGGGCCGGTCCCAACCTGACAGAAGAGGAGCAGCTGAACCTGACCGTTCCCCGGGAGCCAGACGGCTCCCTCAGCCGGTGTCTGATGTACGCTCCGGTGAACTGGACCCTGGACTCCATCCGCCAGTATGGCCTGAACCACACCACCGCCTGCCGGGACGGATGGGTGTATGACCAGACCCTGTACCAGGCCACCATAGTCACCGATGTAAGTCTTAGTGTGTTATGGGTTTTGTGGTTTTGAGAACAGTTCTTGTTTCACAGCTCTATGTGGTTCATACAGTTTGATCTAGTTTGTGACAAGGCGAACATGGTGGAGGTGGCCCAAACGGTGTTGGGGGCTGGCATGCTTATCGGTTCGCTACTGTTCGGACCTTTTGGCGAATCGTAAGTTTTATCTGTTAAGTATTTTTACAATGATTCCTTAGTACAGATCTATCGCGGTTCTGTAAATATTGGGATTCTGTAAATGTAGCGATAGTATATTATATTTTTTTTGTTTGTGGCTTACAAAAAAATTGTTTATCTATATTTTCGAGTCAAAATGTTGAGCAGTATTGAAGTATTGCATTATTATTAATTCTGTATCCTCTATGTCTATGTAGTTCACACATCAACATTCATCCTAAAAATATATGACTTAGTCTCGGCTACTACTATTTAAATGAAAATAGAAATAAATAAAATTATTTTAAATTTTTAGGGTCCGATTTTTAATTCTAAATAATAACAATTAAACCTTTTTTCTGCCAGGTTTGGCCGCAGACGGACCACTCAGATTCCAGTGCTGTTCCTTTTTATATTCACGCTCACAGGTGGCCTTAGTCCCAACTTCTACTTATATCTGGCCTCCCAGTTTGCGGCAGGTATGGGGTATGGGGGCTTCGGGATGAACGCCATCGTGCTGAGTGAGTACACCAAAACGCAACACGTCTCTTCCTCTTCTCTTAGTAGTCTTCAGAACCCAGTGCAAATATAATGTAAAGGCAGATACATCAGTCAAACATTGAGTGTAAGTCATTCACCATAACCTTGGATGTAAACATATAACAAGACGTAATCTTCAGACCATTCCATACATGGCATTCCATACAAAGACTCAGGCCTACAGAATAATGGTACGCTGAACCTGTAGCCTATAGTATAGTTTAACCTGCACTATGTACGTTTGCCCAAGGTGGGGGACAGAATAAAACGATTTATTGAGAAAAATTCACCCACTTTCTAGGTCAGATATTTTTCAACGGAGGACTGAGCCACAGTCGAAAGAAGGACGCAGTGCGAGTTTAAGCAGACGCATGACACGTTAAGAAACAGCTGTTTCCATCCACTAATTCTTCGACCTTAAAACCGAAACACAAAAGGCCTGTTGTCGACACATGTCGAGGGTTTATGCCATGTGGGCTATACTGCTGACCAAATATTGACTCACGAGCATGGCTCTCCTTCCCGGCAGTGACTGAGTGGATAGGGGTAACCAAGCGCTCGCTGGGCACGTGTGGGGGCCAGTTCTCGGGGGCTGCCGGGCTGGCGTGTATGTCGGGGATCATCTACCTAATCCGTGATTGGAGGCTGGCTCAGTTGGTCCTGGCGGTGCCGATGGGCCTGGTTGCTGTCTACATATGGTATGTATGGGTCACGAGTCACGACGTGCAGCAGTGGGAGACAGGGGTCACACGTAATGACGATTCAGGGGGCCCCTGAGAGGGAGAGGGCCCTAAAAAGGGTCTTGGAACATAAATCGTATATTATTTATATGCTATTTCCCCTAATATTTTAAATTCAATTAAACAATTAAACATTGTGAATTTCCTTTTTTTCTTTTTTTTCTTTACATTAATTAATTTATGATAAAATCTTTTTTAACATTCGTCATCATTATTTGGCTGGATGTGAGTTTGAGTGGCAATCTCTAATATTTGTGGTAATTCTTAGGTAAAAGTAGTTTTATAATATTAAACACCTAGTTTTATAATATTCATTATCCTGCAAGGACTTTTATCAGCGGGAGAGAGGCTCAATCACCATTGTATAACCTCATTCAGTGCTAGATACTGACTGACCTATTGACAGGAATATCTTTTAGATATTCACTTTAATTCACAATAGATTAGGTCATAACAGCATAATTGTTGTGTGGATATAGGATTAAATATAGCAACTAAAATATCACTGCCAGGGGGTTGCTAATTTATGTTTTGATTCAAACTAATTTCACCTTACTTTTGTAAAGGTTTATACCGGAGTCGGCCCGCTGGCTGCTGGACAGGGGGAGGACAGAGGAGGCCAAAGAGTTGATCCTCAAAGCAGCGGCCATCAACAGACGCACCGTTCCACAATCCCTGTTCGAAAAGGTATCTTGCAAAGTTCTATTAGAAATAAAAGGCCCACATGGAGTTTTGTGTATGAACGTGCTAAAAGAGTGGCGTTCATTGAACGTGCTCATATTTCTGGAGGGGGGGGGGCTTCAGTGGGGGTTTCACTCCATCTGCGCACAGCACCTAGCCAGAGGGGGCGCCAAAATACCTATTCCCAACACAATGTTATGCAGTAGCCTACTTCATTGATAACCGCTACGCATTGCGATTTTTTTTTTACTGCTCGTGGCGCCCCCCATGTGACCTGGCGCCCCCCACAAATATGCCGCCCCGGGCGGCTGCCTGGTTCGCCCGTACCTAAAACCGCCACTGTGTGTGTGTGTGTGTGTGTGTGTGTGTGTGTGTGTGTGTGTGTGTGTGTGTGTGTGTGTGTGTGTGTGTGTGTGTGTGTGTGTGTGTGTGTGTGTGCGCAGTCAGTCACCACTCTTTCAGTGTTTTAAGAGTGGTTGGCTGCTTTTTTAGGTAGGCCTACGCACTACTGCCCTCTCTCTCAGCATAAGGCCATTCTACACTACCAAGCGGGTTTGGTCGAGGCTTGGCACGGCCAGCGAATTCACGTCTTACTTTAAGTTTCCTGGATAAAACCGAGGGGGTAAAATTCCCCGATCGGTACGGCGCGGGCTTTCTTGGTTCACTGGAGAAGGGCGGGGCTGCGCACGGAGTCTAGACCTCTTGGATGAAGAGACCCGCATGCAAGAACGAGTTCACGTCTGAGTTTAGGCTACAAACGCGATTAACTATTTACAAGTGCACAAATGCCGACATATTCTTTATTTTTGATGCCCACTTTTTGGTTAGGGACGGGTTAGTGTTTTTTATCCAGACAAAAGCCTCGTAAGGACAGTTCCTCTGCTCTGCGTCTCTCTCGTAGATCGCACCATCTTTCAACGTCTTTGTTTAATACGACTGCATCGCCTTCTCACACATGATCAGCAGTTCGCGGATTTCACTTTCTCTCCAGTTAGAACTGCTCATGATGATATCGCTGCGTTGTCTCTGTTCAGACAGTGCAGCAACACCTCTACCCAATGTGATCAGCCATGACCTTTACGTGATTAGGGCATACACTTGTTTATAAGAGTCATCTAGTGCTTGGTAGGCATATGACTGAGCCGGCTGACGGGCCGTCATCGCAGTTCCAGATGCACTTTCATTAATCAATTCCTTGAACTAGCTTTTGATAATGTTCTGTTTTTTGATAATTCAGTTTTCATCGCAGTTTTATAAATGAGACCCCAGGGGTCTCATTTATAAAACTGTGCGTAGGATCGTTACTAAAAATGTGCGTACGCCCAGAAGCCAAGTTTTGCGTGCGCCAAAAAATATTCAGATTTATAAAACACTGCGTACGCACACTTGTACGCAATCTTTGCTTTATAAATCCCATACTGACTATAATTGTGCGCAGCTGAATCAGCTTCACGTTCCGCCCTCTACACGCCCCTTTTTAACCATAAATGGTCAATGCAAATGACCTCATGAATGCGATCTGCATATAAAACAGACTCAGATGCCGGTATTATGTCTTGTTGGAAACAATGGCAGAAGTACTGAGAAAATCAAAAAAGCGAAATTTCACGGAGGTTGAAGTGGAGACACTTGTGGGTGAGATGGAGGCCCGAAAGGTAGTTTTGTTCGGCGGTCACGGGATTGGAATCGCCAACAACAAAAAGCAGAGTGAGTGGCAACATGTTGCTGCAGCAGTGAACTCTGTCAGTAGCACGGAGCGCACAGTCCCAGAATTAAAAAAGAAGTGGTCTGACATAGAGTTACATATTTTTATGTAGCCTACCAATAAATCGTTATGGTCCCTAAATACCCTCTCCCTCCGAATCCTGCATGGTCCGCCAGAAGTGCCATATGTTGCAGCATTACCACGGCGCTCACCTCTGTATTTATAGGGTTACGGTAATAAGACTGACGAGAACGCCTTGGATAATCAGTTTGTAATTACCCACGTAAAATGTTCTTGAACATAACCCCTTTTTAATGCCTGATTTGTCATGAAAAGCATCAAGAGTAACGGACAACGATTGTGATGAGTGTGGCTTGGTTTTTCACACTTGGGATTTAATTGACATTTGATCATGTGTTTACAGTGTCACATAAAAATATTATGTTATTGACACATGTTGGACAGATGCTTTATTCCATGCAGTCGCGCCGTCAGTGGACAGTATGGAGTGACGGGATTAAATATAGAGAATTTCTTTTTATTTCTATTCTAAGGAGATATTTCTGGAGTTATAACTGAGAAATAACGCAGTGGACTTAAATTATTCTGATTAGGATTTAACGCATGATACGGGTTGAAATTAAATTGATGAAGGGCGATGATAAAACATAATCGTTCTTCTCACTCTGCAATTCTTCGGTCTGACTTCAGTTCACCACCACACCGTCTGTGTCGCCAAATCTCCTTTTCCTCCAAACCATGCGTACGCATGGGTCAGAGTTTGCTTAGGGCTGCGCACATTTTCCCGTCAAGTTGGTTTTTTATAGATCACAACCTTGGCGTGAAAAGTCACGTACGCAACTTTCAGCCCCGTTTTGTGCGTACGCAACGGTTATAAATGAGACCCCTGGGGCCTCATGTACTAAGACTTGCGTGGATTTCATACTGAAACTTGGCGTACGCCAAAACCCAGAAACTGTCTTACGCACAAATAAATTCAGATGTATCAGAAGTGTGCGAACGCATGGATCCAAGCACGTTTCTTTTGTACATCTCGATCAACGTGGAATTGAGCGCACATGCCGAGGTGCCAAACTCCTCCCTGTCCACGCCCTCATTTAAATATGCAATTTCATTTAAATAGGCCTCTGGACCTGAGATTCACCTCTTAATCCGATCACCTGGCACCATGAACAGAGGCAAAAAACGAAACTTCACGGAGTCTGAGCTCGAGATTTTGCTCCACGAGGTAGAAATGCGCAAGCATATGCTATTGGAACCCTGTCAACAGGGATAAATGCAAAACAAAAGAGAAGTGAGTGGGAGTGTGTTTGCGAGGCCGTCAATGCAGTGGGGTCTCAGCAGCGCACACACTCTGAAATTAAAAAAAATATGGTCAGACCTCAAGGTGGAGGTGAAGCGGAGGGTTTCTGCCCACCGCCGAAGCGTGACCGCAACAGGTGGGGGGACGGGAGTGGGGGAACTCTCCCCCTTCGATTTGAGAGTGGCCGCTTTGATCGGTGACACAGCTCTCACCGGAGTGGTGGGAGCCCATGAAGGGGACGCCGATCATCCCCAAGGTAAATATGCTGAAGTCATAAATGCTGTAATTATACTGGTCATACAATTGGCTGCTTGCAATACACATAAGTTGTGCGTAAAGATGCCAGGATATTAAAGACTTTGACTCGTGTTTATTAACTTAATTTTTTTATTTTTGAATAGACAAGCAAGGAGAGGGCACGGATTGCTCCGTCGGCCCCGGCGTCTCCTCCGTCGGCCCCGGCGTCTCCAGCGCCCTTCGGATTTGACCATTTGCGATGTCCTCTAACAACGCTAACGCAGCCATTTTTAAAACAATTTTCTTCATCCATTGCGCATGCTTTTATAGCCACCCATATAATTGCAAGGTGTGTTAATTGTTCATTAGTGTGTCTCTGATGTGCAAATCACTCTGAGTCATTGTTTTCACCTTTTTTCCCAGTTTCCCAGCGTCACCTCTAAGGCCCCGTTCACAAAAGCCGATTTCATGGCGAAACCGCAAAGGTCTTGTACGGTTCGGCCTTCCGTACACACGAAGCCGGCGAATCCGCTGACCGAAACCGCAAACTTCTGAAACCACCCTCGGAGGTGGTTTCAAATCTACCCGGTTTCGTTTTGGATTCGTGTGTACGCCTGAAACCGACTGAAACCGCAAACCATGACGTCATCGCCCCACCCCTCGACCTCCTAGCCAATGGCTCTTAAGCCCGCGGAGTCTCAGAAATCACATGCGAGCATGCGCATAAGGGCAGCCTTTATGCGCATGCTCGCCTCTTCTTCTTATTTCATTTCTTCTGGATTTCTGTACCAGAAGAGGCGCCCCTTATGGGCCTGGAATGTGTACTACAGCGTTTCTACAGATCTACCCGGTTTCGCTTGGCTTCGTCTTTACGGAGATACTTCGAAACCGGATAGATCGAAACCGTAACGGTTTCGCCCGTTTCGGCTTCGTGTGAACGGGGCCTAAGTGTCGCCAAAGGAACAATAGCTGTAGAAACGTGTGTACGACAGCTCTGGAGCTGGCGTGGGGACCGCACATTTTTACGGTCATTTCACGTTTTGTACATCTGAACGTGAGCGTGGAAAAGGACGTACGCCACGTTTTTGTGCGTACTCAACCTTAGTACATGAGGCCCCTGGCCCGCCACCACGTAGGCCTAATGGCTGGAAAAAAAATTGTCCTGAGGCCAAACTTAGTTGCCGACCCCTGGTGCAAGGGCTATTTTTATGCTACTTCTTAATGTTTCATGGTGCTTTCTGTATCATTGGTTTTCCTGTAGCTGTAGCATTTCACCTTTGAACTGGGTAATTTTTTTGGACGCCTATACAGGTGCAGAAAATGTATACATGATGTAATATTTGTATATTATGTTTTTGTTGTTATTTTACATTTCGTGCTTTATTTATTATTATTGAAATTATTTATTTTATGTAATCAAGTTATTTATATATTTATTTATTTTTGCATTTATCTGTTTATTTATTTCGAAATGCAGTTTGTGGAAAAAGTTCAGTAAATAATTGGCCTAAGCATGCCTTTTGTGTGTTTGTGTGTGTGTGTGTGTGTGTGTGTGTGTGTGTGTGTGTGTGTGTGTGTGTGTGTGTGTGTGTGTGTGTGTGTGTGTGTGTGTGTGTGTGTGTGTGTGTGTGTGTGTGTGTGTGTGTGTGTGTGTGTGGTTAGTGGCATGCTGGTTAAGGAGTTGGACCAGTAACCGGAGGGTGGCTGGTTCGCATCCCGACAGGTGCACAATAAATGAACAGGGGGAGTCCACATCTGTGCATGCGTTCACCACCTCCCGGATGGGTCAAAAGCACAAGAGCGAGAGAGAGACACTGATCGGTTCATATCATTTATCCGACGCTGCAATTAAAAAAATCGCTGTTTCCCTTTTTCCGACGGCAAAAAACATAAGCATATAAATAAAATAAATAAATGATAGAGGTAGTCTAAAAAAGACGTCTAAAATTAGTCTAAATTTGATGTTGTAAAGACGTCCACAAACGACCACATTTTGACTATAAATAGCCCTTACACAGAGGTCCCACGGACGTCAACATTAGGCGTTCGGTAGATGTCGAACAAAAGACGTCGCCTGGCGCTACAAAAAAAACCTTCAGTGGACCGAAATTTGACGTCAAATAATGACACAGAAAAGACATCCAAGACACTCCAGCCAGTGTCCCTAAAGCCAGTTTCACTGCGAGGATCAACGTCATAGTTCCGCTCAGCAGGGGGTAAGCAATGGGAGAAAAAAGTGCATGGATGGAGATTCTGGTCTGAGGCAGAGCGCTGGGACAGGTCCCCACCAGAATCAGATGCGTCCACCTCCACCACAAAGTGACGTGAAGGATCTGGGTTGATTAGGAGAGGGGCTGAGGTGAACGTCTCTTCAGCTCCCTGAACGCAGCGTCTGCCTCAGCGGTCCAGGAGAACAGAGTTGCAGGAGAGGTGGGCTTGGTAGGGGGCCCTGTCACTCTGCTAGTCCCTGATGAACCAACGGTAGAAGTTGGAGAAGCCAAGAAGGACTTGTGCTTTTTAACCGTCATTGAGTGTAGACCACTCTGCAACGGTCTGCACCTTCTCTGTCTTCACCTGCCCACCTGCCCAAAGATTTATCCCAGGAATGACACCGAATCCACATGGAATTCACATTTCTCTGCATTGACATACAGCTTGTTCCCAAGGAGTCTCTGGAGAACCTGTTTCAAATGGATGATGTGTTCCTCCATGTTGCCGGAAAAAACAGAAAGTTATCGATTTATAAAAAAACAGAACAGTTGAGGAAGTCGCGGAGAACATAATTTGCAAGAGCCTGGAAACAGCTGGGGCCTCTGTCAATCCAAATGCATAACCAGGCCGTTTTCCATACGTCTCCCTCCCTTATTCTAACAAGATGGTATGCATTCCTGCCCGGCCCAGCCCGGAGAAGATGATAGCTCCTTGGAGGGGTTCAAAAGCTGAATTTATCGAAGGGAGAGGGTACTTCTTCTTAACAGTGATGTTATTTAGGCCACGGCTGTAACAATTTCTAATTATTATCAACTTTATTTATTTCTATATAAAATACAGATTCTCGTATATTGTTAATATTCCAGAGGATATTTTGGGAATTCTACTTTTTCTACGGAAAATTAATTTATTATATAATTGAATCTAATCCATAACAGATTGCAGTGAATAAGACTGTGGAGAAAGGGGGCATATCGGTCCTGATCAGATCACCTGTGCTTCGAAAACGCTTCCTGATCATAGCATTAGCATGGTGAGTTGAAGGCTACCCTCTCTAAATGGACTCAATCGAAATATTGCTAAAAAACTAAAAGCAACCTAGCACTCATAATAGCATAACATTTCTGTTACAACACGAGGTTACGAGGCTCCTTCCACAGAAAACTTTATTGAAACAGCATTACTCATTTTTCTTTTTAATGTGTTTTTGTATCCCTTTTTGTACCAGTCACAAACATTCAAAATGTGAAAAAGTTTTGTCCTCGTGAATTACATGAAATAAGTAGAAGAAGACAATGACCAGCATCTAATACTTTTCTTAAACTCTTCCCTATCAAATCTTTTAGGTTTGCATCGAGCCTCACCTTTCGCTGCCTCGGGTTTAACGTGGGGAAGTTTGGGCTGGACATCTTCCTGACCGAGCTGCTGTTCGGACTCACAGAGTTACCGGCTCATTTGCTGTGCTTCTGGCTGTTGGAGCTCGCAGGCAGGAAGTTATGCCTGATGTTCACCCTCCTGGTGGGGGGTCTAGTGTGCCTCAGCATCCTGGCTGTTCACGCAGGTAGCACACATACCCGGATACATAATATGGGTGGACGGGACAGTGTAGGGGTGTGGGTAACCAAATAGTCTTGGTTTTGTTGCAGATTACAACCACTCGGTGGTTGTAATCTGCAACCTCACCACTGGATGCCACTCAATCTCTCGTACTGCACCTTTAATGACATGCATCTGTATTCACTGTAAGGCGCTGTGGATAAGAGTGTCTTCTTTTGTAGTAAATCAGATGTTTCTTGATGATGGTAGATTTGGCTTCATATGCGTTTCCTCTCTGTGTCATCACAGGAAATGTCATCGCTGTGACCGTGTTGGCCATCCTGGCGCGGATCCTTGTGACTGTGGGCATGAGCATATGCAGCGTTTACATTCAGGAGCTGTTTCCCACGCCCGTGAGGTAAGAAAATAACACACCTTGAGGTCCTTTGAGTGGACCTCTGAGTGTATTTAGTTTGTCAATCCTCCCTCTGTGATGCTGATGGTGATTATGGTGATGGTGATGAAGCTGGTTGACGTTCCTTAAGATAGTTGTGCCGCTGATCATGGTGATGATGAAGATTTGTGTTGATGATGAAGAAGATAAGGGTGATTAGGATAATGATTATGATTGATAATCTGGATGAAGGGGATGATGATGATAATGAGGAATATGAAGGACAGTGATAGGGATGTTGTTTTCAGACATACTGCAGCTGGGCTAGGGGGCGTAGCAGCTAGATTGGGGGGGCTGTTGGCTCCCTCAGTCAACCTGCTGGCGCTATACCACTGGTCCATACCCATCTCAGTGTTCAGCAGCCTCACCCTGCTGGGTGGAGCCCTCATCTTCCTGCTCCCAGAGACGTGCGGGAGAGAGCTGGCAGACTCCATCGAACAGGCTGAGGTCCAGAGGTAACAACTGATCCATTATCAATAACAGGCCGAGTGCCGGAGGTAACAACTGATCCATAATCAATAACAGGCCAAGGGCCGGAGGTAACAGCTGACTCCTCATCAATTACAGGCTGAGGGTAGGAGATGCAAACTGATCTATAATCTATAATTTATCAGATTTTGAAGTTTGGTTTTAAGTGCCCATATTGTAGTTGGTCTAGGGGTTGTCTATCTTGTCCATGTTGTGACATACACAAGCAGACACACACACACACACACACACACACACACACACGCGCACGCAGTCACACACACACACACACACACACGCACGCACGCACGCACGCACGCAGGCAGGCAGGCAGGCAGGCAGGCAGGCAGACAGACAGACAGACAGACAGACAGACAGACAGACAGACAGACAGACAGACAGACAGACAGACAGACAGACAGACAGACAGACACACGAATCAACTTACAAAAATAAGTTTCACAAACACATTTCTGATCCACACACAAATGTGCCTTGTACTAAATAAATGTATTATAAATCCATAAATATATGAATTAAAAAAGATATTTGCAATTTTCAGCAAAAATGTATTTGGATGTTGTTACATTTATATACAAACTGTTAAACTTGAATTAACAAGGCGCTTTTCATTTGTGAACTTCTTTGCATTTGTGTGTGAACTGGTCTGTATTTATATGTGGATTTTTGAGACTCTCCTGACATGGCCGGATTCACAAATGCATTTCTATCACATGACTGCAGTGACTGGGTTTCTAGATTGTCGGTGCCGTTTACTACTTTAACGGCACCGACAATCTCAAAAACCCAGCAAAACTAGATGGAAAAAGTGTGTGGTTCAAAACGTGACGCAGCTTTTACTTCTTCGCCACCCAGAGATTGTTAGGTACGATCATTCAAAAACCCCATGTTATTTCCCATGGACATTTGACCGAGGGAAGGGGGAGGCTCGGAGGCTGGACTTATTCTTCAGAGGTCGGGACTGCAGTCATGTTTTTGGCTGAAAGCAAGGGAGCCTTCTGATTGGCCACAGCGAGTTCCCTGTTGAAAAAAATGCATTTGTGAATCCAGCCACACCAGGAGATTCTATAAAATCCACATATAAATACAGTCCAGTTCACACACAAATGCAAACAAGTTCACAAATGAAAAGCGTCTTGTTCATTCAAGTTTAACAGTTTGTATATAAATGTAACAACATCCAAATACATTTTTGATGAAAATTGTAAATATTTTTTTAATTCATATATTTATGGATTTATATGACATTTATTTAAGACAAGACAAATTTGTGTGTGGATCAGAAATGTGTTTGTGAAACTTATTTTTTGTTTATGGATTTATCTGACATTTATACATACCAATATCCATTTGTTTTTGGAATAGCGTTTTCAGAAACACTAATTTGTCATGTAAATTTCGGCAAAGAAAACTTAACACATATATGATATGCGGTCCTGTGGTCGCAACTCTGGGTCTATTTAATGATATGCGGCAATACAATAACAAACATTGTTTCTTACCAGTATTGTATACATCTCGTTATCAACTTGTGTTCATAATATGCATGTGTCTCCCCGTTAATATACATTGCCATGGACTGTATTATGCGTTAGCCTAAAAGTTATGGGCTTGTACATGATGTCTGTGTCAAGAAAATATGTGTTTGCTGTACGGTGTTTGCAGATGCATTGATTTAAAAGTACAACTTATTACCTAACCCTATCTGGAAATAGGGGCCTAATGAACCCAATCTGTAGCCTCTCCTGCTAGTTTTAGAAGGCTAAATCTTAAGTCCCATTTGGCCCACACTTACAACATTAGTGTCAGATGATAAAGCTTGGCGTGGCCTACAACTTTTCCATCAAGACCATTGTCCTCTGCCTCACTGCATAATCCGCAATTTTGCTTTAACTGAAAAACCTACTTTTCACACCTCATCCCAAAACACAAATTCTAACCAAACCACCTCTAATTTATTCCTCATTACCAAAATAATTGTTTTTTATCAAACATTTCATATGCCTTGAAATGATCTATTGCCTGCATTATATGCAGTAAGGCCCCCAGAGGTGAAACATCTTGAAGCAAACAACAGAGATATTATGTATGCATGTTTTACCATCTTCCCCTCAACCGTTTTTCCAGTCATCATTATACCTGCTTTATTGGATTCTGCACCCTGTAATTCCACACCCTTTTTTCTATTTAGATCATGTTGACCATGTACGTGTAAGTTCCAGAGATAACTGTAAAACAACTATTTGAAAAACTGCCAACTTCTAAAATATATACTGACATTTACATGTGTAGTGATCGGTATCAGATGGTCATTATAATGAATGTGCATCTCCAATTCAAGTACATTTCAATATGAAGTTCTAGAACTCTTTCAATTTCAAATGAATTTATTACTGATCGTTTTGAGTTTTCAATTCTAGGTGCAGACAAACTGGATTTCCACCACCCCCCACCCCCCTAGGGAAATCTACCGTAAGCTGTATTGGCCTGTAAGGTGCCAGTGGGTACTTCCAAAAGGAAGTCATGGTCTTCAACAGCAGCGAGTTGCAAAGTGTGCATTGATCTAACAAGTTCCTTGATAGATACCTCAATTCCTAAATACTTCCTAATTGTAAGACGCTTTGAATAAAAGTGTCTGCTAAATGCCCAAAAGGTAACTGTAAAATACATGTAGTTATTCAGTCTTTAAAACTATGGGTAATAGTTATAATATGATAATCAATTAAAAACGTGTCCTCTCTAATGCTGTTTGTCCTTTCTGGGTTACAGTAGAAATAATGCAGTGAAAATTGGCGGGGGTCCATGAAAGAGGACCCGCTCCCTCGGTAGAAATAACGAGCTCATTCTAGGGTAATTAAAAGAACTATGATTCCTAAATTGAACGGATATAGACTAAATAAGACATACTTATGAATATCATATTCCATTTCTTCCCTGTCTGTTCCATGAGATGCCACTCAATTATACACACTGCACCTTCAATGTAAAGTTCTAAAACAAAAAGATAAAGTTGCTCTAACAAAGTTGACATTTCCATTGTTTCCTTGTCATGTCAAACAAGGTACAGAAAAACAAAAAACATTAAGATTTCAGGGTTTACAGAGTGACAGGCAATTGTTTATTGAGAACTTCCTCTTCTAGTTACCGTTGGCAGTAAGAGAGGATAGTGACTGAGAGTGCACTCACACTAGGCAAGTTTGCCTGTTCCGTGCTGCAGGAAGATTCAGCACGATTCCCCCCCTCCCCACTCCCCCCGCTGGCCCGTGGTCACACTGCTCCCAAAGGCCGTAGCCTGGGCACGATTGCTGCTTCATACATACGTCATCACATCGTAATACGATAAATACGTCATCAGCAAGCGTGGTGTCCAGCTGCGACTGAAGGCTGTCGTCGGCCCAAATTTCAAGTAAACACTCGACTTCACTATCGCACCAATGTAAACTCACTCGTGAACCGCCTGCCGCCATTGTTTAAAATTATTGTTGTGGGGAAGAAGGGCATGGACCTATAAAGAAAGAAGGGTCGCGCAAGGACTATGTCATCCAGCGCACGTTGCGTATCCGCCAGTGTGCGCGGGTACATCTCATTAGCATCTGTACTTTGGCCACAGCACATCTCTCCCAAGTGAGCACTGGTGCCGTGGCCAAGGGGCTGTTCCGTGCTGGAATACGGATGGCGTGGTCACACTAGCCAAAAGTTATAGACTTTAGTATGCAAATGAGCTCGGGCAAGGGGCCGCGGCCCTAGTGTGAGTGGCCCCTGAATATGCATCTCTGGAGATCAAGACCCCCCCAGACCACACAAACCCTAAAACCAAACCCTAACCCTAAAACCAAAACCACTAGTCAGACCATTTTAGACATTATTAAGACAATAATCTGTATCAATTTCTCGAAAGATATATGTGTGCGGTAATAGATCACAGTTTTGAACAGGGGTCCCTTTAGGGAATGCAAGTTGATGGTGGTTAAGACCCCCCCCCCCCAAATGATAAATAGGTTAACTGTATATGAACTATTGTACTTCATAAATGTGGTTAATCGCAATCTGTATGTTGATATGTATTTTGTAAAGTGTCTACATATTTTAACATTAAAAAAAAGGAAATTGAGTGAAAACATTTGTTTGGTCTTTTGTCAGAAATCCCCCGCTACCTCACATGTGCATGTCGGGGGACAACCCGAGGGGGTGGTGATCCTATGGGCCTAGCCAATGAGGCTGCCACCTTTGGGGAAAAAAAAAAGAAAAGAAAAAAAAAAGTATCCCTATTAGCTTTCAATAAAAAGATTAAGCATATTATGAGTAACATCTGCCTTTGAAGTCACACCACCAAGATGCTATGAGTAACTTGATATTGACTTGTGCTACACCTGTAGGGTAAGAGGAAACATCCTGCCTCGTCTCGGGTAAATAAAGACAGTGCCAAGATGCTCTGAAGTAAATGGCAAGAATAAAAGTATCTCCATGCCTCCAGTCAATATGTAAATGCACCTGCTAGGCACCTGCCTAGTCATACACACCGGCACACTTTATTGTAAACTTACAGATGAGGACAGGATCTACTTGCAATGAATACCATGACCAGCGTTAAGCACACCATGGATTACATGGTTTAGGAGCTAAGCATTGATAGTCATTGTTTTAAAAAGAGCCACATTCTTGGCGCAGTTGTTTCAGGGCCTGATCATGATTGACTTTGGAGAGATCCTCAGACATGTCGGAGAATTGGGATTATTTCAGAAGCTGCTTCTACTCGCCCTTTCGTTCCCGAATATGATCCTGTCTTTAAACTACGGGAGTTTGCTCTTTGTGGAATCAGACCCGGAGCGCCACTGTAACACAGACTGGATCCTGGGTGCCGGTCCCAACCTGACAGAAGAGGAGCAGCTACACCTTACCGTTCCCCGCGAGCCGGATGGCTCCTTCAGCCGCTGTCTGATGTACGCTCCGGTGGACTGGACACTGGACTCCATCCGCCGATACGGCCTCAACCACACCACTGCCTGCCGGGACGGATGGGTGTACGATCAGACCCTGTACCAGGCCACCATAGTCACTGATGTAAGTTGTGCTGTCAAGCCCAATGAAGGGATTAGGAATTGTAACTTTGGGAATGGTCCCTCACAAGATAGTGACACATCCTAATTCCTCTTTCTTTTAACAGTTTGATCTTGTTTGTGACCAAGCTAACCAGGAGAAGATCGCACAGACAGTATTAATGTCTGGATATCTTCTTGGCTCCCTCTTATTTGGATACTTTGCCGAGTCGTAAGTGTATTATTCAATGAATTATTAAGCAGTAACTTTTATACGAGAGAATGACTTATCGTGATGCACTTCTTTCTAGAATTGGCCGGAAGCGTGCAATACAAATACCAACAGTGCTTTTGATGATCTTCATTGTGGCAGCTGGATTCTGTCCAAACTACTACCTTTACATCGTCACCCAGTTCATGTCTGGGGTCGGGATGGGAGGCTACCGAGTCAACAGCATTGTGCTTGGTAATATATATGAAACTTATTTTTTTAATATAGTTCATTAATAAGTACCTTTGGATGCTGTTTGGTCATGTCGAGAGCAACTGCCTTTGCCTGAGAGTAGGCGCCCCTGTTCCTTTTCCTCCCCGCAGTGACCGAATGGATGGGCACTGCCAAGCGGTCTCTTGGCTTGTGTGTTTGTCAAATATTTAATTCTCTTGGAAGCATGTCCCTGGCGGGCATCATGTACCTGATCCGGGACTGGAGGCAGGCGCAGCTGGCCATCGCCACCCCCATGGCCCTGGCGGTCATCTACATATGGTGAGTAGATCCAATCTTTGTTCTGATTTGTCGTGATTGGACGGCGGAAACTCTTGCTCGTAGACCATTGGTTGCGGAGCATTCGGCATTACTCTTTCTAGCCCATGACCACTCTAATTCAGATGGTTTTTTTTTACCACTGTTTTGGGGTCTTCCTGAAGATATTCTCAGAAATGCGATACCAAAGGTGGATGAATCTGAAAAGGCTGATCTTTCTTGTGCCGCTGTGTGGATGGGCAAAATTAAGATTTCTGAAAAAGTTTACATAGAACTTTATTGGCCTAATATATAACCATGCAAGATGAGATCATTCATAGATTTGTCATTGTTTGAATGTAGGCGGCAAGTGTTTCAAAAATGTTGGTGAAAAGCATGAACAGGAAAATCTACAGCTGGGCTTAACTAACTAACAGTTCAAACCAGCCAATAGTGTTCAGGCAGAGTTCCGTAGCCCCATACTGACAATCATTTCCTGACCCTTGCATCGGTGTGGACCAACAGGTTTATTCCCGAATCAGCACAATGGTTGTTGAAGCAGGGGAAGACAGAGGAAGTGAAAAAGCTGATTCTTAAAGCGGCAGCCATCAACAAACAAACAGTTCCAGAATCTCTCCTGGATAAGGTAAAATAACTGCAGCTACAATTTGGATTGTTTTCCTTTCAAAATAACTTCCCTGATACCTTCATCACTTCATGGTTGCGGATGCTGATACACATTTCTATCTTGTTTCCCAGATTTCTGAGAAAACGATTGAGGAGAAAGGCGTGATGGACCTTTTAATCCAATCCTGTATACTAAAGTATTTCGTTATCATAACCTTTATATGGTATGTGACACTCATTCATTCATATTATACTATGCAATATTCCATTAATAATATAATATATAAATAATTGTCTTTGTTTATATATTGTAAATACCTGCAAAGTAAAAACATACATGTATATGATATATATCGTACATATAATGTATATACATATATATGTTTTAGTTTTTTATGCATTGATATATCAAGGTATAATCAAGTATATAACGTGTATAAGTAATATTCATTTATCAGTAATATTAATGAAAATATATATATTTCAGGAAATCCATGTAAAATGGAAATTACAATTTAATCTGAGAAATGCTCACTGTTCTTGTGTTGATCATTGATCCCCTTCTCTCCTCTTGCTCATGGTTCTTCCTCAAGGTTCTCCATTAACCTCGCCTACCTGTGTGTTGTCTTCAACATCTCCAACCTGGGACTGAACATCTTCCTCACCCAGTTCATGTTCGGCCTCAGCGAGATGCCGGCCCACATCCTTTGTATCTGGCTGCTGGAGATACGGGGCAGGAAGGTCTCCCTCATGGCCACGGCTCTCCTCGGGGGATTCTTCAGCTTCTTAGTCGTCATGGTTCCCAGAGGTGCAGTTTGGAGCCGGGGACGGTGCAGTTCAATCAAAGATAAACAGGCCTTATGATGTTTTGGATTGGTTATGGATTATTATGTTATGTCATTATAGACCAAGCCCTCCTTGTTGGCGTCTTGGTCATCACAGGGCAGTTTTTCTTGATCTGGGGGATGTCCATATGTCATATTTACATCCAGGAGCTGTTTCCCACATCCATAAGGTAGGCCTTGATAGATATATATATTTTTTTTTTTATTAATCATAATTATTCTAGTCGATGTTTCGATGTCTAGTCGAACATTGAACATTAAAACATTAAAAACATTGTGTGCACATGTACATACGTTGCGTTATTTTGGAGTAAAAAGAATGTCACTAAACCCATCCACAATAGAACTTTTCGAGCATGTGATTTATGGTGTTGTTCCGCCGGTTTCAGACACACGGCCACGGGACTCTCCACCTTGGTGGTGAGGCTGGCGGGGCTGCTGTCCCCGCTGCTCAACCTGCTTGCGGTGTACCACTGGACCATACCCATCATAGTGTTCAGCACCCTGGCCCTGGGGGGGGGGGCCCTCACCTTCATGCTCCCAGAGACCCGGGTCGTGGACCCTCCGGACCCCCTCGACCAGATGGAGGCCATGGACCAAGAGGGCAAGCAGAAGTCGGACGACGGCTCGGGTGAAAAGACCAAGACGTAGTAGAAATGTGTGTGTCAACGTTTGAATGTTTTACATTGTTAAAGGGCCCCTATTTGAGGCTGATGATTACGAAATGCCTCGTAATGACGAGGTTGGAAAAAGGGAACCTTTAACTTTGTTGTGTCATGAATGTTGAACTGATAAATGTGTACAGATTGTCCTGTTTTGAGATTATTAATTGAAAAGCGGACACTTATTGTGTGCAATAACCGTAACTTGAAGTAGAGATTATGAGACCTTTTGGAGACACAGTTTCCAAACCTACAACAGTAAGGGTATCCCTTCAGAATAAGGCCACATTATTTAACCATATTTAACAGTATTTATTGCAGTATAAAGCATTATTATATAGAAGTAGCATCAGGGTTAGGGTTAAAGCTACGGTTAGTGTTCGGATTAGGGTTAACTAATCATGTATCACTCCTCTTTACAGGTAATTCTAATAACCATTAATTACAGTCTGATCAAGCGGTTTTCTCGTTGGAATCTCCCTTGCCACCATAACCTTATTTCACTGTTGCACAATAAATGGAAACATACAGATACATGTACATAATACAAAGCAGCTGGCCTGCGGTAATGTGAAGATCTACACAAAGTAGAAAGCTATTGTGCAGTAAATGGTTTATGTGTTGCTTGGTAACAATCCAGTTGCAGATCCTTTTCTGTTGACGGAACCAAATAAATTAGTAAATAAACAAACAAATCATTGACTGTTGACGCTTATTACTCGGCCTGGGCATCGCACCTACGACCGAATCACAGCCGTGCTGATATTCAGTATTTTAGAGGAACAAAGAGATCAAACCATTGAAGGACAATGCGATTGTATTTATTTTATTTTATAGCAGTGTATATATATTATTATTTTAATGTTTTACAACAATCTAAACATTACATTTGTATGTTGGATCATTGTTTTCTTAAGCTTGCTATTTATTATTGTCATATTTATTAATAAATCATAAATGTAGAATATAAAATTTAGATTTCATTGTATATTCAAATAATACATTTTGTTATGAAATGCTGTTCTCATTTGGCACTATAAATCTTAGCAAAATGGTAAAATAAATAATTTAAAGTTTACAGTAAATTTACATTATGGTTAAAAGCAGTGGACACATGGTTAAAAGGTTAAAAGACAACATTCAATTGCCTGACACATTACCGATTAGATGGTTTATCTACCAAATAGCAATGCTTAACCAATTTTAGCCAAACAAGTCATCCATCCAGCTGTTGTTTGGAGCAGGATTTTCTGTTTTTTGTTCAGTGCTACTGCAAAGATCACCAAAAAAGTTGGTTTCTGTGTTTGTGCTACTTATTGCTTGGTTTCCTGCCTCTAGTGATACAATGTCACCCATTAAAGGGTTGCTCTCTACTGGATGGTCTGTGATGGATGAGGAGTCTAAGCCTAGAATGTTGCTCACTGTACCAGAGTTTGTCCCACTGGGCTGCTGGACTGTAAAAATATCTGCACCACTTGCGAAGGGGTCGCTGACACCAAAGATATCATCTGAAAGCTGGAAGCTGGCGGATGCTTCAGGAGAACTGAGATCGAAGACATCGCCTGCTGGTGGGGCCGAAAAAGCACAGTTTCCCGAACTGAAGATATCAAAGTCCGGCTGGACCTCTGGTTCTCCTGTCTGAGAGTTTGATCCAAAACTCCAAGGATCTATGCTGGATGGACTTTCACGCCACGCTACGGGTGTGGGATCGAGGCCTACGAAGGGTTGAACTGTGAGGCTCCCGATGCCCCCTGTGTTGTCAGCTGTGTTGTGTTGAATCATTTCAAACGGGTCAGTACATTCAGCAGGAGTCTCGTTGGTCAGAACACCATGGCCCAAAGAGAGGCCGAAGATGTCATCGGTTATGGTGCTGGTGGTGGAAGAGGAGGTAATAATCGGCTGAGCGTCTGAGGAAGTGAAAGGATCTTCAGTTTCCTGAGGAGTCACATGATCCACATTGGAAGATGATGCATTACAACTCGGTCCTGCCACAAACTCTTGTACATCAACCACTTGAATTGGCAGGATAGGGACAGATGTATTTGTATCACTTGCACTGATGAATGATTGTTCTGAACTAGATAAGTCCTCTTCAATGCTTTGAGGTTCCTCTTGAAAGGGGTCACCTGATATAGACTGGCAGATGGACCCATAAGGATCTTTGATCATCGCTTGCACAACAGTAGAGGTATTATAAGAGACTAACATGTCATGTTCAATGAGAGATGGATCCAATGTCTCACGGCCCACTGGGTTATCAAATAGGTTTGTTTTGTCAGTATTTTCTGCACTTAAAATATTTGGTTTTCCTCCACTATCATCTTCAGTTGAAAAAATATCAACAATAGCTCTACTTTGTGGATGGGCAAATAGGTTTGTGTTTTCTACACTGGCATCTTCAATAACAGAAAAGTCAATTGTCTCATGTGAGACCAACATGTTATGTTCAAGAGATTCTTCACTGCTCTGTGGATTGGTAAATAGGTTTGTGTTTTCTTCACTGTCATCTTCAAGAAGAGAAAGATCAATTGTCTCATGGCTCTGTGGATTTGATGGTGCAGTATCAAGTAGGTTTGCATTATCAGTATGTTCTGCACTGGAAATGTAAGGTATGGCATCTTTCTCTCCACTGGCATCTTCAGTAGCTGAAAGATCAATTGTCTCATGTGAGACCAACCTGTTATGTTCAGGAGAATCTGCAGCTGTCTTCCTGCTTTGCGGATTGGCAATTAAGTTGGTATTATCTGAATTTTCTACGCAACTCATGTGTGGTGGACCTTCTGTGTTTTCTCCACTGGTTTCTTTAATGGCAAAAAGTTCATCTGTTTCACTGGTTTCTGGATTTGCTTGTGGATTGACGGATGGATTTGTACTTTCAGCAGGTTCTAGGCTGGCACTATGGGCTGGTGATGTAATGTCTGATTGATGATCAGCAGTGAGGTCACTTCTTGGTGGTTTGAGTGGTGGGGTTACCTCTGTGATGTCAAATGAATTCATAGCAGTAGCATGTGTATCTTCCTTCACATCATTCCCTGATTCCTGTTCAGAGAATGTCTCTAGTAATTTGACCTCATCCTTTGCCATTTCTTCGTCATTCTTTGTCATTCCGCGGTCCCTGCCTGTGGATTTTTCTTCTGCTTGAACGGCTTCTTTTCCTTCTTCTACTTTCTGTGATTTTGTCTGTTTGATCCCCTTCCCTGTAGATGACTTGAAGAATTTTCCTAGGATTCCACCAGTTTTGCTCCCACTTTCACTTCCACCAGATGTGAAAGGTTGAGACCGAGGGCTTTTTTCCTTGGACCAAGAACCCTTTTTTATGATCTTCTTGTCATTCGGTTTTGCAGGAGAACCCTTCAGAGAATTAGATTTCTGAATAACCGTCTTCACACCTGTCACCGTTTTCAGCGGCGGAGCTCCTTGTTCGGTCCTAGTTGTGCTCCCTTCAGGAGACCTTTCTTCGCTTTCCAAATGTCCTTGTTGTTGTTCCATTTTGGTTTGTGTAGCTGATTCACTGTGAGCCACAGATTTATCTTCTGTGTCATCTAATATCTTGGCCATCTCTTGGGCAGATGCTTGCTTCTCATCATTGGTTGAATGGACATTCACATCATCTGTCTGTGATTCACCCTTCTCTTGCAGTCGGTTCAAACTGTCTTCCTCGCTATTTGGGATCTCTTGACGAGTTTCTACATTGACAAGCTCTTGATCTGAAGGGTTGTTTGACTTTTGATTGTGTCTGTATTCATAAGGGTTATGGGTTATCACATTGTCTAACTTGCCTTGGCTGGATTCAGATTCTGAAATTCCTTCCTCTTCTGAACACAGATCAGAGGGTGACTGGCTACTCTCAACAACATTAGGGGCAAACCTCACAGTTTTCTTAGTTTTACTCTGGATACATATCTGATCTTCAGCCATAGAATGATCAATGTCTATGGTGGTGGGTTTCATAATTAAGTCCTTTGTATTATGTTCGGTGATAGCAGTGCCCTTTCCTAGGCAAGGTGAAGAAGAATCCACCACGGTTTTATCAATGTATTCTAGTTTAAGTTTATTTGAAAATGTAGAGGAATTGGTTTCCTTCCACTGTAGATTATCAGGTGCCTTAATATGCTGTGCATCTATTGGTTCATTGACACCTGAAATTGAGGACCTTGAAGTCCTTGCACTTCTTTCGCCCTCTGTGTCCTTAAGTTGTCCCTTAGCCATCTTCGATTCTTTCTTGTCAGCGTCATTATATTTTAAAGTCATAGTATTATTTGAAAAAGCAGGGGGTTTCCCATTATCTGGCATTTTATTTCTACCAGTGGTTATAGATGACTGCTGTGCAACACTACAAATTGTTTGTTTCTTGTGCGGAGGCCAAATTATCTTCTTCCCGTCCCTAATATCAATGGGTTGCTCTACACCCAATGGATTTTTGGAGCCTGATTTGGTGGATAAAACATTACTGTTGGACTCTAAGCCCTCAGCCACATTTGACCGCAACTGTGATAGATTAGGGACTTTCTTGACATCGTGTTCATCTGTTTTGGTATTTTTCTGAAGCCAACGGTCTTTGTGTTGCATGTGTCCGAACCCCTCATCATAGTTTCCCTTCCTTTTGAATAGTTGTTGGTAGTGGAAGATGCAGAAGAAATCTCCGTAAAGGGACGAGTAGTTGTGCAAGCTGTAATTAAATAAATAATTGTTTTGTTAAGAATGTATGAATTTAAAACCTAAGGGATAGGGTAGGATTTGAATGAATGATTTGATTTACCGATTCACAAAAGACACTTTACTTGAATGTGTTCACATGGTAATCAAACCATAACATTTACACAAACTAAAGATTTTGATTTAATATCGATGTGTAGAATAATCGTAAACAGTAGTCCAGAGAAAATATTATCTTTCAAATTGATTTATAGTATAATTATTTGCAGTTGATTTACGGTAGATTAAGACTTGAAGTGAATAATATCTCTAGAAGTCTCACCTCAGTGTCTTTTGACAGTGTTTACAGCAGAAACACTTTTTGTGCAGGATAAGTTTATTGGCCACCATTTTCTCCATTGGGTAGACTGGTGTCAAACAGGCTGAACACATTTCCTTGGCGGGAAGCTGAAACTATAGGATGACAACCACTGTTTAGCTACTTCTCGAAAAAGTTTAAGTCATTCAGAAGGTCCTTTCATATGAAGATAACTTTAATTTACACATATAGTTCATCTGATACTATTGGTGAGGCCCTTTGTTTTATTGAATTGTCTGCATTCTAAACGTTCTTACTATGATGAGTGTTGGCTTGAGTTCGTTCTCCAAATATTTACTAGCTACCTATTATATGGGTGTGTTTGGTATTTGTTCCAAGTGACACGGTTTCCACACACTTTCATTAATGGTTAGAGGTAATTAGTGCTAATCCTCTGACAAATTGTAGACATCCTTTTATTTCCTATTTTTACTGACAGTAAAGGTTGTCTGTGTTCTATAATATGATTAATAATATTTCTTGATAACTATAGAATTGTATATTGTCTTCTAGTACTTTGGTAGTTATCCAATACAATGATATACTGGTGTTCTTAAAATGATCTAAAACAATAAACAGAAACAAGCAGATTCCTCTTAGTCACTTGACACATTTATTTGACTTATAAACAATAGGACATATCCGCTGTTTTAAAATGATTTATAAAAAAAAACCGTAACATTTACTATATAATCATGGTATAAAATAATTCATGGACATAAGTTAACATTTTAATGCTTTCATTCGAAAAGGAATAAATCATATGACATTTATGTTAAAGATTGCATAACATATATTATTAAAAGGGAAAGCGGTGCTTTTTAGTGCTTTGCAGTTGGTTGGCTGAATGTTACAAAGACCGTGCCTTCCTCTTTTGTATTGTTCAGCCCACTTTCCGAAAATGTCCTTCTTTGCATTATCGGGGGGGTCATGACTTCATATCTTGAAGGGCTGCCCACAACATCGAACAGCGCAGACGCCTTGCTGTTTGACTGTTTGGTGACAACTGTGGAGGTTTTTGAGGAAACAAATGAATTGCCAAAGCCATCAGTTTCTTCATACGTTTCGCTGACAGTTTTGGTGCCGATTATTCCAACAGCAGGTTCTGGCACAGTCTTCACTTCCAGGACACTGACCTTGCGTCTTGGTGTAGCGGGGCTTTGGAAGTGGATTGACGTCTGGCTGAGATCGCCGTTTGAGTTTCCCTCTGTTTTAGGCTTGAATGTTGACATTGGTGACTTTGGTTGCTCTGCGTTCTTTCTGGCAGCAGAATGAATGGAGATGAAGGAAGGGCAGGATGGTGCACTGCTCTGTCTTATAAGGGGTTTACGGCGTGCTTGGTTAGAGGTGCCATCGGTTTGTTTTGAAGGGCTTGCATCTTTATTTTTCTCAGACACTTCACCCGTCTCTTTATTGAGCTGGGGTTTAGCCTTGCTGGACACAATGCTAATTTTCCTGATGTTGTTGGAAGGCTGGAAACTTTGTTCAGACTTCAAAGATTCATCAAACAGACCTGATAGCCCTGCGATGTCAGCTTCAGATTTTAAACTGGAGACGGAGTACAAGGCCTTTTTAATGGCTTCTTCGATGTCAAGGAGCTTTGCCAATGTTTGTTCTTTCAGGTCCATTATGTCCTTGCTGGCTTTTTCCAGATCTTCGAATGCGGTTTCCACTGAGGAGGTGCTCTCCAGGTCATCATCAAACACATCCATTTCCACCTTCTTTTCCTCCTTCCTATTCTTTTTCCTGGCGGTTCTGCTTGGTGTGGCGATCCAAGCAGGGACATCCTCAAACAACATCTTCATAGATCCAACGTCTACATCGCTGGTATCGCCCTCCATCTCTTGCACTTGAGAAAGGATTATCTTGAGTTCCTCTCGTTTTCTTAAATTCTCAAATATCCCCATCGCTGCCTTCACGTTTCCTGTCATTATCTCGTCTTTGTGGACAGAGAGTCTCTGTCGTCGCTGATCCTCAGTCTCTTTTGCTTTCTTTTTCCTGAAAACAACTCTCTCCTCGGGCCGTTTTTGTTCTTCACCATTCAGGGCATTAGGCTGGACTGCATATGTATCAGTTGGAAAGTTGACAGCTTCCTCCTGCAATTGATTGTTGCACTGGTCAGATGAAACGTTAACAATGGATTTCTTTTTGGCTGCGGTACTTTGCTTGGCCTGCCTTTCTTGCACAACTATATCGTTAACTACTTTAACGTTCTTAGATAAAATGGAAGCAGACACATCATTTTGCTTCTCTCTTCTCCCAAAGTTCTGGAGAGCTGTTTGAAAGCCCATACTAATTTCATCCCTATCTCCTTCTGAATAACTCTTAATGCTTTTCTGAATCTCCTCTGCTGCATTTATTTTCCGTACAACATTTTTGTCGATTTTAGTTTCCGCCATTCCAGAACTTAATGATTCTGTGTCAGTTTGACTCAGAGTGCCCTTTGTGGGTTCTGTTACATTAGCTTGAGTTTCAACAAAGCTCTCCGTTGTGTCATCAAAAGATTTCGGAATAAATGTGTCCTGTGCGACCTCCCTGTTAGGGAATATTATGCCATGTCTTCTGGTTCTTTGTGGGTTGTTTGGCGATACAGTTGGTGTCTGAACGCTGTGCTTGGTATTCAGTGGTATAACAGGGCTTTGTTCCCCACTCAGATAGGATGCTTCAAGCCGAGGTTGTGGCTGCTTACTCTGTGCTGATTTTGTCCATTCTGGCTTTGGTGCGAGAGTTGGCTTCTGGCCATGGGGTTTCTCATGTGCCTTTTGAGGGAGTTGGGGTGTCGTTTTGTCTTCGCAGTGATAAGATGAGGGGTTTCCATTTTGAATTGTTACAGGTTTTGGGATTGTTGTATTCTGTCTTGAAACAGATGGCTGCTCCTCGAAAGTTACTGAAATCGAAGGAGACAGGAGTTCAGTGTCAGAGGGAGGCATGGACACAACAACACCCTGCTTCTTAACAATCGGGCCATTTCCTGAACATCCTCTGCTTGAATTCCTGTATATCATTGCTGTTTTATAGTCTCCCTTTGATACATTAACCCTAGACCTCTCAAGAGACTGGAGGGCAAACTGCATGTTACCTCTTACAATATCTTCCTTCTCTGGGAGCTTATGCTCCATCGCTGCGCTCTGCAGCGACCTAATCGTTGCCTTCACATCTCCTTTAAAAACCTCAGCCTCTTCTTCTGAAGTCTGAACCTCACACTGTTCTACAGGAAGTGACAGGGAATCTTTGGCACAACAATTCGCCCTAACAGCACTTTTTGACACTTCATCTTTTTCACTAGATGGAAATGCATCATGGCTTTTCTGGCTTTTCATGGCTTCACTGACCTTTTGGAAAGTTGTTCTGATCTGTTGGCCACTGGAGGAAGAATGCGTCTCTGTTACTGTTGAGGAGCTCTGCTCTTGTGCCGAGACTTTGACGTTGTATATCTTTCCAGGGACGACCGTTTCACGCTCCATGTGCATACTTTGGCTCTTGGCCATTTCAAGGGATCTTTTGGCTGCTCTCACATCCCCAGAAACAATTTCTTCTTTCTGAGTTTGGCCTTCTTCCATGTCAGGCCCTTGTGTGGACAGGTCCATGTCATAGATGGTTCCTGGTTTGATCGCCTCACGTTCCACGTGCATGCTCTGTTGCTTTGCACGTTCCAAAGACTGCATTGTTGCCTTGATATCCCCAGCCACAACCTCCTCTTTTTCCATCATCATGCTTTGCTTCGCTGACAGTTGTTGCTTAGCTGTCGCTATATCGCCAGGGATAATCTCCTCTTTCGGGATGTCAACATCGTAGGCACAATCTGATGTGAACACCTTTTTGACATTCTTCACGTCCCCTGGCAGCACATCACAGATGGTGCGCTCCACCAGGTCTTTCTGCTGATAGAGACTTCTCTGAGCTTCCTTGATATCTCCCCTCAGTATTTCAATGCGTTCTCTGGATGAAGGGCTTTGACACTGGTCTTCTTCCAGAAGCTCAGTTTGAAGACTCTTAAGGTACTGCAAGTCACCTCTCTCAATGCAACTTTTGTATAAGTTCACATTACCCTTTTCATTCTCATCTATTCTACAGGACGTTGCAGTCCTTTGACTACTGGAAGTTGCCATCAGATCTCCGATGGTGGACTTGATGCCTCTCCATTCTATATCTTCACTTTCGGTTTTGGTTTGACAGTGGTGAACTAACGAGTAAACAGTCATCTCTGCATGTCCCCCGGCGCACTCTTGCATTATGATCCCCTTTTTTAAAGATTTGGTGTGAATAAGTAAGCTTTCAATCATCTGGGCAATAACTACTCTTTGATCTTCCTCTGGATTGGTGGCTGCGGCTGTCGTCTGGTTGACAGGAAGTTCTACCACTGTGGTGTTCAAATCCCCTTTCTCCATCTCTCTGATGATCGTGATCTGAGGCTTAAGTGTTGGTTTGCATAATAACTGCAGCATGATGTTCCTGATGTTTCCCTCAATAACCTCCTCGTTCTGTATTTGTACGCCCTCTTCAAGCTGATACTTTGCCATTGTAACATTTTTGACCTCACTTGCTTCTATTATAATACCACTAGAGTGAAGGTAGGTCAGCTCATGTAGACGGGTGAGGGTTTCAGCAACACTGTTGGTTGTGATTTTGTCTAGCGGGGTGGTTTCAAAAAGCCAAGTGGTGCTCTTCACATCAGCCTTTGGTCTGTCTTGCTCAATGCTGGGCACTAAGGTATCGTTAGCCTCCTTGATCTTGTCCAGGGGCTGTGATTCAAAGAGAAATGTGCTACGTTTCACATCTCCTTTCCCCTTGTCTTCTCTTTGGACAGTGTTTACTGTGCCTTGCTCCTCGGAGTCACCTTTGAGACTGTCAATCTTGTGGTTCTCAAAGAGCCAGGTGGAGGTTCGGACATCACCTTGCTGGACATCTGTGACACTAACCATTCTAACAAAATTCTTGTGGGCCGCCTGGTCTGATTCGAAGATTTGCTTGTTAAGCTGCACATTTTTTCTTACAATGTCCTCTACGTCTAAGACAGCAGGTGTATCTGGGCTGGTGAAGGAATCCAATGGCTGGGTCTCAAACTTCCATCTGGCCGATTTCACATCGCCTTTCTTGACATCTTCTTGGGTGACAGCTCGAATCACGTAAATCTCATTATCTGCCTTGATTGCGTCAAGGGGCTTTGTTTCGAACATCCATCTTGCTCCCCTTACATCACTGCTCACAATCTCCTCCTTTTTCACAGTGGTCACCTCATGAAACTGTCCCTCCTTGTCTCTGATGGCGTAGAGGGGCTGAGACTCGAATATCATGGTGCTGGACTTGACATCAACGTTGCTCTCAGGCTTTTCAAAACAGGCAGACTTCTCCTCGAAGGGCTGATCGTGGATCTTGTCCAAAGAGAAGGTTTCAAATACAAACTTCTTATTAGTTACATCCCCACCCTCTACTTCACTGATCTTCTGCGTATTTGCTAGAGCCTTGTCTTTCTCATTTATCATGTTGATGGGACGGTTCTCAAACATCCATGTGAACTTGTGCACAGATCCCTCCGGAATGTGCTCAGCCAGATCCTGTGTGTCGGATGTCGTCACCATCTCTGAACCTATTTCATCAAGGGAGCGGGATTCAAAAAGTTCCTTCACTCGGGACACATCTCCAGACTGGACATCCACCTGGCTAACGTACCGGGCATCCCCTTCTACATTGGTGTCCTTCCGGATTCTATCTAAAGTCTCTGTTTCAAAGAGTCTCTTCACAGTTTCGACACCGACCTCTGCTTTCACAGAGTCTTGTGCCATTACGCACTTTAAACGTTGCTCCTCACTGTCCTTGACGCTGGCCAGAGGTTGTGATTCGAAAAGCCAAGTGAAGGATTTGACATTAGTGTTCTCTAGGGCATCTTTGTCTTTCACGGTTTCTGATTTGTCATACAGAATGTCCATTGGCTGTGTCTCAAATAACCATCTGCAGGTCTTAACGTCACCTTTCTGAAGCTGCTCTTCTTTGGTAGAAGACTTGGCTTCTGTTTGATTGAATTTGGAATGGATTCCATCTATAGTTTGGGTCTCAAATAGCCATTTGGCCATGTTGACATCTGCTGTATCGACTTCTCGAGTAATACCTTTAATGACCTCAACATTTTCTTTTCCCTCTGTAAATTGGTCAAGGGGTTTTGTATTGAACAACCACTTGTAGTTTTGGACATTGCCTTTGATTAGCTCTTCTCGGCTAACTGTTGTGACTTCGTGGAGATTGCCTGAGGAGTCCTTTATAGTGTATAAGGGAGTGGTCTCAAACAATGCTTTGTTGCCCTTAACATTTCCTGCTGTGATATTAATTTCCCTTGAGTCACTTTTCACATCGCTACGAGTTATGTTGCTTATGGGAATTGTCTCGAAAAGGTTTTTGAATGATTTTACATCACCCTTTTCAATCTTTTGTTCCTTGACTAAGGTGCTGGTTGCTGTGCTGTAGTTTTCAAACATCTGCTTGGTGCCTTTGACTGCTCCTTGTTCATCTGCAGAGAGGGTTATTTTTTGCAAACGTCCGACCTCTAAGCTCTCACTGAGGCTGTCCATGGGTTGGGTTTCAAACAGCCAAAGAGAAGTCTTGACATCTCCTCCAAGTACCTGCTCCTTGGCCAAATTCCCCTCAGCTGAGTCTCCTTTTAGCATCGCCTCTCCTCTGTTTTCAACAGCTCCTTCAAATGCTCCCATCTTTTCCTTCCCTTCTTGTATCATGCCCAGCGGCTGTGTTTCAAACATCCATCTCTTGCTGTCCACGCCGCCCCTCTGGCCTTCTTCCAGTGATATACCCCGGATCATCTTAACTCCATCCGTCCCCTTGTTGATGGTGCCCAGTGGCTGGGTTTCAAACAGCCAGCGTGCAGTGCTGGTGCTGCCCGTTTTTATCTCCTCTCTGCAGATGGACCTGACCTCATGCATGTTGCCACTGTTGTCCTTGATGGCACAGCATGGATCCGCTTCGAACAGCTTCACAGTCTTCTGGATGCCGCCCTTTTGTTCCTGGAGCTCAGACTTCAGTTTCAGGAAGCTGTAGTCCTCGATGGAGCTGCAGCGGCCCAGGTCAGTCAGCGTCTGGGACTCAAACAGCAGCCGGGCCCCTCTCACATCGCCTCTCTCGACAGGTTCTTTTAAGACGGTCTCGACCAGTTCGCCCTCCTCTGTTTTGAGTTTGTTCAGCGCATCCATCGGCTGAGTTTCAAACAGCCACGTCGAGGTTCTAACATCCCCTCGTACAGAGGTCTGCCTTCTGGCAAAGGCGCCTCGTTGGGTGCCGTCCACTTGCTGGAACACAGAAGAGGTGCCTCTGACGTCTCCACCCCTGAGTTCTTCTTCGTCTAGCAGCTTCCTGGTCGTGTGGGGATCACCGATGTTGTCCAGAGTCCAGTTCTCGAAGATCCACCTCATGGACTGCACCTCGGCCTGGTAGCCGGCGTCCGCAGCCTCCGCGGCATCAGAGTGGAGGGCCTCCACCAGCTCGTCGTCAACCATGTCGTTCAGGTTGTCTCGTAGCTCGGGGTGGATGTGCTTGAAGAGCCTCTTGATCTCGTTCTTCTGCTGCTGCTGGTAGAAGGTAGAGAAGGTTTCCTTGGGTGGGGGCACAGGGAGGCTGGCAAGAGGTGGAGAGCCTTCATAGTCCAGGGGTCGGGGAGGGACGGGCGGAGGTGGAGGAGGAGGCAGGTCGTCGTCACTGTGTGACGTCTCTGAAACGATGACTTTTTTGGTTGCGTCGGCCATCTTGAAGTCGATAAAGAAAGAGGATGCAATGTTAGTTCCAATGTTTGTTTGGCCACGTTGTATGGTTGAATATATGTCAAGCGTTACACTAGCATGCATGAAGCCAATTAAGCTATACTTTACCTTGTTCTTTGCTTGCTTGCTTTCATGTTTTGCACACCACACAGCATCCTCTATTTTGCCAAGGTTAGCAACACTTCATAGCCGTTAGTAGATGTTGGACAAATACGCACATTGAAGTCTCTCTTGAAGGTGTGGACACATTTGGGTTAGTGTGTAATTAGTCTCTATGATTATTATCTTCATTCAGAGATTTAACATTTTGTTTGGTTTCGTTGACTATTTTTCGTAGATTATTTGTGTTGAATTGCCTTTATTTGATATAACTTTATTATTTAGTTGTTCTCGAGATGAATCCATTCCATTTTATATCATTGGATATATATAAAATATATCTAACAGTTAGATAATGGAGAAAAATCATGCAACTAAATTAAAAACGATGTATCATGTGCTGTAAATCTGACTGAATGAAGGCTGTTATGCTTACATCTTGCATTGCAATGCTTTAAAGAATATGTCCTATTGGATGATAACATGCTTTAAAGCCTAGGAGTGACAGCATAGAAGAAAGAGTGGAAACATTCTACTTTATGTGGAGTGAACTACACAGAACAAACACAGCACAACCAATCACACGTTTGTTAGTATAAATCATGAGTATTACACAATACCTTGCTGGCTTTACGTCTCGGTTCTGAAGTGCCAAGGAATTCCTGAGAACAAAACGGAGGATGATTCAATAATTAGACTTTATTCATTATTGACTTTTATGCCCAAACAACAAGTACTTAGTATTACAACTACATAAACCGAGGTAAAAAGTAACAAACTAAATAACTAAACTAAAACCTCTGCGGAATAAAGGGCCAACAATTCAGCTCACCGCAGATTAGAAGTACAATAGATTGGACTAACGGCCATTGTAACCAAGAATAGCATGCCTCCCCCACACGCTCCCCCTCCTCCCCCTTCAGTGGGCCACGGCCCCCCGTTTTGGGGAGGCTGTAGGCATGCCAGCTATGCGAGGAACTCACGGGCGGAGCTGGGCTTCCTGCGTGTTCTGTGGCTGCCACTCGGGACAGGTAGAGGGCCGATCTGTCCCTGACGGAGGTGCTGCCGGTGGGGCTGTGCTGGTCCGGTCTCGACGGGGACCGGGAGTCTCTCTGGGTCCGGAAGTCTCTCTGGGTCAGAGGCTGAGTCTTCTGGCCTTCTGCGAGACAGGGACACAAACACGTTTCATATTTATCACAGTTGATTTAAGAATGAGTGGATGTACTGTGTAGCTTGACTGGCAGGTCTGGGATTCAGATCCAACTGGGGCCTGTGAAAACTGTGGTGCAGTGTGACGTGATCGTTAAAGCAAGGCATCAACACTGCTAGGGTTTGGGGTTTGATTCCCAAATGTATTCATTGTAGGTTCATATTATTATTTTATATAGATATATAATTTTTTTCAGCTGATGTGATATGAACGGAGCGGGGCTGTCCTGTCCATTTCCTGCGTCCTGTCATCATCAATAGTTTACATGTCGCATTAAGTTGATAAAAGGTATTATTAAAACATGCATCGGGCCTATAGGGCGTGAATTGACAGCGAGGAGTATTTTTAGTTACGCCGGAATGTCTGTTATCTTCTCTGTGTCTGCGATGGACATGGCGGAGCCTTAAACAGAAGTACTCTCCACCCAAGTGGGTTAAACAATGTCCCCAAATAGAAGCGGACCCACTGGAGTGGACGGAGATAGAGGTGGTTGTCGTCACACGCTCCAGCGAACCGCCACTTTGTCAACTGTTTTAACGTTGTCAACTGTTGTAACCCTAACTAGGTACCTTTTTAACTCATCTGCGACTTAACCTGCCACACTTATTTTATTCAAAACAAATGTCTAAAGCAGAAGTCATCGACTAGCTCAATTAATTAATTATTTTCTTCCTCTCAAAGTCCATGTAGTCGGTGGAGAGAAAAGTTGGGAAATCTTTTTTAAAGTAATGTAATGACAAGCAGCTTTCACAGCATTTTTTTAAAACATTAAACAACAATATAACCAAGACTATAGGTAAAAGAGCCGACACAGGGCGGCAGTTGGTGGGAATTCTTGGCCGCCGCCGCCGCGCCAGCCCGGGGCCGGAGCGTGAAACCCTAGAGGAGGACGCGCCGGAAAAAACACAACAGCAACTGCTGGCTCAGCTGGAGCGGGCGTGATTGTTTCGCCGCGCATCGCTTACTGTGAGCTCCCCGCCGGACCGGACTGTCAACACCTCACCGGAGGAATGTCCGACCGGCGGGCTGACACTGTGGAAAACAAACTTGAGCCGCGGAAGTGATGTCCTGCGATAGAGCTCAAACCAACCGAAACGAACACGCCCTATCGTTCTTGGGAGAAGTACTAATCACGGCGAGCTGAAATAATGCTGTGTTTCAACGTGAAAGGAAAACATTTTAACTGGTTAATCGTTTCACGAGAGAAAAAGCTGTTGACATGGGTTTGTATCTCATGATGAACGAGTATCACATGACACCAGACAAAAGGAAAATATTCAACACTTAGGAGGTTTAAAAGCAGCCCCGAACTTTGGCCTGGGGAGGTCAGTGACCCTGGCCTGTCTGTGTGTGTGTGTGTGTGTGTGTGTGTGTGTGTGTGTGTGTGTGTGTGTGTGTGTGTGTGTGTGTGTGTGTGTGTGTGTGTGTCTGTGTGTGTGTGTGTGTGTGTGTGTGTGTGTGTGTGTGTGTGTGTGTGTGTGTGTGCCTGTGTATGTGTGTGTGTGTGGCAGAGTGTCTGTGTATGTCAGAGCATGTGTGTGTGTGTGCCTGTGTATGTGTGTGTGATTGACAGAGTGTATGTGACAGTGTGTGTGTGTGTGTGTGTGTGTGTGTGTGTGTGTGTGTGTGTGTGTGTGTGTGTGTGTGTGTGTGTGTGTGTGTGTGTGTGTGTGTGGGTGTGTGTGTGTGTGAGTAATGGTCCACATTTTAGCTAGCCTCTCATTTTCTACGCAGTAAGCTATATGAGGACAAAGGGCCCAGCAGCTACGGCCGGCGCCTCTCACGAGCCGGGACTTAAAGCATTTTCATAGCTGGGTGAGCAGGCAGAATGAGCTGCATGTGGGCCCGTGTGGATGTCATAAACCCCTGTAAGACCCAGGGTTCAATCATTTGTTATCATCGGTTAGCGCCAAAGTAAAGTGCTGCCGCTGATGATAATTAATAAACATTGACTCACTTACGTTCAGTTATAGTTTATCCTGTTTATAAAGCGCTTTTAATTTTAGCAATCTAACAGTGCTGTCCAGGGCAAAAGCAAATGGGCACTTCCTGCAAAATGGACCAAATAAACCATCAGGGGGTAATGATCCTTGTCTAAATTCCGGAGATTAAGGGGAAATGCTCTTTGGTTCTTCTCTGTTCAGAGGACTGATTTGAGGATGAGTTTCCATCACTAGGCTGCATGTTAAGATATTCCCCATTTAGCCTTGTACTCCCCAGAGGCTTTTTAAAAGAGAAACACTCAGGTCAACTGTCATGTACTAGCCCCAGCGCTGCGTTCCCCAGCAGGGGCCTCTGCCTCTTGTCTCTCCCTCAGTAACGTGAGGCACAGTAATGCGACGGGCCCTTGGGGGCCACCGACAGCTGTCCAAATGACAGGGAAATCCAGTTGGTATTTATCTGGGCCACCACCTTTACCACCATCAGCTGCTCCTGGCTGAATGCACATTCACAGACTGCAATGAAAAGCCACCACCATGTCGAGGGCCCCTCCCACTGGAGGCCAGACCTCCCAAAAAGCAGATCAAAGATCTTCAGTTCACGCCAGTGACCTGAATGCTCAGATCTGATCTGGTGGAGCCGAGTGGTTCACACTGCGAGCACAGGGCCAGCGAGATCGGATGGGGATCGGGTCTGGGGCCCCGTATAAAAGTGTCCCCTAAATCTGATGAGAAGAAAATCTGATTCCATGTGATGTGTGCAAAGTCTGGCTTCAATTCGATCACGCTCAATATTGTAATAAATTATAATAATCATCACTAACCATTATTTTGAAAGAAAAAAGTAAAGCAATGCAACATCGTGTCACATTGCGCCACTGTTCGTATACATCATGCAAGTAGTGTTACTCTGTGTCTTCACGACAACCCTATGGAGGCCAGTTATTGGCTGATCTCTGAGATTGACCCACCATTCCAGGCTATAGATGGATTACAGGCTGGGAAATGATGTCTTCTCATGTCTGTTATGAGTAACACGCCGGAGAGCCAATGACCTTGGTCATACAAACTCCTACTATTATACATTATCGACCAAATTACCTAAATATATTGACCATTGAGCCTACCCTGATTACTCATTAAAACACAACTAAAGCCCCTAGTACTCTACTCTTGTAGAACACCCTGGGGCATGGAGAAATTAACCTGTAGAGCCCACAATATTACCCTCAATATTCTGGCCCAATATTAAATAACTCTTTCGTGACACAAAACAAATAGGAATATTAAATGCATGCAAACCATTTATACAAATTAATTTATAATAATATTATTTTTTCCCCTCAAATGAATTGTATATAAATCCTATTGACTCAACTCTTGTGAAATAATCTATAAATTGAAACTTTATCCGTGACAAAAAGGTATACTACGAAAAGCATTTCCAAATGTTTCCCTCCACAACGCTGGGCCTTAATACTCACATAGGTGCTCCCCAGCGCGGCGCTGAAGCTAACGTCGGCGTGTCGATAAAGCTCCCTGATAGATCCTGTAGCCTGGTGGCGTCGGCCTCGGTGCGGCTCCAGCTGCTCCACTCGGTGTGTGTGTGTCTCTGGGGGAGTGTACCTCTCTCTCTGTGTCTCTCTGCGTGTCTCTGAGGGTCAGCTCTCTCTCTGGTCTACTGGTCCCAGTGACAGCTGATTTTTATCAGAGCTGCTGCTCAGGTCAGGGAGGGGCAGGGGTTAGTGGGGAGGGGGGGGGGGGGGGGGCTATTTTGGTAGGGTGGGACGGCGACGGTATACTCAGCTGAGTCCATCACCTCCTTTAGGCCCCGGCGTGGGGGGTGAGGAGGGGGAGATGGGTGGGGGACTCCCCTCCCATTCCCACGGCAACCCTGTCAGATATCTATTATGGGCCAATGGTGCGTCTTGGACGTGATGTCACCGGGCAAGAGAAGCCAATATTAATCCAACCTTCTGACGTGGTGTCACTCCTACTTTGGTAAGAAGTTCTATTGACAAGATGGATTAACTATGGATAACATGCCCTAATGGGAGGGCCTTCTGTCCTGGTTCTTCACATCAATATGGAATTGGAGAACTGGGCCTTCTTTTTGTTTGGTAGCTTACAGTTTAAGACTTTTATAAAAATGCACTTTGTTTATTGCTAAATTGGAAATTATTTTAAATTGGGTAATAATAAGTAGTATTATTATTATTATCATTAGTAGTACTAGCAGTATAGTAGTAGTAATAGTAGTAGTAGTAGTAGTAGTAGTAGAAGTAGTAGTAGTTGTATATTAGTAGTAATATTAGTAGTTTTAGTAGTAGTAGTTTTAGCAGTAGTAGTAGTAGTAGTTTTAGTAGTAGTAGTAGTAGTAGTATCAGCATCTTGTCTTATCACTAGCCTATTATCACTATTATAAAGGAAATTAACAAGAAAGACCTTGATCCTGGACTGTGGCCTCGATCAAGCCCTCACCCGTGTCGTTTGTTGTGAGGTTGTAACCGTGTCTCAAGCAGCCGGAGCTGTGTCACGCCTCAGATACGAAGGCATGCGAGGCCGCCGAGGTGTACGTCACGCTCACAACAGTCATCACGGTCATTACCGCCACCGACACCTACGCGTCTATCTTGAGCATGTTGCTCCATACGCATTGCTATGCTTGTACACACTCGTCTCTGTATTTATCTATCTGGGATGACCAACAGAGGATGAGACTCTAACATCTTAAAGAACTTGAATTACCGTTAAGCTAGCACTCTAGCTTGCGGGGTGCACACCGTGGCCTTGACATTGTGGCTTGCCGGTAATTTGAGAGCGGGTGACTTCACTCTACTCTTCTGTTTCAGACGCTTTCATGTCCTGTTCCTCAAGGCTTTCACCTCACATGGGAGATTGACGGGTAGGCCTTACAGCATATGTGGTCAGGTTCAGACAAAGCAGCAGAAAGTGGGCCACTAGTAGCCGCCTTTAAAAACACACTGCCTACAAGTTTCCACAGTTTGACAACTTTGACAAAAGAAAGTAAAGAAGGAAGGATAGAAGAAAGGAATGAGAGAAAGAAAGAACATAACTTCAAAGCGGTTGATAATGACTTCAAATAGGACAGCAATTGTTAAGACAATGTGGATAAATAAGTGGGAAGAAGCAGAAAAACAACTGATTTTGAATGGCGCCTGTTGTGTTCTTTGAGGAAAACCGTTTGGATGACTAAACAACCATTTTGACCTTTATACACGTACGACAGTCCTGGAAACCCTTCAGCGGTCTCGCCGGCCTGGTCAGATTTCACGGAGCATTACTCACCATGGGGGTACTTGGGCGATCTAAAAGAAGCCTCCGGAAGAACATCGTTTGTTGTGTCTCTGTGGCTATTTTCATCCTTGACTTCTTTCTGTGAAAGTACAACGAGCAAAGCATAATTCATATAGGGCTACTATTATTATGAGGCTGAATAGTTATAATTCATAATTATTAACTAATAATTTGGTTAATACTTAACCAAAACATTTAGAAACTCAAAACAGGATAAATGTCAACACACAAGCATCAATACAATATTTAATGATTAACATGCTGGTATTCGAATGTGAAAGCACACACACATACACACACACAAACTCCCTCTCTCTCTCTCTCTCTGACGCACACACACACACACACACACACACACACACACACACACACACACACACACACACACACACACACACACACACACACAGACACACACACACACACACACACTACCTGAGGGCCTGTGTTCCTTTCCGAGGCGCTCTGTCCCATCCCTGCCACTAGGGGGTGTCCTCCAATGACCGGCGCGGTGTGAAGCCTCGGGCTGCTGCCGTAGTCCCGCCGAAGCGAGGACTTGGACTCAAACAGGTCTCTCAGAGCGCTGGTACCGCTGACCACAGGCTCTCTGCAGGCCAGGTGCTCCACAGAGCGGCTCCTGCAGAGCGGGAAGCTCCCTTCCTGCGGGCTCCCCCCGCCCTCCAAGGGGTCCGCCTAGAGGGAAGGCATCGCACATCACATCACACCTCCCGCTCTACGTTGTATGGAGTGTGTCGTGTCTTGTGAGAATAACAGTGTAGTGCAGTGGTTCTGTGCTCGTTTTATATGCCACGGCACCCCTGTGGTCAATGAAATATGTCAGCCAAAAGGTACTGGGTTTGATCCCTGTGATGCCTAACCGCTGTACCTGACTATACCTACGCCTAACCAATACCTATCCTTAACCTATACCTAACCTACACCTATCCTTAACCTATAGCTAAACTATACATATCCTTAACCTTACCTATAGCTATCCTTAACCTATAGATAAACTAAACATATCCCCAACCTATACCTAACATATAGCTATCCTTAACCTATAGCTAAACTAAACATATCCTTAACCTATACCTAACATATAGCTATCCTCAACCTATAGCTAAACTATACATATCCTTGACCTATACCAAAATATACCTATCCCCAACCTACACATAACCAGTACCGCTCCTTAACCTATACCTAAACTATACCTATCCTTAACCTATCCTATTCCTAGACATATATCTATATCTATACCTAATCTAGGTACCTCACCTTTACCTAACTTATACCTGTCTTTAGGACATATATCTCCAGTCACTGTAGGAACGTTTGTGAGAAAGCCGTCTGCTGATGACCAAATAGTAAATAGTTACCTCAAGCTCAGCTTTTTCACAATTCCTCAGGTCTCCAATGCTCTGGTACCTGTAAGGTGGCCATGTTTGGTGACTTGGTACTATGACATCTTCGTTCATGACCACATGCACAATATGCATGTTTTAATGTGCATGGTATGCTATAGATGTATGTAGAGTTGTGCAGTACTCACTGTTGCACCAGCTGCAACACAGACTTCCTGTTTAGGGAGAGATGGTTGGATGTCTTGACCCATGACGCTTCTGGATTCCCTGACAGGTTCTTCAGGGATTGGCTCTTCCGTATGTTGTGCATTGCCATGGCAACTTCCTCAACCAGCTGTCAAAACCCTTTTGAAAAACATTAAAAAGAACAATAATCATAATAAATATTTGTGATTTCCAATTTTGAAACTTTCTCGAAAATCGATTTGATTCAGAAATTGTTTTATTGTAGAATTGTTAATTTCAAAGATAGTTAAAAAATGTAGGTGCAAAATATATGCTTACATCTGAATTGAGGTATAAAACTATTAAACAAATCGATACATCCACCCCAGATCCCCTCTTTCATAGCGAGATTCTCGTGATTCATTGGTGCAGACAGGCGCTCTGTCATATGATTCTGTTAATGTGTAGGCCTCCCGGGACAGGTCGTAAACCTCACACCACCAAACTCTCAAGTGTCGAACTACATACCCGCATGAAAGCTATACGTTTAAAACGGAAACAGACTCCATAACATGCACCAATCATCGCCATCCCCATGTGCTTCAGCAGATGTCATTGGTTAATCCATCGTGCCCATGAGACCGTTTATGATAGCCTCTGAGTTAATCAAATTGAAATCATAGCAATTTAAGGCGTACAATGGTAGGAGTGGTGCAAATTGCATCGCAACACAGAGTCGCAGACGATCAATGAGAATAATAACCAAAGTTACACCCCTCTGTGCCGGGGCAGAGAGAATACATTGTATATTTACCTCCTGAGAAGGGCAGAGAAGGAGAGAGAGCCAGCGTGCATCTCCCTGTCTTGGCTTCCCCTGGTTGTGCGGCTTGTTGGGGCGAAGCTGTCTGCCCCTCTCACGAGACTCAGTAATGCTCAGGGGTTAAAGTCCCCCCGTTTACCGCCCTGTGATTCAGTAAAATCATTAATTTTTATTGTGCCATGCAGCGTATGCGGTTGTAACGTTCTAGATGGCCTTACCACCATGGACACGCCCGATCTCGTCTGATCTCGGAAGCTAAGCATGGTCGGGCCTGGTTAGTGTCTAGAAAAGCGCTATATAAATTCAATCCATTATTATTATTATTATTAACTTCTCATCTCACAGAGGAATACTCCAGGACAGAACCTTTAAACTCTGTGCTATGAGTGAGATAATGCTATAATTGTAATGGTAAACAATAGTCCATGAACACTCAATAATGTTATAACATGTTAAATGCTGGTAAGAGATTACACGTGTGTGTGTTTGAGGGAGAGAGAGAGAGAGAGAAAGAGAGAGAGAGAGAGAGAGAGAGAGAGAGA
>NC_044055.1:13850682-13893182 GCF_902167405.1 Gadus morhua | reverse complement strand
ACGACATCCATTCCTGCTTTGTTCGCTATTATTATGACAACTCCTTAATGGTGAGTGACAGTGTGTTCTCTCCGTCTTTCATTAAGCCTTTTGTTTTTGTTCCTAAAATATAACAACAAATAAATTGACATTGACCGACTGTTTTGTGAAAGTTTAGATGGTGAGCCTAGGCTGCGTGAGAGCATGGTGTGTGTGTGTGTGTGTGTGTGTGTGTGTGTGTGTGTGTGTGTGTGTGTGTGTGTGTGTGTGTGTGTGTGTGCGTGCGTGCGTGCGTGCGTGCGTGCGTGCGTGCGTGCGTGCGTGTGTGTGTGTGTGTTTGTCTTTTAAACTGTTGTGATCTTGTCGGATGGGACGACTCTTACCAGTTGTGTTATGCTTGTTGTAGAAGCGGGGCCAGGCGGGGATAATGAGAACAATGTTTTCATTGTAGCTGGCTTTCGGCGCTGTCTCTCCCAAGGGTGAAGAGGTCAGCTACGGAAGTTGACGGCCGTGCTTAATGACTACGTTATGCCCGATGGAAAACGCATTATTTAACATCACGGTTTAAACTTTGGAGCGCTGACTTTACTAATGCATAGCTCTCACACGAATATTGGGCTATTCAAATCACCACACATGCAACCCCGTCGATAAAAAAATCCTCACACATACCAAACGCGCGTGCATGTGTGCATGCACTACGCCACTTTGAATTATTAATTTGGTCTCAGTTGTAAACAAAAGCGCAACGTCGATGCAATGAGCTAAGTGAGAAGGATACATTCTGCATTAATGAAACGCGAATCTAAAAGGTCCAATCGGGCTGCTCATGCAAATTTAACTTGCATGCCCGCCCCCCAAACTAAAGGCGCTCCCGAAATTGAATGCATGGACTCAGAAAGCGGCACCGTGTCAGACAACATACTAGCTACACACAATGTGTAGCCTACAATAATTGCCTCTTTGCCTTTAAGTAAGCGCCCACTCTGCTGCTGACGAGCTGAAACCAGTCCTCTTTCTGCTGAAGGACGGTGTGTCACGCATCGGTACCCAGGAGGCTTCGACACAGGCACACAGTCTTCCGGGGGTGTGTGTGTGTGTGTGGGGGGGGGGGCACAGCCTGTTTTTGGCACGGCATACTGAGAGGCAGGGAGACCGGAGCCCAGGTAGCTTTAGGTTTGCATTGTCCTACCCTAGTCAGACTTTTAGCCTAGTTGTCCGTAATGGCTGGTTTGTTGTATTGGTTTTTAATCTTCAATTGATTTGTATGTTTTATTATGAGTGTTGAGTGTTCCAGTAAGAGTCGTTGTAACCCACACGCACAAATGCACACACATGCACGTCCATGTGGTTTAAAAGGACTAGTGATCAGTGAACCATTCAACTGTTAAGCCGTGCAGGTCTCATGATCAAAGTACAAAGTTTCTTCATCCACTCTAATGTTGGACGCTGTTGGACTCTCTTCATGCGAATCTTATGGGGCTTCAGGCTGATGTGTGTTTGTGTCTCCCATGACCAAAACCCCTTCCGTCAGTCTGTCTGTCTCCTAGTGTCTCGGACCTCTGCAACTTTGTCTCCTGGAATGTGCTCAGCTCTTTCTACATTTCCTCCACACACAGACACACACAACAGAACCCTTGAGGAATCATCGGAATGTTGATTGAACAAACCTTCCTAATGACACCTCACACAGCTTTCTTCTTCCTCCTCTCCCTCTTCTTCTTCTTCCTCTTCTTCTTCTTCTTCTTCTTCTTCTTCTTCTTCTTCTTCTTCTGCTTCTTCTTCTTCTTCTTCTTCTACTTCTTCTTCTTCTTCTTCTTCTTCTTCTTCTTCTTCTTCTTCTTCTTCTTCTTCTTCTTCTTCTTCTTCTTCTTCTCTCTGAGACCTGCAGGTGCGGAGGTCACAGCCTCTGTACCTATACACCTGAGGATCCTAAGTTCCCACCCCCCTTGTTTGCTTACTTGTCGGAAGGCTGATAACTTTTTTTTTTCTTCGTTCCTTCTTTCTGCTGTTTGATTAGCATATGCAAGCCACCGCAATGAAACCGGCCCAACGGGCTCCTGCTGCAGACACCTCTCCCTCCTCCGAGTGTAACATGCACAGAACTGGTATCAGATTACCTGGATGCGTATGAACCACATTGACGTAGACGAGGGCCTTGGCTCCCAAACGCCTTCTGTATTGGCTGAGCTTTGCATATAGTGATTCACTGATGATCCTGTCATAGGAATACATGGGAAATACAGGTGTCCATGCGCCGCTCAATATATGATGATGGCCGATGATATTGATCTAACAAGCCATAATAATAATCATATTAGCCCTAATATGGTTCCTGCTAGCCATAATATTGATCATACTAGTCATAATATTGATAATGCTAGCAATTATATTGATCCTATTAGCGATACAATTTATTATATTAGCCTTACTATTGATCATACTAGCATTACTATTGATCCTATTAGACATAATATTGATCATATTAGCCATATTATTGATCACATTAGTCATAATATTAATCATGCTAGTCATGATACTGATCATATAAGCCATTATATTGATCCTACTAGCCATACTATTGATCCTACTAGTCACATTATTGATCATACTAGCAATACTATTTATCCTATTAGCCATAATATTGATCATAGTAGCAATGATTTTGATCAGTCACAATATTGATCATATTAGCCATAATATTTACCCTACCAGCCATAGGATTGATCATACTAATAATGTTGATACGGTCGTAGTATTGAAAGTGCAATCTGTCAATATTTTTAGAAAAAATCTTTAAAATATATTTTTTTAGTTCAGCTTTCTTTAAATCCAACAGGCTCAGATCTCTGTTTTGTTGTTCTGATTCTGGTTGAGTTGGTTCCCTTAACAAACACTTTTTCTGGATTACGGTTATTTTTTGTTTGCTTTTCCAGCATTACAGTTTGGCACCAAAACAACCAGAGAGATCACGTTTGATCGGTTGTTGATTGCTTGCTGTTGATAACACCATCATTTACGTATCTGTGTTGTGTTTCTACGGCAGAATGACTATTGATCGGCCGGATGCAGAGATGCGAGGGGTTCTGAAGAGAAGGTTTGCTGAGGTAGAGGAGGAGGCCAGCTACGTCTCATCCTCTCCATCGTCGTCCTCCTCCTCCTCGCCATTATTCTCCTCCGAGTGGGAATCGGATGGGGAGAACCAACTGATCCTCCCGGCCCCCAGGGCCCCTGCTCAACCTGCCTCTGCCCCCAGTAAGTAGCCACCCTCCTCACTCTCACATAGCAAACACATTTCCTTATCTGCCCTTACCGGTCTGTCCCTCTCCACCTGTGTAACCGTGTATGTATACCTTGCTGCCTGTTTCCCTGTCTGTCAGTCTTTCTGTCTCTTTCCCTGTCAGTCTATCTTTCTCCTTGAATACCAATCTGTCTTATTCCCTGTCTGTATGTATGTCTGTCTGCAACTGTCTCCCTGTCTTTTTGTCTGTTTGCCTGCCTGCCAGTCTTTCTACCTCACTATTTCCTTGTCGATCTGTCTGTCTACCTCCGTCTGCCCGCGTACCCTGCTGTCTGCCAGCCAGTGTGTGTGGGTGTGTCTGTGTGTGTGTGTGTGTGTGTGTGTGTGTGTGCGTGTGTGTGTGTCTGTGTGTGTGTGTGTGTTCGGTGTGTGTGTGTGTGTGTTTGTGTGTGTGTGTGTGTGTGTGTGTGTGTGTGTGTGTGTGTGTGTGTGTGTGTGTGTGTGTGTGTGTGTGTGTGTGTGTGTGTGTGTTCGGTGTGTGTGTGTGTTCTCCAGTAGTATTTCTTTATCTCTGGGCACCAGTAAAAGCAGCTCCTGATATATAGCTGCAGAACGTTATCATTACTGCAGGTAAGATTAGCACACAACTCGGCTGCCTTCTGCTCCGGCCCTAAAGGTCGACAAGTTGCCAGCGCAGTAGACACTTGTCGAATCAATTTGAATGGAAGCTACTGATTGTGATCATGGGCTATCAAGTAAGCAGCATTTAAATATCATCAACGTACCGATTTTTATATCTTCAAACTAACATTAAGTCAGTTGTTAGCAAATGATATGCAAAGTTTCTGTTTTGGAGTCATTCAGGCTTTTTTGAATGACTCCAACGCTTAGCAGGTAAAGAGTTTGTTTGTACTTTAAATGCCCTCCTCAGCAGTTCTCCTGGGGCACAACACCATGAGTCACATAATTCCAACAGGGTTCTAATGTTCACTGTTATGTTTTCAACTCAGAAACTCCCATGGAAAGCTTAGCGCGATGGTCATGTTGAGGGAACCCAAACCACACTGGCACTCTAAAAGGCATTGTTAGCAATGTGTAAGTACGTCGGGGATGAATCATCGAAGCCACAACTATATTTAGAACAATCACCTGCTGGGCTGACTTACAAAACAAACTGACACAACTTTGTAAATACAGTTGGCCAACAGCTAGGGAAACAGAGAGCTCCTCCCTCAGATGTGTCCTGTGCTACTGCAGCAGCAGCAGACCCTCAGTTTGGCATTTCCTTTGACACTCATGTTGAACTATTGGCCGACATCCAGGCCAAGGTCTGCTTTGTTCCCGCATGGCGACCTCTTGTGACCACATTACGTATTACATTATTTCTTGTTATTGTAGCATTGTTTAACAACTTCAAAAAGTGATTTATTTGGGTTCTCTTTTTTCTTCTGATTAGTCGGTTCATTCTTGAGTAAGTGGAGACGTGCCGACGGAAGAGGACACAACGTGAGATTCGACACGGTGACCGTCTTCCACTTCCCGCGGTGCCAGGGCTTCGTGAGCGTGCCCAGCCATGGAGGAGCCTCGCTGGGCATGGTGTGGAACCACAGCGCCCTCCACAGGTACACGCTGGAGGAGCATGCGGCGGCCCGACAGCGGAGACACCGGGAAAGACTCCTGGAGAGGCTGAGGGAGGACAGGCTGGAGCGCTGGAGAAATAAAGTGCGTTTGCTTAAAAAAATCTAACTTTGCAACACTCTTTTTTTCACTGCAGACATCACTTCTGTTTAAATTATCTTTGAATTAATACTTCTCTAAAGAACATCCCATCCAGTTATTTCTTCTGCCAAAAGCAATTAGATTGGGGAAGTAAAAAAGGAGGGAAATTTCGTTGAAAGTGATGGACACAGTTAAAATGCCACAGGGCAAGTATAAGTTAAAATTTACAACCCATCTGTACCGGGATGGCTTGCTAAACCATAGACCTTGCACTCTAGAGTGCTCCCTGCATATCATACACATCAGATACACCCCGTTTATTTAGAATCGACATACTCATGTCATTGTCGTTGCAGTTGGTAACTAGCGGTGCCCTGGACCGCAGCGAGGCCGACCGGCTCACCGTGGACCAGCTCCCGGGCGGGTACCTGGAGGTCCCCATGGAGCACCCGGCCCCAGACGGGGGCATCTGGTCCCTGCAGCCGTACTCCTACAGGCAGAGGCAGGCCCTGCTGCGCGGGGCCGGGGTGAAGCACGTGGACCGGGAGGAGAAGAGGCAGCTGCACTCCCTGCGTCTCTCCCGGGAGGCCTGCGGCTGCGACTGCCGGGGCTTCTGTGAGCCTGAGACCTGCGCCTGCAGCCTGGCCGGCATCAAATGCCAGGTGAGGATGTACTCACATTAACTCGCATTACTTGGGCTGCCATCCATTCTGCTAAGCCTCCCCAGCCAGCTATCTCTCATGCATGAGCCCTCCCTTCTTCCTGCGCACAAATTGTGCACCTGTTCCATGATGTCCTACAGGTGTAACCCTAGCCTCAGCTCTAACCCTGCACCCTAGCCTCAGCTCCAACCCTAAACCTTGCCCTAACCCTAGCCTCAGCTCTAACCCGAAACCTTGCCCTAACCCTAGCCTCAACTCTAACCCTAAACCTTGCCCTAACCCTAGCCTCAACCGTAACCCTTAACCTCGCCCTATAAAATGTTGTTCATGGCTGTAACTGGCTGGATCTTTCTTCCAGATGGACCGCTCCAGCTTCCCTTGTGGCTGCTCCATGGACAGCTGCGGGAACAGCCAGGGGCGCAGCGAGTTCAACCCGGGCCGCGTGAAGACCCACTACCTCCACACCGCCATGAGGTTGCACCTGGAGGGGAGGCGGCCGCCGGGGGCCGCAAATAACCACGACGACCAGAGGGAAGTACCCGGGCGTTGCGGCGAAGACGACCGGCGTGGCCGTGTTCCAGAACGGCAGACCCGGCAAGACGGCTGCCCTTTCGGGTTCAGCACCGAGGAGGAGGAGGAGGGCGGTCTCCTGTTCCCCTCCGTGCCCCCCACCACTTCCACAGCCTTCTGCTTAACCCCTGAGCCCTCGGAGCTGGGAGAGGAGGGCAGCAGTGGCGGTGATACGATGGATTCCTCTTTCTCTTCCTCTGATCTCGACGCGGCTGAGGAAGGCGCAGACGGCACGCCACGCCGTCGATCCGAGGTCACCGAGGAAACCGGACCCCTGTCCTGTGTCCTCAGCAGGCTGGACCCCCAGCGGACCCACTGCAACGCAACGGAGGACGACCTTCAGCACATGAGTAGCACCCGCCCACTTCCTGCCAGCCCCCTCTCCGACCCTGCGTCTCCCCTCGAAGGTGCTCAAACCACTGTGGTCGTGCGCCAAGACGAAGATTCCCACAGGACCCCTTCCCCTTCTACCTCCTCTACTTCTACGGGGTATCTGGACGAAAACGCCAACGAGGCCACCGACTTTTTCGGCGAGGACTCTCTGGAAAAATTCCCAGATGCAGCCCTCTTCACTGCAAACTCCTCCTGCTCCTCCTCCTCCAACGGTTACGTGGACCTCAGCGTCTCCTCGGATTCGGACCTTGAGTTCTTCGACAGCGATTACCTCACCTGCGGTGGCCAACTACACAACTCCTTCAAGGGAGGCGGGTCTCTGGAAGGCCTGAGGCACCTCCAGACCCTGACTTCCTGCAGTCTTCCACAGTACCCGGAGACACCTGTCTGCCTGCTCGAATCTCTCATTGGCTCGTCGTCTGAACCAATCGCGGAAGATGCACATATGGTAACCTTTAGTCAGCTCTTGGAGGTACTGCAGTGATGCAGGTCTTGTCTGATGCGTATTGGCGATTACTACTGTATGTTCATTATGTATTGAGGAATATGTTTTCTGTTTTGTATATTTGTATGGCTGTTTTGGAGTAGATTATCTTTTTCTACATGATATTGAATACAATCTTTTTTCTAGATATTTTATATTTTCTCTATCTATCGATATCCTATCGTTTTTTTAATTTATGAGTGTTTCATTCTTTGCATAGAGATTAAAATGTGTTATTTAATTCCTTCATGCTTTAAAAGCATCATCTTTATCAGATTTATTCAAGGTTTTCATTTTATTTATTTGTTTTATTTCATATTGGGTTGATAAATGGCTAAAGATTGGTCAAATGGACTAATGTAAATACTCAGGAATTATCGAATTAATCAAAGCGGAGCGAACATAAAGGCATTAGGAAAACGATTTTATACGCCATTGTCTGAAATGCTCCATCACACAACGGTAAAACACATTTAATTTTTTTATTAAAATATTTTCTCCATATACACCACTGTACTCTCCTAGCAAATACTTGTGTGCTAACGCTGTACTTAATACTGTATAACAAATCGATGCCAAATGTTAAGCATATTTATTATATTGTATACCTACCTTTTATGAGGGAGGACTATTTTCACATTGGTCTAACTAGGATTTCAGTGGAAGGTCCGATACCCCGGTTAACCCGGGAGGACCACATTCATTTATAAATAACATTGAAACACTTCTGCAAGCAGTTATTTTCATGTGGTTATGTAAATGTCAGATGATGCAAATGTAACAACCAATGTTTAACACTGGCTGAACATTATAATTGTGCATTATTTTTGTCTGCGAAATAATTGTAAATGTGTTTAAAAGGATTTACAGAGGATTTACACAATTAATAAAATATGTATTTAAGATTATGACGGTGTATGTTTGAATACAAATAAAATGTATAATATTGCCGAAATAAAGCAAAACATATATTGGATCAAAAATCATTGCATATTTTCTACTGTTCAATGATCTTACCTTATTTAGATTACTGTGTGGAGGTCTGGGGGACCACTTACAAATCTCACTGCTAACAGACAAACGAACCATTAGAATAATCAATAAAGCAGGATATTATGATCACACCAACCTCCTGTTTTTACATTCCCGTACCATGAAGTTCAATGACCTGGTTGACTATTAAGTGGCCCAAATCATGTTTAAAGCAAGAAACCAACTGCTACCAGGTAACATTCAAAAAAAAAAATTGGACAGAGAGGGGGGTTATAACGACTTTAAAATGTCAATGCATCTCAATTGGTTGTGTGAAACTGTGGAATGGTATGAGCACAAAGCTAAAGCAATGTCCAAACATGATCCAGTTTAAAAAAAGGTTCAAAGCAATGATTTTCAAAAGGTACAGGGATGAGGGAGAGATTTAAGAAGGAAAATATATTTAAAAAAATAATTATAATTCATAATAAAAAAAAAAAAAAAAAAAAAAAATGTAAATAGATAAATTATAAAAAATCATAGTATATCAAGTGGTATATATGTTATGTAAATATCAAATATAGTATCGCCAATTGTATAGATAGATTGTATAGAGATTATAAGGAACACAAGAAGCTAATATAATAAATAAAAAATTTGAGCTGTGGAAAGGGGTAGGTTTATATAAGTTTATTCTTATTCCTACTCCTTTTCAGGCATATCATATCAATTTATGTAATTTGTTTTATGTTTTGTGAAATAATTGAAACATAATTTTTGTTGATGTTATTTTCATGCTTTAATTTTGTTTTGACTTTTTGTTATGCCTGAAATAACTTGAATCAAATAAAATCAAAATCCTGTAAAATAAAATAAACGGTATCATGTATCTGTTATCTACTAAGTTGGTCTTGGTCAAGTATTCCGCGTGTGCGTGTGCGCGCGCGCGTGTGTGCGTGTGTGTGTGTGTGTGTGTGTGTGTGTGTGTGTGTGTGTGTGTGTGTGTGTGTGTGTGTGTGTGTGTGTGTGTGTACGTGTGTGTACGGTTGTGTGTGAGAGTGTGTGCGTGCGTGCGTGTGTGCGTGCGTGCGTCCGCGTTCAACTCTGGGCTCGGCTACTCTGGGCTGGAGTCAGTGGAAAGGACAAGATGGCCACGGACTGTCAATAAACCATAATCAGGATCACGGATGATATCTAAAAACATAGAATTACTCCACAATGGGTTTGTCTCAGAGTTCAGAGGTCTCCGAAGGAGGGGCGTTTGGATATCACGTGCACGGGGTAAGGGTTTTGATCCATATCGAGACATTCATGTCCAAGTAGTTTGTCATACAAATAACTGCTAGCTTACGTTGAAGTTTAGGGAAGCTACTTGAAGTGGATCAGCCGGGACCAAATGTGATGAGGTGGCGCTATGATTCCTCGCTATTAGGATGAGTAACGCGATTCACGTTCAAGTTTTATTAGCAAGTCTTAACCACACACGAAGGAGGCATTAATGCTACACTTGGAGGCCAACACAACATTTGGGCAGCAGTAGACTGAGGCAATCGTTTTTTCTTACATTGTCCCTAAAATCGACTCCGAGTAACGCGTCATAAATGTTATTAACCAGGGATTCCGATCTGGTGGATCGCGACCCATAAGCGGGTCGTGAGCGAGGACATTTGGTTCTCAGAACTCATGCCAGAACTTTTATATTTAGAAATAAGCCGATGAATTAACTATTTTCACTAGTTTCAATGTTAATTCATGTTTAAATGGCTTACTATTCCTATTCCAACGTGTTGCTGCTGTTCTTCACTCCATGTTTTAAATAGTACATCAAGGCATTGTTGATGAAATATTGGTAAATATAATTTTGTATATTTTGGACATGACTTAATGACTAATGACGCATGTTTGTCTTGAGGCTAGTCCAGCTGAGAACCACAGTTCTAAACAAACGTACTTGCTGCTGATTTACATCATTCCCTCAACCCTATATACGTGTCCTTGTGTTGCAGGTGCAGGTGAATTCTCCCGCAGCAAAGGCCGGACTGCAGCCATTCTTTGACTTCATCCTGTCCCTGGACGCCACCAGGCTCGTAAGTCGACGATAACGTAGGAACTACACTGTAGTAAAACGCTTAATATCAACACAAATACCGCCCCTTTGAATGAACACGAATGACGTACACAAATGCAGGCCAGTGTTAATTTCGTTAATAAAAATATGACGAAAAATGTTTGTTCAGATACTCTAGGCAGGGTCTATAGCATATAACCACGTTGTGTGATTACAGTTTAATTCATTTTTCACAATTTACCGGCTCTCGTCTTGAAGAAAATCACCGCGCCAGTCGTTTCAATGGGAATCGCCACGGTCTATACATTCACATAAGGTGTACTTTGAAATTCGTCCCAGCCTTTATACCCAAGATACTGCCGTGTTCTTTTTGGAAAAAGTCTGCCGAATCAGGATCGCTTTAACTCACTTTATTTGGTAATGTTTTTGACTAGTTTAAAAAGAGAAAACATTTTGACTAAAAGTTGACTAAAATGTAAGGACTTTTCGTAGACTAAAACTAAACTAAAACTACAAAGGAAAACAATGACTAAATGTGACTAAATCTAATAAGCATTTTCGTCAAAAGACTAAGACTAAATCTAAAATAGCTGACAAAATTAACCCGGATGCAGGCTAACGCCATAAAAGAACCCCTTCCCCACATCTCACGCCGTTCCGTCCCACACCGCAGAACGAGGAGAACGACCAGCTGAAGGAGCTGCTGAAGGCCAGCACGGAGAAGGCGATGCGGATGGAGGTGTACAGCACCAAGACCATGCAGCTCCGGGAGCTGCAGGTGGTGCCGAGCGCCCTGTGGGGGGGCCAGGGGCTGCTGGGCGCCAGCGTCCGCTTCTGCAGCTACCAGGGGGCCAACGAGAACGTCTGGCACGTCCTGGTGAGGCTGCGGCCACCCCCAAAGCAAAACGTATTGATGCAGGCCATCTCTCTTTGGATGTTGAGCGCTCTAGCCGCTGTCTTGGTTCTTGTCCCCCCGTCTAGGACGTGGAGCCCAACTCGCCGGCAGCGCTGGCGGGGCTTCTACCACATGCAGACTACATCGTCGGGGCGGATCAGGTTCTGCAAGACGTAAGAAAGAGCCCCCGTTATAGCGCTGCTCTCCTAACGGTGGTGGTTGTTCTGCTGCTTTTGGACCGTTTTTAGAAGTGCAGGAGACATTCTCTACGTGGCTTATAAAGCATTTCATTATTTTCTATTCGCTTTTGTCCATGTGATCTATTTTCCATTTCATATTCTATTGTAGTCTATTCCATACCATTTTGGTTGATCATGTTCCACTTGGACATTTGAGGGCTTCCATGCGAATAGTTTGCATGAGCCTGTGCAGTGGCTGAGCGCCCAGTCTGCCCTCTCCGATGTACCAATAGACATGTGCGTTTAAAAAATAAAACGGCAGACTCTTTTCCCTACAGTCGGAGGACTTCTTTTCCCTCATCGAGGCCCACGAGGGCAAGCCGCTGAAGCTGATGGTGTACCACATCGAGTCGGACAACTGCCGGGAGGTGGTGGTCACACCCAATGGAGCCTGGGGTGGAGAGGGCAGGTGTGTGTGTGTGTGTGTGTGTGTGTGTGTGTGTGTGTGTGTGTGTGTGTGTGTGTGTGTGTGTGTGTGTGTGTGTGTGTGTGTGTGTGTGTGTGTGTGTGTGTGTGTGTGTGTGTGTGTGTGTGTTGGGTGTGGTCAGGGAAATTGGCTGCTCTCCTCAAAGCAAATCTCCCCCGAGTGTTTTATGAGAAGTAGCTTTGCATAAGATATAACTTTATTTATCCCCAAGGAAATGACGGTGCAGCCATTTGCAGTACAAAGAAAGAAATGAGCAAATAAAAAAGTGCCAATATGCAAATATACAAAATATAGTAAAAGATCCCCAAGGTGCTGTTACCATATGAACCGCCGGAAATGTGAAAAAATGAATGAATGAAAAGATGAATAAATAGATTACAGTAGGATGCATTCCAAAGAACACAATGCCTCAAGCAATTTGGCTCTTAAATGGTTGTTTCATAGTCTAGGAATAGTTCTTGAAAAACGTGTTGAACAAAACCAAGTGAATGTCATGTATATGACATCTATATATACAATGTCTAATGAAACGTTACCTTTTAACGTTAATTTTATCACAGTTTGGGATGCGGCATTGGCTACGGTTACTTGCATCGAATCCCAGTCCATTCCACTGTTCCCATGGAGACCCCGGAACCCCCAGCCCCTGAGGATCCGCCGTCCCCGGCGATGGTCACCCATGGGTTCACGGAGGTACAGAACGCTCCTTCAGAACACCGGTCACACGCTCACAGGATAACGCACAGCCGGTGATAATAACATCACAGTCAATGTCCGACTCAAGAGGCCACGTTGTTGCCTCCAATTTCTGACTTTGCTTTTGCAATCGCAATTTGTCAATCTAAATGTTGACAAATGACGAAGCTTGGCTGTATATTTGCAGTCTGTGTAGGGTTCCGTATGCTATCATCCTCTGGTAAACGGTGTTGGTAAATGGTTCTCCAAGCCGGTGTGCGTACTCCCTGTGAAACAGTCAGTTTAATCAAATCTACCGCAAACGGTTTTGGTTACAGATCCAGTGAGTTGTACCGCAATAAAACTATAATCAGTGTGTAATGTAATACTGTACACATTGAAGTATTACATCAAAATAGAACATTGTGTATGCATGAAAAACAGCTTGAATTGTATTTGACACCCTCTCTGGGCGTGAAGAATAATTTAACTGATGGCACCAATCCCATCGTCTCAATGGATGTTGTTTGTCTGTGGGGGGGGGGGGGGGGTGTGTTGCCGTGATTACTGTCGTTGTTGATGGTTTGTTGTTGTTTGTTTCCAGGCTCCTCTGATGGCAGCCCCGGGGCAGAGTGAAGACCCAGGGGACCAGGTCTTGTTCCAGGGGGACCCGGCCCCCCCCCCGCCGCCGCTCCAGAGACTCATGGACCTCGGTGGGTCCCCTCTAAACAAACGATAAACAAACAAACAGTCGCTGACACCTTTCAGTTCGGCTTGGTTCACTCTGGGACTGGATCGCAGCCCACAGACACTACACGCGCCGCACCCACAACACACACACACACACACACCACACACACACTTTACACACAAATGGTACAAGCCCGGGCAGCCTCTTTATTTAGTCCTCCTCACCATGGTTCTCATACAAACCCTAATCAACCGTGTGTGTGTGTTTGTGTGCGTGTGTGTGTGTGTGTGTGTGTGCGCGCGCGATGGTCCAGATGTCTCTGAGGCCGAGGTGGGCACAGACCCCGCTGAGTCCGTGGAGAGGCTGGACCTGTCGGTGTCCTCCATCGACATGACCTGCACCTCCCTGGCCATGCACGAGGAGCGCGACTGCGACATGTCCGGCGTGGGTGAGTACGGCCGCCTCCCTCCCCGGGTCGGCTGTCATGGATACTAAGGGTCTACAGCCCAATAGTAACAGAGGTGACTGGTAGGGAACAGGCCAGACCCACCACCCACTACGTAACACTACACATAAAACACAACTTGGCTGTTTGATTTACTGTTTCTTGCACTCCGCATGTGAATATCTGCTTGTGTACTATTCTTCTTGTATATTGTTTCCCTGCATATATTTTTAGCGTTTCGCATTTTAACTTTTCCACACTTTGTTGTTCTTTACTGTTATTCTATTTGTGACATGGAAGAGTAATTCCCTGAGGGAAGGTTCCCGAGGGATTAATAAAGTTCCTATCTATCTATCTATCTATCTTATCTCCAGGAGTAATCGATCATAAGTTAACATTAATCCTCTTCTTCTCCACCTCCTCAGAGGAGCTGAAGGACTGCGACAGCGCTGAGTGCCACCCCCACGAGGACCTCAGCTCTCTGGCCACCCTGGACCTCACATCCACCTCCGCTCCACCCGAGTCCCCACCCAGCTCCCTAGCCACAGACTGCCCCACCGCCACCACCACACACTCACCCCCTCTGTCCCCCGCCCGCAGCGTATCCCCCGCCGCGTCCCCAGACTCTCCCCCTCCCCCCTCCACCCCCCCCCAGGTGGACCTCCTGCCCCACCGGACGCTCCTCGGCGAGGCCTCGGAGGACGACCTCCTGTGCCAGGGCGGCGCCGAGGAGGGGGAGGAGCCTACTGAGCAGACACCGGAGCGAGGGGCGGCCGGGACCCCCACCCGGGAGCCCTGGGACGACGAGGAGAAGGAACCGCAGCAGGAGGAGGAGCGAGAGCCGTGATGGGGACCAGGCTGGAGGAGCCCTCCGTTGAGCTGGGTGTCCGGTCAGGCCGTGCTGCACGATTGTGAACACATTGCGCACCCGCACACTAAGGGAAGCCCATCCACAAGCAGAGCCACATCTTAAACCTACAAAGCTATCTCGTTATGTTTTTATCCACACCATGTTTTTCAACTTTGTCTTCCGTTGAATCATATATTTGTAGTGCTACGCTGATCAAATCTTTATGCTTTAGGATGGGAGGATTTTTATTTTTTTTATTTTATTGATACGGATGTTTGCATTTTGCGTAAATTGTTTTGACTTGGCATTGCTTGACAATCCTTTTGTATACATCAGTGGAGTTACTCGATTAAGAATACTTCCAAAGACACAACATTGTTTGAAGCCAGTTGTCGGCCTCTGCTGGCTTCACATTATTTACTACACTAAGATTTAAAGCACATCTTGTAATGCCATGTCCACGCATTTTTCCTTTTTATCAATTTCATTAAGGCATTATCGAAATTTTAAACACATGGGTCAACAAAAATGTTTTTTTCAAGACAGTTTTTTTCATGCAGCTGGAATTAAAAATATTCTGTGGGAACTACTATTGGATTGTTAGCATTTTGTAAATTTACAAAGGTCACTACAAGAGAAACATTAAGTCTATTTAGTGTTGTCGTTACGTTAAGCTCAATGCTGTGTCATATCATTTTTCTGATCTATGCAATAGTTTAGAAATCATGTTAGAAATATATGCTTTAAATATAAATGTAGATTTTTATTTGTACACATTTAAACTGCTGTTAAATGATTGTTTTTGTTTTAAAGTGCAGGGTGTCTTCACACAAGTACACTAATAGTTAAAATGAGGAGAAAAAAATTGGTATTTTTGCAGATATTTTATCAATGAACTGTATGTTTTATTAGGAATGAGTGCAAACAACGTTTCTGCTGTTGAATGGAGGATGGGTGAATTTTATGTCTAGAAGAACCAGATCACCCGAAAGAAGAAAATAAAAACATTTAAAATGAGACATTCATCCTTACTTTTCTCGTTACATTTTAAAAACAAGGGGAAAAAACATTTAAATTACAATAGATCTGTCATTGTTAAACCATTCAAATTTATTTCTTTGTTGAATCCCTAAAATATACATCATTCACAAGTTATTACAAGGGTGGGTATGTATATATATTTATATATAAATATATTTTCTTCGCTGTGTTTTGGCCTAATCACACCATCCCAGTCCTCAGGTTTGGCCAATCGGATCGCACCGAATCAGTGCAGAGTAATATACGCACGTTCATAAATCGGGGGAAGATTTAATTAAATTTACAACAAAAAGGTCTTCGCTCTTCCTTCTCTGTGACACACCAAGCCAGACACGGAGACCAGAAACAGCCATCGCTTTTCTCATCCCTGCAGCAAAATGTCCCACGGTGAAGAAGCAGTTCTTACAGCTCTATGGTTCCACTTGTATGACTTACTAAACACTAAATGAGGGGGGAGCCTAGCAGCAGCCCTGGTTATTCCGGTATAGGCCCTGCCCTATGATCCAAGCAGAGCACTAAGTATGTTTTCATTCTTCTTTTTAAGATATATACCTTAGATTATGTCTTGATTGCTAAAATGACTTTCGACAAGTACAAACATTCTTGATGAAACTGCACCGTTAGGATGCAGATGAAAACACAATTTAAAAAGGAAAGAAAAATGCCATCTTAACCTTCAAACCAAGACATTTATGTGGATGAATGTGTGCTCTTCTCCGTACTGGGAAGAGGAGTCGGGTTAGTATAGCCGTTTAACTGTACAAAAACTAAAAGAAAAGAAAAAAAAATGCCTGGACACAAAAACAAAAATAATCGCCTAAATCCAAAGTGTTGTACATATATTTACAAAATAAAGAACATTCAGTTCATTGATAACAGCACAGCTAGAAAGATAAGCTCAGACACTCGGACAAGTGCTTCTGTCGCTGAGGTTCAAGCTTAGCAGTCATTTTCATTTTCTAAGCGAAGGGTAAGTTCAAGTTAAGGGGAATGGTGGGGGGTGTAGATGGTGTCGGGAGTGGCGGAGGGGGTCGAGGCAAGGCTGCCCAGAGACCCGTTGTACGGTACTGATAAGTGGTGAGATACTGTAGTGTCAGCAGCAGGGAGTGTCGGCAGAAACGAGGGGGACAGTTGTCTGGAATGTACTAGAACAAAACCTTAAGTCTACTACATCCATGTGCATAGACACACACACACACGCGCACACACACACACACACACACGACACACTCACACACACACGACACACTCACACACACACAGAAACAACGTAACGGAGACCGGTATAGTCGGAAACAGAAATGCCAATCGGGATGGGAAAAACCGAAGGAAAAGAGAACCCAAAAAGAACTAAGTACAAAATAATAATGGGTGCACAATAAAACATTGGTATCAATCCTTCAAACTGTACATACAGTAGAGCAGATGACCCCCCCCCAGCTCATACAACCTTTCTATTTCAGGGGTCCCCCCCCCCCGACCACCACCACCACCCCCTCTAGACTGCTCGGGCTTGTTCTGGCGAGTTTTCCCTACGACATAACGGAGCGCCACCGCCTCTCTCAATTTCATTGGTTCCTCGTTGACACGGCGACGCTTGACCACACAATGGGGCTGAAGGTACAATATGTCAGAGGGTGAGTGGTGATTGGCAAATGACGACAAGTTTGTTTTGTTTTTCGTTTTGTTTGTGGTTCTGCGCTCTGCCTTCACGTGGACTTCTGCCTGTAGTGGAGCGTTAAGTCCCCGCCGCTCTTCCAGATGAAATGCTTCACCGTCCGCAGGTCCATGTTGGGGTCCAGCACCTGGGAGAGGAGGGACAACGACAGGGGACTGTAAGTCTGGGTTAGGTTAAGGACTGAACCAACCAAGAGACAGGGAGGGGGGGGGGAGGAAGGGAAGGGGACGGCACAATGAATGAGGCTAACAGAAAAGAAGGAACAAGAAGGAAGAGGAGGAACAGAAGAGCAGGAGAATGATCAGAAGAGCAGGGACAGAAGAGGAGGAGCAGGAGGGACAGAAGAGGAAGAGAAGGAGGAACAGAAGAGGAGGAGGAAGAGGAGCAGAAGGGGTAACAGAAGAGCAGGAGGAAGAGGAACAGAAGGAGTAACAGAAGAGGATGAGGAAGAGGAACAGAAGGAGTAACAGAAGAGGAGGAGGAAGAGGAACAGAAGGAGTAACAGAAGAGGAGGAGGAAGAGGAACAGAAGGAGTAACAGAAGAGGAGGAGGAAGAGGAACAGAAGGAGTAACAGAAGAGGAGGAGGAAGAGGAACAGAAGGAGTAACAGAAGAGGAGGAGGAAGAGGAACAGAAGGAGTAACAGAAGAGGAGGAGGAAGAGGAACAGAAGGAGTAACAGAAGAGGAGGAGGAAGAGGAACAGAAGGAGTAACAGAAGAGGAGGAGGAAGAGGTACAGAGGAGGAGGAAGAGGAACAGCAGAGGAGAAGGAACAGAAGATGACGGTGTCAGCGATTATCATTTAAAAAGGAAAATATAAGAACGAAGGAGGAGGATGAGAGAGCAAACCTAAGAGGAAATGGAAGACAAGTGAGAACGAGGAGAGCGGGAAAGGATGGCTGAGTGAAAGGAAGAAGGGAGGGGAATGGAAGGAAAGAAGGAGAGGAGGCTGAGGAGGCACCACCCACATGGTCCTGGCACATGAGCTCTATCTTCTCCTCGGCCAGCATGGCCATGTCCTCGTCCTTCTCCTGCTCGCCCGGCTTGTCGTTGGCCGAGGAGCTGGTGGTCTGCGACTCGTTGTCCAGGTTGATGATCTTCTCGTACACATGCTCCATCACCTTCCTCACCTGCAGCATGTCGCTGGCCGACAGGCGGTCCCTGGGGGAGGGGGGCAGAGGAGAGAGCACACACCCCCGATCAGGCCTGAGCCTGAAGTCTTTCGGACCACTGGTCCAGGAGACACGTCTGTGCGTGGTGAAGGAGGCTTAAGGTTGACCTCCTTGTGTTGTAAGCCGACCCTTGGATCTGATCCTTCGGACAGTCGTCATGGGCGTCATGCGCCTTTATGGGCCGGGCCGTGAAGACGATGGCAGGTCGGAATCTAACCAGGGTCCCTGCAGTGCGATACTAGGGCCAGCCCTTTAGACTTATTTTTAACATGTAGTCTAGTTCTTTGATCAAGTAGGTAAATTGCCCTACGTGATGCGGGCGATGATCACGGTTGTTAATCAGAGAGCCGGTATTAAACAGCAGGAGAGAACTCACTTCTTCAGCGTCTTTGCTCCTGAGGATGAGTGGGGCTGGAGGTAGAAGGGGATTTTGTTGAATTTCGGCATATTTTTCTGCAGAAGAAAGGTGAGGACAAAACGCATGAATGCAAAAGTCATCACAAAGATAGATACAGCAAGGTGAAAAATATCGCCTTCATTGTGGTTTAACATTGGGGGATTTCAAAGTGGTCATCCATCTTATCACAATGCAAATACAAACAAAGACCGTATTTGATCTTTTGCCCATGCAGACATCTTTTTACCAAACAGCCATTGAATGTGTCGTTTAACGTCAGCATGGAATTGGAAGCCACGCCACCTGGATTTAGTTTGGTACCAGCTGAGGGAGGACACACATTGTTCCTGTTCAGCGTTTAACAGCACCCGCTCATTTCAAACACAAGGGCCTGATGTCAGTGAAAGGATTAAGGAGGCTAATTGAACCTCAGACAATAAACATATTACATTGGGGACTCCCCATAGTTGTGCGTAGTAGAGGTGTAACGTCACACAGTTTGTTTGTCAACAACGGCGAATGGCCGTAGATCATGAAAACACCAATAAACTTGGTTATGGCATTTGCATTTCTGAATTCCCAGACATTGGTTGTTGAAATAGTGTCGTGAGCTGGGTTTGCACATCTCGCTTTTTTTTTTTTTTTCCATAGCAACGCTGATAGTAACACCTGGATGGTGCCTTTTCAAATGCGTGTGCATGTTAAAGTGCTGTACGTAGACACGGAGAGCCCTCTCCATAGCCGGAGAGCGAGTCGGAAACCCTCTCCGTAGCTTACGTGCGCATCCAATATTTTTTAACTATCCGTGGACGCAATGGACCTATTGGTCGACGCAACGGAGACGGCAAGGGCCGTGATTGGTCCTCTAACAAAATCATTTCTGGAATCTCTTCCCCGGTTTGACTTTGCACCTTAATTACTTTACATGGTATGAATTGCACCTTAAGGACCAATAAAACACCAAATAAGATTTGAAAAGCTTTTGAAGTTTATTTACAACACTGCTTACATGATTTGTAGTCAAAATATAAGATGGATCGGGCGGCGAAATGCATTGCGTATCCGACATCCCGACGGAGAGCTGCTGAGAGTCTCTGTAGTTACGGAGTCGGATTACAGAGTCGGTGTAGTATACTTTGGCTAAACGGTCCAGGAAGAACTCTGACTTGAAGTTTTACATTCCGCATCGCAAAACAAGCCTTTACATTCGCCATATTAACGCTATGTACGCCACATTTACGTACCGCGGTCCACCTCTGTAACCACACTGAAGTGCCGGTTCGGTACAAATAAGTGTACCGTTACACCCCTAGTGCGTAGTAGCTCATAGAAATGATTCATAAAAGGAATTTGTCATCAGTAACAAATGTACCATTCTAATGGGATAAGGGCATTTTATTAAAAGGTCAATTGTAATAGTAAGTCATCAATCGTAATGACCAGATACGCCTATATCTTGAACTAGGGCATGAGTTAGTAATGAGGGGACCTGAAGCGAGCGAAGGGTCCGCGGGTACTTACGTCTACGGTGATGTCTATGACCCACTGAGGCACGGTCTCGTTGAGCAGCATGGACTCCGTCTCTCCTCCAGAGTCTCTGCACAGCAGCCTGCACAGCGTGGCGGTACACATGGTCAGAGGGCCAGGAGCCACGGTGACTCCTACTGAGGGGCTCCAGCAGGCTAAACATACAGCCCAGCCCAGCCCGGGGACATGAATCCCTGGTGCAGCGCCATCCAAATCCAAACCACGGATGGATGCCCCCGGTAACATCCGAGTGCTTGTACAACATGGCCTTCAAAATCACCATACTGTACGCTGTTCCATAACTATATGATAATGAACCACTTGTCCCTGAGATGAAGATCAGACCGAAACGAATTAAACACCTTAGTTTATATTAGGACATACAAATGTCAACAGAATCGGGACTAATGTCCTCATTTGGAATCTAATAAATTATAAGATACACATTCATCACCCACCAAGCTCTGTACATGTTATGCATAAGCGATCAGGAGGGATTGTGCCATCAAACCCAATAAACAGCTGCCCAGGACCTATAGGGTAACTGGGACTGGAAGGAAGGCCAGACTAAAAGACAAACCCAGCCCAACACCAGCCAGATGGCAGCAGCATCACATTACTCGGCCAGCTACACCCCGATAGGAACTGTCAGTGATATATCACTGCTGTTTCCATAGTGGACATTAGGAAAGGCCCATTGATTTATCATCCATGGATGTGTCCGAAACGGCCATCTTGCTTTAATGATAATCAAACAGAAAGTGATTCTTAGTAATAGTAAATCAGTAACAAAGATAGCCAGCACATTGATATACTGTATACACACACAGCCAATCAATAATAAGATTGGCAGAGAGTTGATATCACCCCACCAGCCAATCAGAACCACCAGATACAACAGCTAGCTCATACATTTGCAGCCAGTCAGAATCAGCTAGAGCAAGAATACCTGAACAGGGTCCGCCCCCCTGCCTCTCCGAAGATGACGGGCGTGTGCGGGGGCACCTGGAAGTAGCCGTTTCCCTTCTGGACGCGGTTCTCCTGCTCTCCGTTCACTGAGGGGTCAGAGAGAGCCGACACAGCCATGAGACCACCTGGAGACCCCCCGGCTCGTATACCCTAAACCTTCCAGTACGCTACACAGTTTGAGGGGACCCGTAGCATGATAGGGTTTGGGTTGGAACGGATGAGTCAGGGCGCACGGGTGGGCGACTGAAGCCAACGAGATCACACACTTAAGTCCAGTCCAAGCTGGCTCCATTACCGTGGTTGACCTCGTTGTCCTCCTCCTCCATGGGGTTGATGTGGGTGCGGGGCCAGAACTCCAGAAGGGCCTGCAGCAGGAGGCCCCCCAGGTTCACTGGAGGACAAGGTCACGGTCATTTACACACAGTAACACCTCAAAAAACAAAGCCCATTCAGAGAGCTTTACATACTTAAATTAAATTTAAAATATATTTTAAATTGTCGAATATTTTTTATTTCCTTTAATTAGGAATTCTTAACATCTCACGATTGAATTATGTGTTTCATTCAATAAAAGACAACAATTTAAGCATGAAATTAAAATCACCATGAGCGCTCAAAGACTAAACACACACAAAAAGGGAAAATGTCAAACAAAAGTATAAAAAGGCAAATAATATACTGCAGGCTGCACAATAAGCCAATGTCGAGTCAAGGTCACGTGTCTAGCCCTTCACATCACAATAAACGCCCTGTCTTCAAAAACTGGACCGATCAGCCGACAGTCAGATGTGTTATACGGTCAGAGAGCCAAACCCCTGGCCCTCTCTCTCCCTCAGAGAGGAACCCATGTGGAGTACAACTGGCTGAAGTGTGTGTAGAGATGCATATAGAGAGACAATAAAGGAGAGATATGGTAAAGATCCAATGACGTACATTTTGGGTCGGATCCATCAGAGCTTGAGAACCCTGCGTCCTTAGCGGACACCCAGGCAGCGAAGCAGTCACTCTCGTCCAACGTGATGGTGAGCATCTGTGAAAAGACAGGACAGCGTACTGATCACTGGAATCCAACACACACACACACACACACACACACACACACACACACACACACACACACACACACACACACACACACACACACACACACACACACACACACACACACACACACACACACTAGGGCTGTCACTTTTTCCAAAAATGAAATTCGAACGAATTTCGAATGTCCATAATTAATTCGAATACATTTTTCTTGTGGAAATCACGTATACCTACTGAATTCATAACAGCACAGGATAAAAACACATCTTTGATAACACATTTGTAAACACAACAAGAGGAAGCTCCGACACACAAGTGCGGCTGTCTTTTACGCATTAACAATAACTGCTCGGAGCGCGATATGCGGAGCGCATGTCGTCCATGGCACACACAGCCTATATAAACGAACAATCTGTGAGGCCGACCTCCAACACGGCATGCTGCTCTTTTTATTCCTTACGGAAAGAAAATTACAAGTAGTCTCGCAGCTCTCCGTTACCGCTGCAGCTGCTTCTGTCAGCCGTGCTGTATAAGTCCCCCAACAGGCTGCCCATCGCGCCCAGCGCAGCAGCGGACTTTTCTCCCTGTCGTGTGCGATCAGTGTCGGTCTCCGTTTCAATGAGCTCGTGTGAGAGGCTTTCAGTCACGAGATGTTTCTGTGCAGGGGAAAGGTGGACTAACCGGGAGAAGCGGGGATCCAGGAGGGCCGCTTTATTGAGGAAAAGCCACTCGCCGCTCTCTTCGTTATAGCGCATTTTTACAGTTCGAATGGAGAATTACACTTCGAATTCGAACTTTTCACCCCACCTTCGAACGAATATTCGAACTTCGAATAAAAAGTGACAGCCCTAACACACACACACACACACACACACACACACACACACACACACACACACACACACACACACACACACACACACACACACACACACACACACACACACACACACACACACACACACACACGCTGTATCGACCCTCACCCCCGTCTTAAGATCCACAGAGAACCAATTTGGCACGTAGACCATCTTGAAGCGCTTCTTGATCTCCTCTTCAAACTCCACCTTGCCCAGGTCTTCTCCTTTGCAGGCCTAGTGCATCAAGACAAGAGGCCCCACCCAAACACCTTGGTCAGACTCACACTCTCAGACATGTCACACAAACCGAACAGAACTGGTCAAGGCCAAATGATTTGTAAGGCGCATAATCAGTTAGTCTCAAAGGGTTTCACATTGAGGTCACACTACCCTTACCCCTCTGCAGGGCAAAGGGAAAAACTCTCCAAACACAAGGGGAGAAACACGTTGGAGGAAGCCAGGGACTGCTGGGGCGGTTAGCAGGGCAAAGGACGCCAACAGGCTAAATATAACTAGACACACAGCAGCAGCCAGGCAGACTATACCTTGAGCACGTCCCAGAATACCACGTTGTTGTTGGTGTCTTTGGTGAGTATGTGCCTCTTATCGTTCAAAATGTGACACTGGATAATACTGGCGCCTCCTGCAAAGAAACATGCAAACAGAATTAAGAGACGATTGCAAACGACAAACTTTAGATGAATCAGAAACCCACGGGAAGCTACAATAGTCCACAGGCATCCTGCTTACAGCATCCAGCGTTTCCCCTTGGGGATGATAAAGTGTCTGGGCATCGACGGCTGTGGATAAATTAATACAGTGGAGCTTACCCTTGATGACTTGCTCCGGCTGGGTAGACAGCGGCGTTAGCGGGGTGGTGCAGTCGTTGTCGTACTCTCCAGAGGCCCTGAAGTTATGTATTCCCTTTAGAGACTGGACAGAAGGAGACAGGTTATGCCCTACATGTTATCATTATTGATCATAATGACCGGCCGCCACGGGCGGTTTTCTCTGTGACAAATTACTGACTGGTGCATAGGAGGTAAAGAAGGCAATGGAACGGTAATCCCACTGCGAAAGTCATTGCGAAGGTCTTAATATGTAAAATGAATCACACCCGGAAAACCGTTATCAGGCACGGTGTATGGGTGTGCTGGCACAGACAGACACCTCTATTCCTAGCTCTAGGTTGAGCCTGGGTCACTGGTGCGGGGGGGACATGCGTTGGCCTACCCATTTGTTCACAGAGGACTTGGTGGTGGACACCCAGATCGCTGGGGGAGGATCAGCAGATCTGTCCAGCTCCATCTGGGCAGGGGCAGGGGCAGGGGGAGAAAGAGAGTGACAGAGACAGAGACAGAGTTAATCTGATGGGGAAGTAGATGGATTGAGGATGGACCTTGGAACGAAGCCAAAGAGTCAATCAAAATAACCATGAATTAAAGATAAGTGGATACACATTATTAATCGAAGAGGGTTCACTCAGCTACTACAGTCTAAGACGTTTTAAGCAATGTAACATAAACCAAGAGCATTATGATCCATCACCATACTCCATTAACCCAAACCCCCAGACATCCTCTGAGATCACAACCAAGACCCATCAAAAAAGGAACCTCGCTAATTTAAAACACTGCATTATAAATCTGCCAGGTCATTCCCAGTTCCCATTTCCACAGGAGCTTTAATGTGGTTAACTCCCACCGGTAAACGGCCTGTCTGGTTCTCCGGTTCCTTGTCCCGCTTTACATTTACACCAATGACAAGGTCCAAACAACCACGTTTCTTAAAACAAACAACCAACAGAGGGATAGTCATTGCAATAGGAACCAGAAAAATTATTAACCATTCAATTTTCTTCCAGAACCCCAAAAAAAAAAAGATCTTGTTCAAGGATGCTTACAGGTAGACTGTGGAAATCGGGGTTCAGACCCACAAAGCTTATGCCGAGAGCCAAACACATTTTTACAACTTTAAGAGTTATGGGCTATCCTGCTCTACCACTATCAATGTACATGACAAAGTGAGACGTCCAAAAACACAAGATCTCAGGACAATAACGGTCACCGGCCAGACTACTACAGGCTCCTCAGCCAGACCCTCGGGCCTCCTCACCTTGAGCACGGGCGCCTTCTCCTCGCAGATGAGCACGCGGATGTCCGGGTTGCGCAGGTCGGTGCAGTAGATCTTCTTGTCACGGCCGCCCGAGTAGATGTGCGTGAAGGCCTCGTTGACCTGCAGGGCCCAAACGCCCTCGTCGTGGACCCGGTAGGTGGCGATGCAGCGCTGCTGGCCCAGGGACCACAGCCGGATGGTCCCGTCCGAGCTGCCCGACAGACACTGGAGGAGGAGGAGGAGGTTAAGTCACATGGAGTCGTTTAGCACTACAGGGACTCACAAGTGATACTGAGAGCAAAATTGGAGCAGCTACCAAAACGCCTGTATGACCTGGTTTTGTATAAGTGGTAAGGCATAATAGTGGCATAAGACATGATCAATCTTAAATGGGTGTTTAAATCAAGAGTCAGGATAAACAAATGTTTGTCTCTGTGAGTCTTTGCTGGTGTTCTGACTCACCTGAGTGCCATCCCGATTCAACAACAGTGATTTCACATTGTCCGTGTGGCCCTTCAGTTTCATCAGCTTAGCACACGTACGAGGGTCCCAGACTCTTAGCACCTTTACAAACAATAACAACATTTATTTAGTAGCCGCTTGTATCGAGGAGGAGTCAGGCAACAATCCAAAGAACATAAACGAAATTGGAGTTACTACCAAAAATGTGACGTTTCTAATTACAGCAACCGGACAGTGCAGAGCAGCCGTGGGGATACGAAGGACGAGGTGGGTAGACGTACATCAATACCAACACAATTTATAACAAGATAATGCATGAGGTATAATGAACAGAACCTGATGAGGTAACCCGAGAGACTCTATACCTTTTCCGTGGAGCCCGACACAATGACCGTGCCCATCTGATTCATCGCCAGGCTGTAGATGGAGTCTTTGTTCCCACTGAGTGATGAGGCTGTTGGGGGAAGAAAAACAACAAAACCACTTAGATAATCACAGGAAGTCCATTACAATAAACTACAAGACCCACGATGCACCACGGCAGGGGGGGTTCAAGTGCCATGAAGACATACTGGTGACGGTGTTGTTGGAGGCCGTGAGCGCCGTGAGCGTGTTCACGTCCCAGAGGAAGATCTGTCGGTCGAGGCCGGCGGACGCCACCAGCTCCTTGTCCTTGGCGTACGCCAGGGCCTTCACGTAGTCCTTGTGCGTCCGTAACGTGGACATGCAGAAGCCCTTGTGCGCGTTCCACACTTTGACCGTCGTGTCGGACGAGGCTGAGATCACTGGGGAAATGGGAGGGGGTTGTTCTGGGTTAACGTTGAGTCCGTTCGCAGGCGGGATTAATTGAAAGTCCACATGACAGAAGAACATGAGATCATCCGGGGTCGACCCACATGTGGTCACACTTACATGTCTTGCCATTGCAGCATAGAACAATGTCGTTGACCCAGTCTGTATGATGCTCCATAGAGGCAATGTACGGGTCCTGCTACAATGAAAAATAATAGGAACCAATGCCTTATCCATCATCTAATCAGGGATACACATAACTGCAACTACACAGTATGAGGAAAACATAACTTCTGTATTAATAGTTTCAGTTGTGATGGGCACAATGAATTACTTTGTGCTGGTTGACACTCCATATCCGGATGATCGAGTCCCTCCCAGCCGTAAACAGTCTGTTGAGCGCAGGGTCCAGTTGTAGCGCATTCACCCCATTCCGATTGTACTTCTCCACCTCATCTCTAATGACATAGGACACCTGTAACACACAGTAGAATCATGATTGTTGGTGTGTGGAGTCTCAATTACAGAAATCAACGCAATACATAGTTTGAAATTACCGTAACTACAATGTCAATTTGATGTGTTTTAGTGTTTCGTAAATGCTTACGCGAATAGGCGCCACGATAACTCAAAAATTGTCGCGGCAAGATAACAACACGTTTTGTCCATTCGTGTTAAATTGTATGATATTGCATACTTGCAAACTGCATGGTAGGACTGCCGTCGGACGTGCATTAATCCAGCAAATAGACAGAGCCAGTTGCAGGGTTAAATTACGTTAATGTTTACCCAAGCTGAATGTGTCGCTCATATGACGGAATAATCATAGACGCAAACACACCTAAACTCAATGATATCCACAGTCACAACATTTGAATTGGTGAAGAATTGACGATTGGTTGAAAACGCTAACTAACGTTAGCTAAGCTAGCTAAGTTAGCCGGCTGGAGTCATGGTTCAACAGTCCTACTGCCTCCTGCGAGGGGTTTTCAATGCCTCCCGTGCGTCCGCAGTTTGTGAATTTAGATGAAATCTCATTCCCTGGTCGTTTGTAGACATCGACTAGTTATTACATAATTATGATTTACCTGTACTTTTCTCCGCCCAGCAGCATTTTGCCGATGATGGGTGGCCATCTTGCATGTTGACAGTCAATGCGTGTGATTGTACATCCGGAAGAAAAGAAAACACTCCTACGAGGTGTGTGGGTCATGTAGTTTTATAGTTTTATTCTTTCCTCCGACTCAACGCTTGGCCCTTTCATAGGGAGCTAAATATGATTCATTTTTATTATATCCAATGGTTGCGCTCTGCACACTTTTAAATTGAGACATTGTTATTTCCTTTATTGGAACTGCTATTTTATACCACAATTATTATTTTTTAATTTGATCAAAATAAGACAAAGTACTTATTTTGTAAACCATCAAAATTGATATCGATGCAAATTACCGTTTGGCACGCAAACGCTATCCTGTTTATATGAGAGCTAATGGTTTGTAAATTTCCAAGAAGTTAACTGAACTATTTACACCAGCAGATGGGGCGAGAAGACAACGCAAAAAATATCAATGACCGGTAATAGTTGCCCATGAATCCAGTTGTTTTTCATCCTTCTTGAGTAAAATAAGTGCAGGCTACTGTCTCAAATAATATACAGCACAAAACCTATTGGGAGGTGTAAACCGTATGCCATTCTCGTCAGAAAGGATGGGGGAAATGATTTTACAAAGACAAAATATCCACATCTGAAAACAATATAACACTTTAGATTGGGTAACACTTAGAATTTCAAACGTACATTTGAGAATAACATGGATTTAGTTTTTTATTTAAAAAAGTTTGAAAAAATAATCAAGTAGTCTAATCCCACTGATGCTCGTCGCTCGACCAGCCCTCCCTCCCAGATCCACATGACGGACTGCAGTGCGCACGAGCTGCCACCGGCACTCGCGACTTGCTTCTTGCTTCCTGGCGGCGCAACTGTAGAAAGAAAGCGCTAGAAATTCTGTTGCGCACCCATTTTTTTAAAGAGTTTAACAACTTCGGACCTGTCGTCTAACAGGAATAAAGAACAAACGATTCGAATGGCGGGAAGAGGTTCTCGTCAATTGACAGTTAATGGCTTGTGCACCTGCAACACCTCTACCCGCGTTTAAAATGTCCAACGTAAGGTAATTCAGCTGGTCTAGAAGACAATTGACTGGAAAAACGGATTTAGTTTTTGTTACTCACTTGCTTGAGGGAAATTATGGGTTTTGCGCGCTGGATTTGGCACTTCCCTCTACTGAAATCCCCACCTAATTCTGGAAGCTGCGCCGTTACCATCACAGTTTTACATGTGAGTATATTTGTCAGTAATTTAATGTTTTTCTTTCAGCGACTCTTATGCTATTTCTCTGTTCTATTTTGTTCGGCATTCGTCCAGGACAAGTTAGAGAGGGATAGTGAGTGAGACAAACCAGTCTGGCTATTTTTTTAATTTAGAAAAAATGGGAGCATATTGTACCTATAAAACCTTAATCACAGAATCGAGGGACATAGTTTGGACTATATACTATTTGTGTGTCAGGAAATTCATGATTGAGCCGTTTTTGAGCAGCCTCTGCATCCTTAAGGTCTGTAGGTCTTTTATGAGTTATCCTCCTGACTTTCTGTTGGACTTGATCACATAAGAATTTAAATGAAATTATTACACACATCATTGACAAAAGCTTACTGGGGCCTATTCTGGATAGTTTTTTTAATCGTTCTCGTGTTATCCCAATGGCCAAATCGGACTTAGTTCTTTACATTAATACATTCAAATGGACATTTCGATGCAATAAGTAGAACCATGAGCTCTGAAATGCATTTTTCTAGCTTCCCTATTCCTGTGCAATTTACATCTTTAAATCTGAATTTCTTTAGGGAAGGGCTACCTCAATACAATTCATTTTTATATACATGTTTGTCGATCAATAATTAGGACATTCTAACAATGCGAGGTCACCTTTTGTCAAAGTTTAAGATTGGAAAAAACAAAACAAAAGCAGGCAAACGAACTTAAAGTGGCCCTTGACTTCAATGTCATATTTTATTGAGCACATCACCTTGGCACGCGCGCAACGTGGTGGTTTTCCTATGCATTATGTCAAAACACAGTTGCACTAGGCTATACAGTAATCACAATAAAAGCTTTTTGTTTCAGGGTTTTTTAACCAAAAATAGGCCATCGTCACTTCGGTGCGCACCTTGCAGCAGGTTACAGTGTGTGTGTGTGTGTGTGTGTGTGTGTGTGTGTGTGTGTGTGTGTGTGTGTGTGTGTGTGTGTGTGTGTGTGTGTGTGTGTGTGTGTGTGTGTGTGTGTGTCTGTGTGAAGGCAACAGCCTCCCTCTCCGTGGAATAATAAGCCCCGCTGTGTTCCGATTAAACATAAGCCTTGACTTCTCACAGTCTGATCAGCATCCTCAAAGTCAAGAAGACTTCTTCTTGAGCCACACACTTATAAATCATACTCATACATCTTATGACTAAAATACATCATAGGGCCTGAAAAGTCCCATCAGGGATAAATAAAGTAGGACATCCTATTTTATCTTGTCTTATCAAAACGTGACATAAGATGTGAATTTTAATAAAAAAAATTATATATTTTGACAGTAGGCTCTAATGAATCTTCATAACAACCACACCATGGGAATCCCCACTGAAAGGGTCAAAAAAGTGAGGATTATCCCTTGGTTTTACATTTGGAAACCTGAGGCAGCTGGGTATGTCCGGTCTCACTCGTGTCCTTAGATATCCCTCCGGATAGAGTCAGTGAGTAAATAACATACTGCCTGCTTTGGACATACCCACTCTAACTCATTTGAACTCATTCTATAAGATTAATACAAAATGTTAAACATGTATGAATTGTTAGAACCTTGAAATCTTATTTTGGGTCTGGGTGATGGCTGTTTAGGCAGCCTCTGCCAGCCCCAGATTCCAATCAGTCCGACTCGGGCCACGTTAGGCTGCTTAAAACAGACATCATCCACAACCACTCCCACATATAATACTGTAACTAACTATTACTGTAAACTAAAGGTGTTGTGTCTAGCTAGAAGCATTTCATTAAGGCTGTTAATATATGCCATTTGGTTGATGATGCTATTATCCAAAGAGTCACACCACCACCTCCCTTTATGCATGGGGGCCACCCCATCCATCGCATCGAACCCCTACCCCTGGCAGTGCTAATGCCATGCTCTCTCAGTGTTTGGTAGCTTGAAGATGGTTGGTTGTGTGTTGCTGTAACCTCACATCAAACAGAGAGAGGGATTGCCCCTGTCATCCAATGGGATGTAACTCCTCTGTGAATCCCACGTCGCCCAATCCAAGGGGTCGTGAAAGTGAGAAGAGCTCATAGGTCACACTGGGGTCATCTGACTTAGCTTAGTCTCATTGATACGTTGAACGCAGTCAATAGGATTGTGTCCCACATCACCTCCCTCACCTTACTCACCTTTCCAAGCATTCAAGCATTGTTCCCTTTTGAACATAATACAAACTTTTCATGTTTTTTTGTCAGTTCTCTAATCATCTCTCAACCCTCTTCTTCAAATATAGTCATATGGACATTAAGTTGGAAAAAAGTTGAACATCGTCCCCTAATCTATACTATTCCAGGTTGAAATGTTGTGTGTGTGTGTGTGTGTGTGTGTGTGTGTGTGTGTGTGTGTGTGTGTGTGTGTGTGTGTGTGTGTGTGTGTGTGTGTGTGTGTGTGTGTGTGTGTGTGTGTGCATGTTTGTGTGTCTACTTGCGTGCGTAGGTACATTTGTGGTTGTCTGCGTGTGTGCAAATGTGTGTTTGTGTCTGTTTGTGTGTGTGTGTGTGTGTGTGTGTGTGTGTGTGTGTGTGTGTGTGTGTGTGTGTGTGTGTGTGTGTGTGTGTGTGTGTGTGTGTGTGTGTGTGTGTGTGTGTGGGCATCAGGCTCCTCCACATTGAATCCAATTATTATAATTATTGCAGTGATGATGATCATATCACATCTGGCCATAAATGGGAATTAATATTAATTCAGCTAAGAGATGCTATTCGCCCCGCTCTTTCTAATTCTTCTCACCCCACCCCACCTCACCCCACCCTACCTAACCCCAACCCCCCTAAGCCGGCTTGCAAATCAAAAAACAGCACCCATTGGCAAACATGCTCTCTGTCCATTTTAATGTAGATTAATAACGTCCTGACCCACATACGTGTATAGTATAGAAACACTGCTGACTTTTCTGCTGAGGATTCACATTTGAAGATTGAGATTTGAGAGACCATCAACTTTGATGTTATCGCAAAATATATAGCTTTAGTACGTGTGTTCATGTTGGAAATGTATATCATTCTGTATATAACGTTCTCAAAACTTTGATTTGAATGAATACATGTGTTATGGTCAATGGAGCATTTTAGGAACCTGTTATGGGAACGTATGTAGCAAAATCCTATTCTTCTCAGTATTTTAAACCAACACAAGGCTGATTCATTTCAACCCAATCAGTGTGCACTATTTTTAATGTGTTGGTCCAGCCAGTTGACAGTAATGTAGTCTTGTAGACGCATCCCTCAAAGACACCCATTGTAAGCCCACTCTATCTACTTTGTGGCTTTGTGAATGCTACATATTTCTGGTGATAGGGAATAGTCAGCATCTGGCTCCTGTTTGTAGGAGCCCGAGTGGAGCTGGGTTCAACCTTGGTGAGAGATCAAGTAAAAGCCGATGACCTGCGTCTGGCCAGATGGGTGATAAGCAATCTGGAGAGGAAGAGACAGATCAGGACAGGAAGTGACATATCATGACATAAAGAGACATTTCAGGACAGGAAGTGACATTTGTAGGACAGGAAATGAAATATCATGAAAGGAATGCCGCCTTCAACGCGCTCAGAGGTTTCGGGAGTCTCGGAGGTTTGGAGCTTAAGCTCGGTGGAAAGTGCTTTGAACACTCTGTTGGGTCGGAGATTTTTGAGTTTCCGGCGGAAGTAAAGCTACCCGAGTCCTCCGAGTTCACGTCGCAACAATCGATGCCCATTTCGCTGTCATTGCATTGATAGGCTATAGTGAACTTGCAGCAAGCATTAAGAGGCGAACTTAAAACCAATTCTAACTTTTGCATTAAGATACATTGCCTACAATTATAAACATCACCTGATAAATTCTCGCTCATGTCCAACCATCGCAAGCAGTTCTAATAACTGATTCATCTGATTCAGCTAAGAAGCGCAAAGAGGTCCCTGCGGGCATCCATACTCGTTGTTATGAAGTCTAGTGTCAAGAACGATCTGTTTTTCCGGTTTTATTTCATAGCCTACAAACTTCTGAGGGGCGTTTCCTGAACGCTTTGGGGGGGGTTCAGTAAAGACACGTAAGAGCTTCTGAACCTCAGAGTGTTTTGAAGGTGGCAGAAGAGACCGGACGTCACACATCAGGACAGGAATTGACATATCAGGACAGGAAGATGCAAGTGACATAACAGGCCAGGAAGAGAAATATCAGGACAGGAAGAGACAGGAATCGTACAGACCACAGGATGGAGTCAGTGATTATTATCAGTCATCCAGTTCACTTATAAGGCTCAAATCAAAAGGTCACCTTTCAAAGTGATGGCTTGGAGTCTGGGGTTAAAGCCTTTTGAACGGGGGTGGAATAGGTGTCATGTATTCTTCTGTATTCTTCCCCAAAGGGAATGTTTTCTGTTGTTCTACAGTTGATTTCACATCCAGAGCCCTCCTACTATCCATGTCTCGTCTCTCTCTCACTCTCTCCTCCCCTCCCCCCTAACCTGGCTTCTCCTCCGTCTCCCCTTCCCAGCAGCGGTGAGTAACTTGTGGTCGTGCGGGGCATCAGGATGAGAAGATGGCAGCCATATTGTTACCAACAGGTCCTGATGGCGTGCGGCGCTTCACCCGCCAGTCCCTGGCCGCCCTCCAGCAGCGGATCTCCGAGGAGCGTTCCCGGAGCACCAGGGACTACAAGGAGGACCTGGGCAACGTGGAGGCCCCCAGGCCCCGGCCTGACCTGGAGGCCGGCAAGCAGCTGCCCCGCATCTACGGGGACCCCCCCTCGACGCTGGTGGGGGTGCCGCTGGAGGACATCGACCCATTCTACTTCCAGAACCAGAGGGTGAGAACAGGAAGGGGGGGGGGGGGGGGTACGGGAGGGGGGGGTGATAGAGGGTGTGGGTGAGGGTGTATGTTGGTGTGTGTGTGTGTGTCTTTGTGGTTGTTCGGTCTGATCTTTGAAGTTCAGAGAGGATACGAGTGTGTGTTCATGTTAGTGTGTATGTGTTTGTTTGTTAGTTGGAGAGGTCATGTTTGGAAGGCTTTAGCAGGAGAGATGGTTGTAGTTGGCAGAGTAGTGGGGCTGTGTTTAGCTCCGTCTTCGATCAAATGGTCATTGTTGTTGCCGAACATGTAGGAATTGAAGAAAGTTGGTGTTGGATGAGTCAGAAAGTGTTCAACATAGTACAACATTAGGGACTTTTGAGATTGTGCTCTTTTCTACTGTGAGATTTCATGGTGGGACATACATTTACAAAAGTGCTTCATTGAATGTCTAATAAAAGCTATCTGTTAACCTGAACTACGAAAACCAGCAACAATATTTGAGGCAAACTTTGTATTGCTCAATATCATCTTTGTTTTCTTAATATCGGATCAACATCGACCCATTCAAATTACTTTACAAGTCTATCCTCATCTTGTTCAAAATGAGCTATGAACAAGTAGCTGAACAGAGGATTGTGGGGAGGGGGTGAGGGGGTGTGATTGAACCCCGTCTTCAGAGCTCTAAGCCGGCACTGTATAGGGAGGGCTGCGGCGGTGGTCGCTTCTCTCCCACTCTCTCTGCCGTCGTCTTTGTTTTGGCGTGCTGCTTCTACTGAAGGATTATCCCGAGGTTGGTGGATATTTAACTAAATGCCGTCGCCACATCTGGAGCAACTCCACTTTAAACTGGCGGCTTCCCTCGTGACCACAAATAGCCAACCCAGTGGGCCTCGCCATCAGCCAATCACCTTGCTCGCTTGCAAAACTGCAATGCTTTATTGGTGACAGGAGTCCATGGTGCTGGACAATAATGTTTTTACCATCAATTCTTGTTGATTTGCCCTTTAAGAAGCATTGAAACCAAAATCGATGGCCATATCCAATTATTCATATATTTTAAAGTTGTACTATTTAATATTCTATCGTCAACATAGTAATCTATGACATTTTATCACCCTGATTAAAATCAGACCATAATTAAGAAAAAATATATGTTTTTTCAGTCTCTGCCAAACAGTCTTCTGAGAATTCCAGCGACGCTCTTTTCGTGTCAGTCCTATGGTATACTCTTTGAAATCGGGAAGAAGGGACACATGCCGCGAGGTGTGTGTGGATGGGTGGAGCTCCGTCTGGGCAGCGGTAGACTTTAATGTCTGCATTTGAGAGAGGCTTAAGCTGTAAAGCCTAAGTGTAACGCTGCGTTTCATAAACAATAAGGCTCGTACTCAATGACTCGTACTAGCCTAAAAATAAATATCACAACGTCGCCGTCGGTTGTTACAATTGGGATAACCAACTCCTCCCTCCTTCCTCGAACTCCAAAACGCATATTTTCCTATCTCATAGTGTTTGAATTTGAGATGAAGATGTGGTTTTCCTTATGCTTCACATGATCAAAGTATGAGTTTTTAGAGGATAACCTCATACCTTATATTACCACGTACTACTACGTTATGACCCTACTGGACTCCTTAGTATAGTATTTTGAAAGCGTAACACAAGTATGTTTAACACATCTGACTATCAACCCAGTAGATTTAAAGATAGCAGTGGGGGGGGGGGCTCAAAGACCCTTCTGAGAACCCTGATTGTATCCCAAATCATATGATTTAAACATAAATAACGATGAGTGATATGTTCCTCTGTTTGTGTTTCCCTCGCAGACTTTTGTAGTGCTCAACAAAGGGAAGGCCATCTTCCGCTTCAGTGCCACGTCAGCCCTCTACATATTCACCCCGTTCCACTGCATTCGGGCTGTCGCCATCCGGGTCCTGGTCCACTCATATCCTTACGCAGGGACGCCCGTCTACCTGAGAGAGAGAGTGTGTGTGTGTGTGTGTGTGTTTGTGTGTGTTTGTGTGTCTGTGTTAGTTGGTCTCCCATCTTTTGTGTGATCCAGGGACAAGTGCATGTGTGAATCGAAGTATTAAAGGGATACTGTTCTCTCTTTGTGCTATTTGAAATGATGGTAGCTTTTTTGTCTCGACTCAATCCACGGCAGGTTGGACTTCCTTTACATTTAGTTGCTAAGCACTCACTTTGAACCAAAGCCTCTTAACTTGAGTGAGACTGTGAACAATTAAAGCAAACACTCAATGGCGGAGTATCAACACTTTAAAAAAATTACTTTTTTCAAAAACAAACAACTGGACAGTGCAGAGTAGCTATATGATCCCGGTATCCTTTGTCGGTATGGGCTCCCTGATATTTTTTTTGCGAGGACGAAGAGACATGTTAATGTAATTAGGGATAATGTAATAGCGGCGATACAGAGTTTATGAGGCTTGAGGGAGATTACACTAATGATGAGGGAGCAAAGTTTCAGGAGATAAGCTTGGGATGGTGCTATAGGAAGGTTCTATAGGATGTACATGAATTGATATTATCTGTCTAGCCTCTCACAGCCTAAAGTTTCTAGGATTCAACCATGTCACCAATATCCAGAGTACCTCTGCCTGTAGGTGGCTATGAGCAAGGTGCCCCAATCCTAATGACATGAATCTGAATTCACTGAAAGTCCCATTGAATTAAAGTGTCTGGTCAATGCCTAAGTAATGAATAGTGCATATGTTGTTGTTATTTTATTTTGTTCAGCCTACCACAAAGAAACAATCAATTGCATGTCAGGGAACTCTGTTTAAATAGTCAATTGACTTTATGCATTTTACATAAACTCCTCAGGGAAGTTTCAAAGATATTCCAGTCAAACAGGAACTGCCTCAGCAAGACAGTCCCAATTCAATACTGATTTAGCAATAATTATTATCCACTTCCTTTACCTCTCCCCCTTATAGATCTGTTGGATTTTGCCGTAGTCCCATTTTTATTGAAACGGCTTTGTAACGTTCCTCTGCCAGAGCATCGCGAAACCCAATCCTCTGATATCCGTCTTTAATCTGCGCAACGAAATAATAGCAAAGGAGATCATGACATTACGCATGCGGTGGCGTCGGCTGCTCTCTATTAGGTCCTCAGACAGAGCCCAACGGTCCATTTCAAAGGCAGGGCCAGGGAAACCATCTCTTCCCAGTCTCCTCTCCCCCTCTACCTCTGGGATTAGCTGAGCGGTCACTATCGCTACGCTAGCCCAATGGGCTTTCTTCAGGCGATTAAAATGTCATGTCTGCATCGTTAGCCGCTAAGACATCCTGTGGCCGGACAGGATGTGACCTCATTGATGGGCTGATGTTGAGGTTGACATTGTGCACCTAAATCAAAGGAAACTCTTTTTATACTGTCGTTATATACATATCGATTATTATTCAAAGTGTAATGTATTGAACGTAAAGCAAGGTTAAGTTAAAACTATTATTGAATGAATGCATAAAGGATCCTGCCCCTTGAGGCTTCTTAGCCCCCAGCGTATGATGTATAATGGGTTACATGCAGAGGAGGATTTTCCCTGTGGGGAAGGGGATTAATAAAAAGTATAAAAAAAATACATTTAAATAAATACCTGGAGATGAATGCAGACTTAGGCATCCCTTGATTTATATATTGACTTAAGCGACATTCACACATCAATTTGTTGGGATTGCTCACCAACCACAGCATACAGATAACACTATTTGTTTTTTTCTGTGACTGAAGGTAATTTGCTTATGCTAATACTATTTTTTCATTTTCTTCTGATGCTTCGGACGGATTTGTTTGTCTACCCATGAGATTTATTTAATGATATCACTGTCAACATTCGCTCTCAGGCTGAAATCTTCTGTCATGCATCTGAGTATGTTTGTAAATCTCAGTTTAGTCTAGTTTTATAATACCTTTGGCACTCAACCATCCCATTGTAACCCTTTCATTGTAGCATCCTTTTCATATTGATAGGATTATTTTATTAAACATCGAGCTGCTTCTACTTTTGTCAAGGTTAGAGGCTGATAGTAAATGTATTTCTTTTGTTGCCTCTTAATCATTGTCGGTAACGCTTTGCATTTACATTTTCCTTAACACTTTTCCTCACATTATTCAGCCTCTTCATTATGTGCACCATTCTGACCAACTGTTGTTTCATGGCTCTGTCGGACCCGGCCCCGTGGACCAAGTATATAGAGTAAGTAAACACTTTCTGATCCCCATACACCTGCTACCTTAAGGATAGTCCAGTGGCTAGGGTGTGTGTCTCCCAGGTGTACGGTTCTGGCCTCCAGACCCAATGTCTGCATTCTTCCTGCAGATGCCTAACCCCTACCTGCTCCTCAAGTACAAATATCTGTGTACCTAGTCATTGTAAGGACATAACTGATGGGACAATTGTCTGCTAAATGACCAAGTAATTAGTCATTTAACAGATGCGTAACCCCTACGGGCTTCTAAATAACAAATATCTGTGTATATATTCACTGTTGTAGCTTTAGGGAGAACTGTCTGCTAAATGAATAATTAATTAGTAACAATGCACAGTGCTTTTGTAGTGAAGGAATTCACACTGTGCTACTACATGTGTCCTAATGCTTTGTCAGTGGTGGTTGGGGAGCGATTAGTCACTCCAGTAAGTACAGCATGGTGTGACGTCGACGTGTCTTGGAATGCTGCATCTCCACGTGAAAAGAGCATGTGGGATGACGCCATTTTGATTCATTAAACATATTTCATGAGACATTCCATTGAGATGCAAGGTGAAGCTGTTGCCACAATCATCCATCATACATCATGTCCTAGCATGTTACTCTTAGCATGTAAACTGCATGTTAACTTCACCAAATGTGATCTTGAACATGGCCGATTCAAGTTTGAATAATGTGAAGCATTTGTCAAATGGCAGTTATATGTGACATAGGAAATATGGTCAAATGACTAGGTTATACGGACCATACAGACTAACCAGGTGGTGGTTGCAGTGTGAGTGTTTAAATGTCAATCAAGTTGGGCAAATTATTCCCAACTTCCGTTGGCTCTGAGTTTGTTTCTCTTCATCCATTGTTTGGAGTTGATTTCCTCATAACCCAGACTTGGCCATGCATTGATATTTTCCAGATATACGTTCACGGGGATCTACACCTTTGAGTCTCTCATAAAGATCCTGGCTCGGGGGTTCTGCATCGGACCCTTCACCTTCCTCCGAGACCCCTGGAACTGGCTGGATTTCTCTGTCATCAGCATGGCGTAAGTCACATGACGATTTCTTCAATGATGTATTATCTGATCGATCAGGGCATGTATATCGCAACATCTTGAAATTATTTGTCTTTACGTGAAGACATTGCTGTGTTTAAACTGCCACAGGGTTTCTCATGCTACTGATAACAACGTTTTCAGTAGCCTAGGTTATGGTATATTTATGTTGATTTAGGACTACAGTACTCCTCTCTTGGGGAGTATTGGAATCAATAAGTCCCATGATGCACTCTGATATACCATCAAAGAAGAGAAACATCACTAGATAATATTATAACAATAATAGATAATGCCTTACTCGTCTGTTTGAACGGTGCTGACCTGGCATCTCGTGTGAGCAGACGAACCACAGTTCTATAGTTTAATATGAATTGCAAGTGTAGTATGTTATTACAGCAATATCAACTGACGTTTTAAAAACTTTCATTTAGAGTGAATAGTAATATAAATTACATCAGTAATTTAAGAAAATGCATCCTTTATACATCCTTTTCATAGAGTCTTATTTATCCAATTAAAAAACCGAGGTGCAGAGATTTTCAAATTATGCATAATTTATAATCTATAATCTGTTGCATAATTGGCCAGGTGCTTTGAGTTGTTCCTCTTAATTGGCTGTTTGTATTCCACGTGAATAGAAAAATGTATTGCATACGTCATAATTCACTAACTGGTGTTTTAACGGGCTGTATTCAATATGGGGATGGTTTCACCTTGATCCTGGATGGTCTATAGGGGGCTATGAAAATTACTTTATAAGCCTATTAGGCAAGTCATGGGACTGCATGCTATGATCCAATGCTGCTAATGCAGGTGCTGGATTAGACAGTTGAGCTGTTATGTGATGCGCTATCCTCCAAGGACAACCATCCCAACTGAAAACAACACGGCCAATCTAGATTAGAACTACGTTGTTAGAACAATGTTCAGAAAAATGTTGATGTGGACACAAACAATCTAATCAGTGTCCATGTCAACTGGAATTAATAACTCAAATCGTTTTCCTTCCTTAATTTGGTTAAATTCTCAACTCCTTAGTTGTTGTGTTTTTCGACCAAATCTTTGAACCACATCTATCATCAACTGTTGATTTTTGTCTATTTTCTTTTCAGATATGTGACAGAATTTGTCGACCTCGGGAATGTTTCTGCATTAAGAACCTTCAGAGTACTACGAGCTCTGAAAACCATCTCCGTGATCCCAGGTAGGCCACATTCCACCCATGTACTAATGTGGCTCACGCTGGTCCTCTTTGACAAGGGTTGGCCAGCCCAATCCCATTTCTACCCCTTACCCCTTCCCCTTACCCCTCCCCCTTGTTTTGATGGGGTAAGGGGAAGGGGAAGGGGGAAGGGGTAGAATGTCGTTGATCCATCCCATTGATGGATGGATCAACAAGCTCAATGCCCTCCCTCCCCAGGCCTGAAGACCATCGTGGGGGCCCTGATCCAGTCGGTGAAGAAGCTGGCGGACGTGATGATCCTGACGGTGTTCTGCCTGAGCGTGTTCGCCCTCATCGGCCTGCAGCTCTTCATGGGCATCCTGCGGCAGAAGTGCGTCCGCAGCCTGGCCCATTGCTTCAACTCCTCCATGTCCGTCAACGACACCTTCGTCTGCAACAACCGCACCTGGGGCTCCCGCATGGACTTCCTCACCAGCGAAGGTCAGCCATGGGGTCATCCACCCATCACTTTGGGTGGTGGTGGTGGTGGTGGTGGTGGTGGTGGAGGTGGCAGTAAGATTCATCAACTCCAATCATTTTGTAATCGCTGTTTGGTTAAGGAGCTGGAGCTTGTATTTATTAAGAATTATCATCATACGATTGTGATAGTAAGAGTAAAGTATGATTAAGTCGAGTAAAAATGGTTTTCTTTCCTCTCTGCAGATAACTTCTATAAAGTTGAAGGAGCCAAGGACGCCTTAATATGTGGCTATGGAAACGATGCAGGGTATGTCATGATCTCTCTCTCTCTCTCTGCAGGCCATTATGTAACAAACCATGTTAATCAGAGCCAAATCTGTATCTCTTAATACAGTGTCTGAGTGCAGTTTCTGAATGCAGTATCTGAATGCAGTATCTGGATGCAGTGTCTGGATGCAGTGTCTGGATGCAGTGTCTGGATGATGTTTCTGAATGCAGTGTCTGAATGCAGTGTCTGAATGCAGTGTCTGAATGCAGTGTCTGGATGCAGTGTCTGGATGCAGGAACTAAGGCCCCGTCCACACGAAGCCGATTTCATGGCGAAACCGCAAAGGTCTTGTACGGTTCGGCCTTCCGTCCACACGAAGCCGGCGAATTCGCTGACCGAAACCGTAAACTTCTGAAACCACCCTCGGAGGTGGTTTCAAATCTACCCGGTTTCGTTTTGGATTCGTGTGGACGCCTGAAACCGACTGAAACCGTAAACCATGACGTCATCGCCCCACCCCTCGACCCTCTAGCCAATGACGGGTAAGCCCGCGGTGTCTCAGAACTCACAACAACAAAGATGATGGCGGACTACAGCTTGTAATCGTTCTGCAGCAGATCATGTCCCATTATTTATTGAGACTGTTGACTGACAGTTTGTTTGTGTTAGTGGTTCGGGGGGCAGCCTTTATGCGCATGCTCGCCTCTTCTTCTTATTTATTTTTCTTCTGGATTTCTGTAGCAGAAGCAGCGCCCCTTATGGGCCTGGCATGTGTACTACAGCGTTTCTACAGATCTACCTGGTTTCGCTTGACTCCGTCTTTACGGAGATACTCCGAAACCGGATAGTTCGAAACCGGATAGTTCGAAACCGGAACGGTTTTGCCCGTTTCGGCTTCGTGTGGACGGGGCCTTGATGTGATATCTGAAACATACTCAAAGGACAGGAGAAGATCCGGTAAGACCTCAATACTGGAAGGTTTCTGGTTGCGTATCTCTCGGCCTTTAGCTGAAAGGTACAGGGTACGTATCCCAATGTCCGCCGTCTACTAAGCATCCTGCTAAAAATGGCTTAATAGCATTTGTGTAGATGTGTAGACTCAATAAACAACACTTGTGAGTGACTGCAAGGGACTATCTAAGCTCTACATAACTTTGCCCTATCATCATTCAAAAAAGCAGATTCCTATACCCTCTCTCTCCTTCCATGAGAAGAACCAACAGAGAGACGAAGAACATGCTCTCATCATCATCATCTGAATTATTATCCCTATTGTTATATGAATCCAACCCCCCCCCCTCCCAGGAAAAAATAAATGCAGAGGAATCCCATGCAAAGCAGATACAGTACATCCTGTTGAGTGCAGAGAGGGTGTGTGTGTGTCCGAGTGTGTGGCGTGACAGTGCCCGCACGGCAGGGCTGACATGTGGCCCGGTGGTTGATCTTTGCTGTCAGCCGCTGGTGCCTTTTTACCACACGGAGAGCAGCTGGGGGTAGGATGTAATGTATGCACACACACACACACCAGTTAGAGTTCATTAGGACTGAAAGCTCCATCGCACGCACAGGTTGACCGAATCACAGACAACAGACACAGAGGACAGATCATCCTGGCTGGGGATGCCTTTGAGATGTTGCGTAAGGGTTATGGAAGTGTCACTGAATGGGTTGTGATTGTTGTGGATCTGCGTTCTTCTATTGTACATCGTACAACAGAGTGTGGGACTGCGGTTGATGGTGAGTGTGTCGCTCAGTTTGGGACACTTTAGTGGTGTGACACAGTTATTCCGCTAGCCTGAATAACATGAATGTCATCGAG
>NC_044055.1:13805682-13848182 GCF_902167405.1 Gadus morhua | reverse complement strand
CTGTTAAAAAAAAAAATATTTCCCACTGGATTTTAATCTGAGGTCACTTCTTTACATAATTTACATGTTTTGTTATGCACTGATGTCAGTGGTGGAAACGTGAGATTGTGCAGGTAGTCTTCTAGATGGCTTGCTTGTAGGAAATCTGACCGGCTGGCTGGTTCAACATTTTGGTGAACTGACTTTTTTTACATGACTTGCTGGTTAGCTCAGTAGTTGACAAGCTTACTCAATCGTTTTATGGATACTTTTACTTACTGTCTGGCCAGCAGACTAGTTATATCACCTGCTCGTTGACTCACTTGCTGGCTAGCTGAATAATTATATGACCTCCTTGTTAGCGTTCTGGCTGGCTACCCGTCTTGCCATACAACCTGCTGGTTAGCCTACTGACTAGCTGTTGAGATGTGCAGCTGTTGGCTGGCTGACGCTCTGCCTCCACAGCTGTTTCCCAGCCATTACTAAATCATTCTGCGTTCAGATTTACATGTCATTCTGATCCGCCGCTGCTGCCCACAATGCAATTTATAGAGGCCAGAAATAACAGATTTTTTTAACAGCAACTTGATGTCCATCTGGCTCAACATAATCCCTTTTGCTTCCCCCTTTTGTACGTTTTAGTGAGTGGTATGAATTTCAAGTGGCCTCTTCAGTTAATATCCACTAGTCATGGTTCCTTTCCTCTCAATCCAATTCTCTCTCATGTGGAGCCAGAGGCCAACAAGACAACATGTAGATACCAGGGATAGTTTTAACCCTGATAAAATACCAGACCATGTGATGTCCCGTCTATATTTGGGGCCCAGATATCGCTGTGCCCTTGCCTAATGCTCCGAGGTGTGGCTGTCTGTCTCTCGTCATGTCCTGCTCATTCCTTGTTCTAGCTCTGATTAATAAAACATCCTACTGCTCTTTGTTTTGTTTTTCTTCGTTACAGGAAGTGTCCAGATGGATTTGACTGCTTGAAAATTGGGAGAAATCCTAACTATGGCTACACCAGTTTTGACAGCTTTGGCTGGGCGTTCCTGGCTCTTTTCAGACTCATGACACAAGACTATTGGGAGAAATTATTTCACCAGGTGCTGACAACCTTTTAGTTAATCGTTTTCATTTTCATCCATCATTGGCCCACATTTAGACAAAATATGAATTACACATTACGTTATATTATACTGTCCTACAATGCTGCATTGACCATTGCTTCTTTCTGGACATTGACAAATATGGACTTATAAGTAGAACTACAAAAATGAGATGTACTTCATGCATCACAGCACATGAAGTACCCAGAAAGGATTCATAATTCATAATAAGAAAAAAATATATATATATATATATATATATATATATACAAGCCAAACTTCAGTTGATGTAGAGTATAGATTGATTTAGTGTGGACATTAAAAACAGACTTGTGACTTTCTTTTGTGTGCTACATTTCAGTTTACACAATTTCTGTTTACTACATTTCTGTGTTCTTCCGTGTAGCTCATTACTTTGTATTTCTGTGTACTACATCTCTGTGTACTTCTGTGTGCTGCATTTCTGTGCAGTACCTTTCTGTGCAATTCTGTGTACCACATTTATTTATACTTCTTTGTGCTACATTTCTGTGTACTTTGGTACTCCCATTCTGTATACCTACCTCCTGTATACCTCACTTCTAAGTGCCTCTCTGTACTACATATCTGTGTACTCACCTCCCGGGTACTGCCACCTTTACTCCCATGCTTGCAGACCCTGCGATCGGCGGGTAAGACCTACATGGTGTTCTTCGTGCTGGTCATCTTCCTGGGCTCCTTCTACCTGGTCAACCTCATCCTGGCCGTGGTGGCCATGGCCTATGAGGAGCAGAACCAGGCCACCATCGCAGAGGCCTGGCAGAAAGAGCGCGAGTTCCAGATGGCTATGGAGCACCTCCGCAGAGAGCAGAGGGTGGGCAAATACTACATATAGCAGTATGATGGTACACAGATACTACAACTACAGGGGGTTTCAGATGTAAACAAATACTAATAGTATTATAATAGTATGCTAATATACTACTACAGGGGGCTTCAAAGGAAAACAAATACTAATAGTATAATAATAGTATGCTAATATACTACTACTATATAATACTACTAGTACTTATATAATCATACAGGGGGTTTCAAATGAAAACAAATACTAATAGTATTATAATAGTATGCTAATATACTACTACAGGGGGCTTCAAAGGAAAACAAATACTAATAGTATAATAATAGTATGCTAATATACTACTACAGGGGGCTTCAAAGGAAAACAAATACTAATAGTATAATAATAGTATGCTAATATACTACTATATAATACTACTAGTACTTATATAATACTACAGGGGGTTCCGAATGAAAACAAATACTCCTTCACTATTACTGATCATTATCTGATCACGGTTTTCTTTTTCAAGCTGTGATCAGATGCTTGGTAACAGTTTGAGGGGAGGGCGGAGTGTGAGTCCTTTGGATTTGGTTTGTTGTGACTGACGTTTATGATTTAGTCTAGTGGTCCGTCTGACCCGCAGCAGAACGGTTCTACCAATACGCCTCACCCCTACCTGCTCTTTAATGTCTCAAAACCCCTGTAAGCAGCTTTGGAGGAAAGCGCCTGCTCAGTGACTAAACATTCAGTCCTTAAACATCTGAGACATAATATCTGCATGACTCCACACGCAGGACTCTACTGACAGCAAGCCCTGTTTGGCCAGGCGACATCCACAGACCCAAACGTATCTCTGCTCTGTCTTTAAAGTGAATCCTCAGGATCTTTCTCCACCTCAGAGCAAGCTCCTCATGAGGATGTGGCCTCTGAGCCCGGGCACACGTTCTTGTAACGATCCGTCTCATCGAGACATTGATGAAGCAATGAGCTTATTGTAAATATCAATATTAATTGAGTCCATTAGGTGAATCAATTAGATCATAGTTTAGACTGTATTTCAGGAGGCCATAACAACAGACAGGCGGGTAGAGGAACAGACTAGACCTTTTAACTGTTGTATGGATTAGAAATTCAGACTAACAAACCAATTTTCTAGCAAGGCGTTTGACATACAAACCATTCCAGCAATGTTTTTCCTGAAGGCACCCGATCAAATCCAACCAAAACAACAACAGAAAATCCAACACATCAGTAACTCAATTCAGACATTCAACCAAAGGTATTGTTTTCTCTGTTTTGTTCGAGTTGGCGGCGAGGAAGCAGGCGCAGGAGACGGACTCGGTGCTGTCTCCCGAGCTGTCCCCGCTCTGCGCCAAGGCGGGGAGCCTCTGGAGGGGGAGCCAGCGGAGGAGGTCCCACCGCACCCTGTCTGAGGAGGCCGGGGAGGAGGACGCAGAGGAGAAGCTCGACCTCCTGGAGGAGCCACTGGTACGCTGAGGGATGCTAAGATGCTATTGCTAACCCCTAGGATGCTATGCTAATGATAGCGGCTGTGATGCTACGCCAATGCTAATTGCTAAACTGCGATGCTAATGTTTATTCAATAAGATGCTATGCTAATTCTAGCTGATATGGTCAGATTGATGCTATTAGCATAGCTAACTGCTAGGTTGCTATGCTAATGCTAGCGGCTGTGATGCTACGCTCATGCTAATTGCTAAACTGCAATGCTAATTTGTATTTGCTAAAATGCTATGCTAATTCTAGCTGATATGGAGCGATGCATGCTATCGCTAACCTCTAGGATACTATGCTAATGCTAGCGGTTGTGATGCTACGGTAATGCTAATTGCTGAACTGCAATTCTAATGTTAATCGCTAAAATGCTATGCTAATTCTAGCTGATACGGAGCAAGGCTTACGTTGACATTGAGATGTTTCTCTTGATGCTGGACAGTCAGCTAACGAGTTCACCTAACGGATACATTTTCATTATAACTGCTCACCAATCACCAAGTCCAATGGGCTGCCGGTCCTCAAAGCTCTAGCATGAGAGGGAAGAGGCCAGGACACCGTTCTCGCCATGGTGTCACGGCAGCCCCCACCCTCTCAAACATCGGCGGCCTCTGATTTGGTATCCTCCCATATTCTCATACCCCCCCCCCCCCCCCCCCCCCCACCACCACCACAGCCGCCCCTCTCCCCCCTGCCTCTGCACCCCCTGCTGGCCACCCTGTCCGCCCACCCCCTCAGCACGCGGCGGGGCAGCCAGGCCAGCGTGTTCAGCGTCTTCCGGCCGCGCGGCAGCTCGGACGCCGACCTCGGCGACGACGAGCTCAGCGCGTGCGGCGACCCGGTGCCCGGGGGCCGGAGCCGCGCCAACTCGGTGGCGGTGGGCCGGAGCCGCGCCAACTCGGTGGCGGCGCCCTGGAAGCGGCGGACGGGCAGCGTGCGCAGCCACTGCTCCCAGGGCTTCCTGCTGGGCGTAGTCAACGGGCGGCTCAACGCCTCGCTGGAGCACAACGGGGTGAGCGGCGCCGGGCTGCTACCGCCGCTGCCGCTGCTGCCCACGCACAGCATGGAGAGGGTCCGCGAGGACGCTGTGAGTGGGGGGGCTTGGGGCTCACACACGCGTATGACCACCTTTATTATTAGGGTGCATTCATTAACCGATCATTAACCGTGTTAATTAACATGAGTTGATGCCGAATGAAGCATTCACTTACAGTTAATTTACAGTGAAGTTATGGTCTAGTAATCGTTTACTCATGGTGTTTGTTTGTTTTACACAAGTGCTAAACATGACCCTAATCCTAACCCTAACCCACTAACCTTAACCCACTAACCCTAACCACTAGGCTAATACCATGTAATGATGATGTAATGATGTTATTACTGCGTTAACTAATGTAAATTCATTGATAATGAACAAGACACACATGTCTTGTGTGTCTGCCATTCTGTGATGGTCTGTGTTTCTATGTGTGTGTTTTGCATGTCTGCTTGTGTATGTCTGTGTGTATCTGTTTGTGTGTGTGTGTGTGTGTGTGTGTGTGTGTGTGTGTGTTTGTGTGTGTGTGTGTGTATGTGTGTGTGTGTGCGTGTGTGTGTGAGTGCAAGCTTCTATAGTTTGTTTGTGTATGTGTCAATGTTTTTCCATGTACATGTGGGTACAGGTATGTATGTGAAGACGTTTTAATGCTCTAATATGTGTCTACAAAGTGAGCGAGCGAGAGTGTATATACGAGTGTGTGTGTGTGTGTGTGTGTGTGTGTGTGTGTGTGTGTGTGTGTGTGTGTGTGTCTGTGTGTGCGTGAAGGCCTACCACTGTGTGTACTGTGTGTTCTTGGTCTCCTCAACCTGCCCGGTGTTTTTCCCCCTGCTTGTGTCCCAGGAGGCGGGCATCGTCACGGAGACACTCCTCACATCCACTCCCCAGCCGTCGCCCACGGCAACGCAGCCTCCGGTGCAGAGGAAGAGGGGGCTGAGCACCGTCAGCTTCTTCAGCGACGTCCTTGATGATGAAAGCCAATTAAGAGGTCAGAGGTCATTTACTGAGGGTCCATAATCCCCTCTGATTACTCCACACCACAATAAGAAATGTTAAGTATAAGCTAAAAGTAATTAAAAAGGTAATGTTTGAGATGTGACCTACACTTTTAAAAAGCACAACAAATGAATCTGAATTGGAGAACCAAAGAGACATGAGCTCGACACCATTCTGAGCGTTAACCCAAACCAACCCACCCATCGCTACACCCGAGCCTCCTCTGACCCCTGGTCTGTCCCCCAGAGCTGGAGGAGTCCCAGCAGAAGTGCCACCCCTGCTGGATCTCCTTCGCGCGGCGGTACCTGATCTGGGAGTGCTGCCCCTGGTGGCTGTGGGTGAAGCAGTGGGTGAAGTTCATGGTGATGGACCCCTTCCTGGACCTGGGCATCACCATCTGCATCGTGCTCAACACCCTGTTCATGGCTCTGGAGCACTACCCCATGACGGACGAGTTCAACGGCATGCTCTCCGTCGGGAACCTGGTGCGAGTTCACCTCAGTTCTCTCTCTCTCTCTCTCTCTCTCTCTCTCTCTCTCTCACTCTCTCTCTCTCTCTCTCTCTCTCTCTCTCTCTCTCTCTCTCTCTCTCTCTCTCTCTCTCTCTCTCTCTCTCTCTCTCTCTCTCTCTCTCTCTCTCACTCTGTTTGTCTGTGTCTCCTTCTATTTATCTATCTATCTTTTTATTATATTCTCTCTTCCTAGGTCTCTCTCTCTCTCTCTTCCTCTCTGTGACTCACTTTCTCTCTCTCTCTCTCTCTCTCTCTCTCTCTCTCTCTCTCTCTCTCTCTCTCTCTCTCTCTCTCTCTCTCCCTCTTGCTCTCTGTTTTTCTGTGTCCTCTCCTTCTATTCATCTATCTGCTTCTCTCTCTCTGTCTATATATGTCTCTGTCTGTCTATTTCTCTCTGTTCCTCAGTTGATCTCGCTCTATCTCGCTCTCTTTTTCTCTCTCTCCCCATCTTGCTCTCTTTCTTTTTCTCACTCTCTCTCCCGCTCTCTCTCTCGCTTGCTCGGGTTATTCAAAGGCAGTTGAGTCACACAGTGCAGGGTAACAGCAGACAGAGAAGCAAATTTTTCAGATGTCTTTTCAGATCAGGCAACATATCTTTGTTTTATTTCCAGTGATAACACATACTGCATGAAGAATAGGGTCTTGTTTATTTCATGTTTGACACCACTTGTATCATCTCTGGGGTACACAGGAATAATTTGTTTGTGCCATCTGTTTGACTGCCCCCTACTGGCTCATAAGTTATTCACATAGCTCTGTATGAGATTCATTTTAGTTTTTTTAGAGATGTGCAAAAGCTTCTAGAGACGGACTCAATGTATCTATTCAGTCTATTCTACTGTTCTGTACTAATGAACTATCTCTATCAACGATTCTACTGTAATTTCTGATGAAGCTGAACTCCCTGTCACTGGTTTGTGTGTGTGTGGGGTCAGGTGTTCACCGGGATCTTCACGGCTGAGATGGTGATGAAGCTGGTGGCCATGGACCCCTACTTCTACTTCCAGCAGGGCTGGAACATCTTTGACGGCGTCATCGTGTGTCTCAGCCTGATGGAGCTGGGCCTCTCCAACGTGGAGGGGCTGTCCGTCCTGCGCTCCTTCAGACTGGTAGCCTACACCTCCTCTACCCTCCCTTGTCAGTCCTCTAGCTTCCAGCAGACGCAAGTCTAACCCCAGTGACCGCCAGGGATTCATGTCGTTTAGGGGCAGGTATACAGGGGTTAAGACCGAGAACCATTAAAATACACAAAGAAATTGAAGCGCACCATCGTTACAATTATTAGATAGATCGCGGAGTATAGCTTAAGGATCCCAAACATAACTTAATCAAGTGAATATTGACTTTTTTTGGCGATTTGTGTCGTCATATGTTTGCATACTAATGTAGGCGTCATATGCATAACCACAATATTTGACCCAAACAATGTAAAATCTCTAAAGAATGGAATTCTTAAACGTAAAGATTGGTTACACTTTGCCCTTGCTACTGGCAAACATATGACTAATCTCTGATCCATTATGGAAATTGTGTTGTGCCACCTTGGCTGAGATTACAGAAGTGAAGGACATTGGTGATGTGTGTATTTCGCTTTGGTCATGATAATTTCTATCAAGCACAACAAACACAACGTTGTAACACACCGCTTCTGTCAGAACCAAAAGTTTAGCAAAAGAATATCACGAGTGCATCAAACTTCCATCAAACCAGCTCACAACAAGATGACTACTGTCAATCTTATTTGTATTCTAAAAATGAGTGCAATGCACTGAACAAATGATATGCTAGGCTGTTAAGTTTCCCGCCAACAGTTATTTCTTAGCAATTTGAATTAGCCGTTGATATGAAGCTGTTATAAGGACGACCATCGATTTAGGATACAACTGAGACAAAGACTTAGAAATACAAAAAACACTTACATACTATGACATATATTTACAGTGCGTTATTGTATTGTTCTCCCGTGGTTGCAGCTGCGGGTCTTCAAGCTGGCTAAGTCGTGGCCCACGCTCAACACGCTCATCAAGATCATTGGCAACTCGGTGGGCGCGCTGGGCAACCTAACGCTGGTGCTCGCCATCATCGTCTTCATCTTCGCAGTGGTGGGCATGCAGCTGTTCGGCAAGAACTACCAGGACTGCGTGTGCAAGATCTCAGTGGACTGCCAGCTCCCGCGGTGGCACATGCAGGACTTCTTCCACTCGTTCCTCATTGTGTTCCGCGTGCTGTGCGGCGAGTGGATCGAGACCATGTGGGACTGCATGGAGGTGGCAGGCCAGCCGCTGTGCATCCTGGTCTTCATGCTGGTCATGGTCATCGGGAACCTGGTGGTGAGTACGGCTAGGCCACCTTTGCGTTTAGAACCACTGCTCAAAAGTTTATTAGGCGTATTTTTCTTAAAGGTGCAGTGAGTAGGATTTAGCGGCATCTAGTGGTGAGGTTAACTGACATTTGCCAGCCATATCTGTGACAGGCTTTTATGTTTTGGTTGATGAATTGCAGAAGGCTTAATTGAGGGTTAAGCCTACTGCGTCCCTCAAGCTGTTTGTCCAACCAAAAAAGATTTAGACGTTAGAGGAAGTTACGGCAATTAGTTGTTCATGAGATAACTAATACACTGATTTTCTGTCAATCAGTTTTCAAGGATTTCTTTCCGAATGCATAGCTGAATATGTGAATAGTTTGACTTTGAAAATAGCTGACACGGCAATGTTATTGATATTATTGCAATGTAACCTCCCTATGAGGACACACAGACAAATTCAGCTGTGACCACTTTTTGGGGCCAAACGATGATGTCATGTGAAATCAGGGATTAGGGAGCGGCCAATGAGAAGTGAGGAATTAATAATAATATGATGATGATGCTGAGGCCTACCCTGGTTGCAGTGGTGGTGGTGGTGCTTCAGTCCAATATCATAAAACCGCCAGCTTCTAGCTTTAGCATTAGCCACATGGCTGGCTTTGTTTCTAATACCCTTGTCGTCATGACAAGTAAAATGACCATGAAATGACCATGGCTTCACGCTACCAACTGCCATTGATTGGTTAGCATTAGCGACGGCGCTAGTATGGACATAGTATAAGCCATCTGTTGAATTCAAAGATGTATTATCGACATTGACACGCAACTGGTGGTTGTGATAGTGGTTTAACAGCTAGTCGGATGTCTTAACAAGGCTAAAATGTTTTTTACCATTTAATAAATGAACAGCAAAAAATAAATAAATAGATGCATCATTTATAAATAATGTTGTTTGTTTCTTAAAGGTCCCATGGCATGCTACTTTATGGATGCTTATATATAGGTGTTAGTGGGCTCTTAATACAGTATTTGAAGACGAGCCTTCTGAGCTTTCTACAAGCGTGCAGTTTTTTAGAGGCGGGTCAAGGTGGAGGGTGGGGGTGTGGCCCTGAGCAGCATGCGACCACGGTACCATGCGCTCGTTTTTACAGTGGATGTATCGCAATGGTGAGGCACACACAGCTTTTGGCCATGTTCTGTAAATATTCTAGAACACTCCGGGTGCTCCGGCAAGAGTCCTGGAGCTCTATATCTAAATAATATTATATTATACATAGATATCTCATATAATATATATTATCACGGCCAAAAGCTGTGTGCGCCTCCAGACGATATAATGAATCTCAAACGACTGCGTCAGGTTCTCCGACGTCTCTGTTCCTTCCACTTCCACATCAATCTGTTTGTTGCCCGCGATTGTCTCCCGCCGGGCAGCGCCGAGGCGGTGGGGCAGCGGGCAGCGGGCAGCGGGCAGCGGGCAGTGGGGCTCCGGCGGGAGACAATCGCGGGCAACAATCCTTTTCTCCTCCCTGTGGCGATCCATGTACTTCAGGGAGTCAAAGGCAAAGTTCCTTTCCCCCAAATCCTTCTCCACCATGGCTGAGATAACCCCCCCCCGCGAGTCTCGTTGTGGAAATACCACAGACGTCAGTGAACCCGACGTGTTATGCGCCATAACACCAACAGCAGTTAGGGTATACGGTTATCCAAATAATAAAGAACAGTCCTAGCTCATCGGCTCATTGGTGGGCCAAATTCTCTTGGCGGGCAAAGCAGAGAAGGGGCGGTAACATGTCCCCTCAGGTCCATCTTCCCTATATGTCGTATGACGACATATAGGGAAGATTTAAAATCAGAGTGTCTGAGCTTTCATTTTTCAAAGGCAGAGCATTTCTAGCTACTGGGGACCATAGGCAAGCTAGGGGAACTCATACTAATGTTTGAAAACCTCATAAAGTGAATTTTTCATGCCATGGAACCTTTAAACTGCTCTTAAAATGATTGCCCTCATTTTTATTTCATTGATGTTTGACCTTAGCTTATTTTCTGTGCTTGATATTCAATCAACTGCCGTCCTTTATTCCTTTGTACCTTTTAAGAATGAGCAGTTGCAGCATTCATTTTGACTCAATCCACATCCGGAACAGCACTGCAGGCCTTAACCGGTCACGTCCAGACACATAACATCCAGACGTTAAACAGGGTCATACACAGTGAGATACATACAACGGTCCATCCAAAGTTCATATCATCCTTGGCCTGTGATTGGTTTAAAATCCCTGTCAGGCTTCAAAAAGAGCACAGGTTTGTGGGCTGAGCTCCGGTTGGACATGATTCAAACACCTGTTGTCCCTCGCCACCCTCTGCTCCTCTTTCCCCTAAAACGCTCACGTTTAATCCGGCCTTCTGAAACACAGCTGTCGGTCATGGCTGTTGTGCAAACTCCCCTTTAGAAACGACTTTGCCTATTTTGGTTGTTTCCTGGCTATTGCCAGATTATACTTTTCTAAGAAATAGCTCATTCAGTGTAGTATTCAACCGTTTTCTTTTAATATATTTGAATAATATTTTAAAATATATTATTCATCCCATGAATCGATCCACAACATTAAATCCTGTCACCTAAATCTTTAATAACAGTTTAATAGCACAATATGGTGTTGTGATATAGTGTAATGATGATGCCAATTAACCCAGCTAACACTTACTGCTGTGCGTTATTAGTGGAAAGACCACAGATCACAGTGGCTCGTCTCTATTGACGGAAGCCTTCTCTGCTCATGAATGACGTGAAAGCTGTTTATCCCCGGGATTACCCAGGATGTTTAGCGGCAATGAGGTCAAAGGGCTTCTGTTACTCATCATCTGCTCAATCACGCTCCCCGAGACCCAGACCATGAGTCTGCCCTTGATGTCCAGAGACCTGGCCCACAGAGGAGGTCCAGCAGGCTGGGATCCTGCCACACAAACACGTGCATAGACACGATTCATTCACAAACACGCACAAATGCTGTATATTCCCAGACATGTGTCCATATGGACGATAACACACATACATACACACACACGCATGCCACACACACAGTTGTGCGTATGGATGCAGTGCTGTATAAGCTGTGCATCCATGCTGTTTAATAATAGATTTCTCAGAAGTGGAACGCTTCTACGCTTGATCCCAAGGAGAGACATAATCTGATTTTGTATAAAAAAGGAGACCGGAAAAATGTTGTTTATCTTTTCCCTCCTTCTTTGTCAATCTGTTGCACAGTGGGCGAAGATGGACACCTTCGTAACTGCTGGTCATTTATGAATTATTCAAAATGGAGTAGCATTTTTCCAAATGAGAAATAAAGAAATCCCTTTGCAGGAGGAACAAAACAGAAGTCCTGCTAGTTAATTGCAGGAAAATGAAAAAAAAAACTGTGCCTAATAACAGCCTTTTTCTCAGTATAACTATATCACTCACCAGATTTCGGAGCTTATTCAGTCTGTGAATTCTGCCTGCGATAACTCTGTAACCCATGGATGTGATCATCAGCAACAGCCCCCCCTGCTGACGCACGCTGTGCTCCCCCACTCCCAGGTGCTCAACCTGTTCCTGGCGCTGCTGCTGAGCTCCTTCAGCTCAGACAACCTGTCGGCCCCGGACGAGGACGGGGACCTCAACAACATCCAGATCGCCGTGGCCCGCATCAACGCGGGGGTCAGCTGGCTGGCGTCCGGCGTCTGTGAGCTCTGCAGCGGAGGGGAGCGGCGCCGGCGGCAGCAGCAGCAGCAGCAGCAGACGCAGCAGCAGCAGCAGCAGAAGAAGATGTCCCTGGCGCCCCCGGAGACGGGCATGGCTCTCCTGCTGGTGGCGAACCACGCGGCTGAGGCCAACGGCGGCGTGTTCGGGCGCTACGGAGAGAGGTACGCGGTGCCCGAGGGGGACAGCTACATGACCAACCCCAACCTGACCCTGGTGGTGCCCATCGCGCCGGGGGAGTCGGACGTGGAGTTCCTGGAGGAGGAAGAGGAGTCTGAGTCGTCGGAGGACGAGGACAACAAACCGGTGAGGCGCTTTCTGAACGGGTGATGGTTCTTTAGATCTGTAGCTCATGATGGTGATTGTGGACCTTAGAAACCATATGAACCTTGGTTAATTTAACAAGGATTATTCGTACATTGTCAACACCTGTTTGCTAACTAACATATTAGAGGAACAAAACTAGTCACTAGGCAGCTGGTAAAGTCTCTCAGAAAGCAGATCCATACCAAGAAAATAGGAGAAAAATAAAAACTTTGGGCTGTTTATCTTTTATCTATTCCGGATGTAGTGTTGGTGACAGTTTGTATGAGGGTTCTTAAAGCGGTTGTAGGCTGAGAGATGGTTCAGTTAAACATTTTGGCACCTAAAACATAATCTGTGTTATTGTTTGTGCGTTATAAGATGAGTGCCCTCCAGGCAAATCGTCACGGCAACACATGGTGAGCTAATTGAAAGGAGTCAGGCTTGTGTTGGGAGTAGCAGGCAGGCAGGCAGGCAGGTCCTCACCCTCAGCCTGTCTCTGGGGTGCAGGACTTCAGGGTTCACACGTGGGGTCAGGCCTTGGTCTACCCGTGGAGGAAATCTAAGCCCAGGGGCCACCAATTAGGACTGTGGTGAATTAAGCCACGCTGGGTGGCTGGGCCCTACACAACGCCGCTATTGGTTGTAGTGTATATATTCTTCCTTTGTTTTTGCTCCCCCTGTTGCACTCTGAAGTACTCTTCCCATTTAATCTGTCTCTTCTCATTCCTTTGTTCTCCATCGGGCTGGGCGTAGCAGGGGGTAGTGCTGTTTACAGAGTGTTGGAGTGTGTTGGTTCGGGGGCATCTTAACAGTGGGTCGGAGGTGAAGAGTGGGAGGTGGGATGTGAAGCACTGCAGAGGAGATTAAACACTTGGACCGGGGCCAGGAGGGGCCAGGCAGGGCCAAACAAGCTGCGGATTGAATCTCTCTTGCTCTGTGTCTCTGTGTCTCTATCTCTCTCGCTGCCTTGCACACTCTCTCTCTCGCTCTCTTGCACACTCTCTCTCTCTCTTTCTCTCTGTCTTTCTCTGTGTGTCTCTCTTTCCATCTTGCTCTTTCTTTCCCTCTCTCTCTTGCTCTCTGTCTGTTTCTTCCTCTCTTTTTCATTCTCTCTCTCTCTCTCTCTCTCTCTCTCTCTCTCTCTCTCTCTCTCTCTTTCTCTCTACACTCCCCATCTCACCAGTGATAGACATTGAAGAAAACACAATTAAAGCTTTGCAATCCCTGCCGAAAGTTTTTTGAATTATCAAAAAGATTACCATTGAATATTAATATGAATCATATTGTTAATAGATAATGATAATAATATTATAATATTATTCTGATCATCGTTAAAGAAGATAATTCGGACCTCCATCAGTGTCTATTGCTAGCGCTATGCTAACGCCAAAGCTAGTAATGAATGATAATCTGATCTCCTGGTCATATGTTGGATTAACACGTCATACCTTTGTGATTGGATTAGAGTTGCACCTCTGGACCCATAATCCCAGATAATATGCTGCCATTAGGACTCTGAGAAATCGAATCTAGAAGTATTTATTGTGGATGCAGAGAGGGGACGGGGAGAGGTTGCTTGACAGTTTAAACTCTCGTGCTGGTTGGCTGACTGGCTTCGGGAAAGACCAATAGGCCGAAGGGGGCGGGTATTCAGGGGAGCTTCAGGCACCTCTGGGAGACGGGGAACTGCAGGCCACAAAAATACTATTTTTTTCAAAAACTTTTATCTATTCTTTTAAGTGTATGTGATTTTAAATGTATTGTAAAACCAAGTCTGAAATGCGTCCACCACAATTATTCATCAGGAGTTACATCCTCTCTGACCGATTACAAGTTAGACTTAGGGTGGGTTCCCTCACACTCGCGTGTGTGTGCATGTGTTACCGAATGATGATAGCCTGAGGAGTACCATTATATTACTCTCCCATCTTACGTCCGAAGTCAGCTTGGATAGGCCCCATTGACCTTTGACCCTGAGTGGACTAAGTGAGGAAAGCTAAACGACTGGAATGTTCTACAAACTTCACTACAGTCATGCAAATCAAAAAATAATCACACGGTCTTTATGACATCACCAAGGATATGTAGTTGACGGTTGAGGAAAACAAATCTGTAACCTTCCAATTTGTGTCCCATTTTCGTTGTCATTTGCGCAAATCTTACAGAGGAATCACAGCAAGATATTAACGGTGTGTTGCCACTATCCCCCGCCCCCTCAGGAGAAGGTCAGCCTATCAGAGGGCAGCACGGTGGACCTGAGGCGACCGGGGGAGGACAGGGACGACCTATCAGAGCTTGCCGAGGAGACCATGGAGCCAGAGCAGTGCTTCCCCGAATGTGTGTATTAAACTGCGTGTTCAACTGCTTTAAAGCACTACATTACTATAGAGCTACCTAGCCCAATGCTAATCAACTGTAAACTGAGGGAGGGAAACATAATTTAGCTAATTAATATGGGCCATTTGGTGGACACTTATATCAAGGGTTAACCAGTACCATGAGTGCACCCGTTCATAGAATGGGTGGCATCCCGACCCAGAGGGACTCAAACCCCTAACTTTTGGCAGTGTTGACGCCATGAAAAAGCAATTACTTACCAGGTCACTGATTTGATTATACACACAAATTCAAAAATATATTCAGTACTCCCAGTGTTATGCTTTGGTAGAGCAAGGCATTTACCCTGCCATGGTTAGCAGTTTTATTCCCACTTGGTCCACCCATGCTACAGTCGTATTTTAAGTGACTTTGGATAAAAAAACCATCAATCTAATAATATTAATTTACACTGTCATCCAGATGCCACTAATTAGGTGAGTGCTGCATGCAGTGCTCAACTATTGTTCTTCATAAGTTTTCTTCTTTCTTTCTTTCCACTTTATTATTCTCTAACTTTGGGATCTCCTTCCTAAATTTTTCACCTAGAGACACCAGTCAAATTTTAAAATGTTCAGAATAACTTGGAATCGCACGCTTCTTTTCAGATCTTTTAAATATTTTATACTTTTTAAGATATTCTACTTTTAAAATAAAACCTTTTTTTTTACATGGGAGTCTAAATCATAACCTCATAACTAAATTAATTTTCAACCGTTTATCTTCGTTCAAACCATTTAACAAATCTACACATTTGTATCTTCAATAATATATTATATATATCAACCCCACTTTGTAGGCCTACAGCACTTTCTGCAGGAAATGCATTTTCTAGTTGATTCTAGTATCTTGATGTCCCGTGAGCTCTAGCGTGCCGTGTGTTCTCCGCCTACCCCAGTCTGCGTGAGGCACTGCCCCTGCTGCGACGTGGACACCAGCGGAGGCCTGGGCCAGGCCTGGTGGAGGCTGAGGAAGACCTGCTACCAGATCGTGGAGCACAGCTGGTTTGAAACCTTCATCATCTTCATGATCCTGCTCAGCTCTGGGGCTCTGGTACGCCGTCCCACCAATATATACCGTATCATAATGGATGTAATATAGCATAGACATCAAATATATAAACCCCCTGTGTTGTCACGTATTTAAATTGTGTGCCTACTTGTGTCTATGTGTGTATCTTTTTTAACTATGTTTGTTTTTTTTTATTTTGTGCCTTTCTGTACTTTGGGGTTTTTCTTCTTCTTAAATTTATTTTATCTCACAATTTTCTCCCGTATACTTCGTAATATTGAACAACTGAATCTCCTTGCTTCCATGATCTTCATACTTCCTAAACTCTTCTTTCTGGTTGCCCTCCAGGCTTTTGAAGACATCTACATCGAGAAGAGGAAGGTGGTGAAGGTGGTACTGGAGTACGCTGACAAGGTGTTCTCCTACATCTTTGTGCTGGAGATGTTCCTGAAGTGGATCGCCTACGGGTTCAAGAAGTACTTCACCAACTACTGGTGCTGGCTGGACTTCCTCATTGTGGATGTGAGTGTGTTTTCAGATCTGTATTTACAATAGATGGAACCATGCATAATCTCGAAACTTTGAATTAGGCTCACTCTGAAATCTTGTCTGACCTTGAGACAAAAAACATCACAAACAGGCCTTAACAATCAATTAACAATTAAAATAGAACCTATAATTAATTAACAATTATTTGGCAAAATAACAAGGCCTTTTAAATGTTCACCAAAATAACAAAATAATTGGAAGATATTTGGGAGTTGTATCAGAATACTTATGCTTTCTTATGTATCTCTCTCTCTGTCTCTCGATCTCTCTCCCTGTCTTTCTCTGTCTTTCTCTGTCTTTCTCTTTCTCTCACTCTCTTATTTTCTCTGTCTCTCTCTCTCTCTTTCTCCCCTGCTCTCTCTCTCTCTCTCTCTCTCTCTCTCTCTCTCTCTCTCTCTCTCTCTCTCTCTCTCTCTCTCTCTCTCTCTCTCTCTCTCTCTCTCTCTCTCTCTCTCTCTCTCTCTCTCTCTCTCTCTCTCTCTCTCTTCAGATGTCTGTCTCTTCTATTTATTAATTCTAGATCAATTTCAAAGTCCAAATAGATGCAAAACATTTAGTCGGCTCTTATTGTCTCCTTTATTTGGGGTGGGGGGGGGGCTTCCTGGTGTATAATGTACATTGGTCGGAAAGGCGGTTGGAGTTAGTGTTGGGTTGGAGCCCCATGGCCTGACTTGACCCCTTGTGATTTCACCTGCTGTTGTACAGATCGCCAGCGATCGCTCTATTGTTAGGGTAAGTTCTAGTTAGTTCACCATCAGGTGAGTATGTACCCCAGGGAACGGAAACTCGCATCCGCATCACAAATGCTTCTGTGTTTCCTCACTTGTAAAACCAAAAAGTGCTTTTTGTTGCGATATCAAAAGCCGAGTGTGACGTTCAAATTCAAATTCCCTTTTTCGATCAATGGATGTTGATTTATTTCAAAATAAAGGAAAGCAGGAATTGGCTTTTATATCAAATGCAAATGCACTGCCATGTATCGTATGGTTTATCTACAGAAGATCTGTCTGAGGTTTTTCCATTAAAATTATACCAGCTGATGTATTGATTGAGGATCTTAGATAAACAAAAATATTTCCTTTAATAATGTGTACACGTTCAACAAGGTCAAGAGTTTTCCAAGGGTACTTTCAAACTTACTTTTTGGAACTTAATTGGAAAGTGATTTTTCCTCTCAAGATTCCACTCAGGAATTTCATGTTATTTGATTGTAATTTTGGTACTTTCTCAGAGCCGAAGAAACCTGTTGTTTATTTAGATAATCTTCTATAGATATTATGATCAGACCCATCTAAAAATAGACTTTTATAAAGAAACACAGATCTTAGGGACCTTTATTACGTTTTGAATGCGTTATCAGGATGCAAATTGGCAATTCAATTCGGTTCGATTAAAGATTTGTTTAAATTCTTTATAAAACCTCACTCTATTTGTTATATATGCACATTCTTTATATACATATGCATATATAGTGTACATAAATTACACATACTTGTCTGTCATTTGTCATCGTCAGTCATAACCTCATACTGTATGTATCTGCTCTCTCATTGACACTTCCATTCATTTTCTCAAACATAATTAACTTCCATACAATGGCCATCTAACATAGCTCCCATCATGGGCATTTCAACAGCGGAATAACATTCTGTTTTGTCTGTTTTGGATGTAGAATAGAGTGGAAGTTTAAAGATTTTATAAACTCACAACAAACCAAAAAACTAAAAGTATAACCTAATTTTGTTCCTTACTGTGGAATGTCCCAAAATACCACATGCCAAAAAAATCCCCCCAAAACAACTAAACTATGGCTGCTGAACTGTGTTCTTCTTAATTTTTATGATATATTTTATAAAAGTATTATTTTGATTAAATAATAATATTATGTAAATTAAAATCGAAATTTATTTGTTGTGTTTTAAAATAAGTGCTTTTCAAAAGTAAATTCTTCAGCATAAACTGTAATGAGGGAGAAAAAATCCAAACCTTATTGACATCGTGCAAATCTCTGTTTGTTCTCTGCCTGTCCTCAAGAGTTTCTAGGTCAATCGGAAGTCCGCTCAGAGGCGGTACACTTCACCCATATGAGCGATGCATTCTGACAGTGTGCACTCTGTCTCTAGGTGTCTCTGATCAGCCTGGTGGCCAACTCTCTGGGTTATTCCGACTTCGCTGCCATCAAGTCTCTCCGAACGCTGCGGGCGTTAAGACCCCTCCGAGCCCTGTCCAGGTTCGAAGGCATGCGGGTAAGACACACAAGAATTCACGTTCACATTCTCAAAATTCACAAATTCACTTCCTCACATTCAGATTCACCCATTCATACGCACCCTTCTTCACATTCAGATTCACCCATTCACAAATTCACAACCACACATGCACATCACAAATTCACACATTCACACCAATGCAAGGGAACAACCCTCTCACCGGGACCGAATAAGGTGCCTTGCTCAAAGACACCTCAATACTTAATTTCTTTCAAACGTCTTACTTTTACCATTATTCTTTTCATGTTATTGAACCATTATCTCTGTTTGCCTCTGTTATCCCTATGTAGTCATTAAGCATTATATCCAATGCTATTCACAGTGATTTTAGCCTCAGGTCATCAAGGAGTAGGCAGGGGGCTAGGCTAGACCTCCGGGACACTGGGGATCGAACCCAGTACCATTAAACTGGGAGTCGACCCCCGCAACCTCGTTCTAGAGAAAGCCGGTTGTGACGGACTCCCTGCCCTTGTCCTCAGGTGGTGGTGAACGCCCTGATCGGCGCCATCCCATCCATCATGAACGTGCTGCTGGTGTGCCTGATCTTCTGGCTCATCTTCAGCATCATGGGCGTCAACCTGTTCGCCGGCAAGTTCGGCAAATGCGTGAACCGCACCGGCTTCGTGCACAACGCCTCGGTGGTGAACAACAAGTCGGAGTGCCACGCGCTGAACGACACCCAGTTCTACTGGACCAAGGTGAAGGTCAACTTCGACAACGTGGGGCTGGGATACCTGTCGCTGCTGCAAGTGGTGAGTTCCTCCAGCCGCTGCTGTTCTCTTCAGAAGATGAGTGTTAAGGTTCATTAACTAAACGGCAATTTAGTTCGGTACTATGTTGCCATATCGATAAGTTCCTTGATTGGGATTGACTTCAGTGGAGTTTGAAGACGCACACAATAGATACCTACAGCAAGGGATAAACAGTTGTTGTTATGTTAGGGATCATGTCTTATTTTGTGATAATTACTGACTGTACATTATCACCCCTAGTACATGGCTACTTATTAAAGAAATCAAACATTTGACCCAAAATATTACACAAAACATGTTTCATTGAAATATCAAGTAATATTTGTTCAGCTCATAGTTGTATTTTCACTTCAATTCTACAGTTGGAATAAGGGTCCATAGCGATCAAACAAAGCTGTTTTATAATTAACTTAAAGTCCCTTCAAATATTTTTTTCTTTACTGAAAAGCGATGTTTCAGACATTTTGAAAAATGGTCAAAGATGATTATTTTTCCATTGTGTCTGTAGGCAACATTCAAGGGCTGGATGGAGATCATGCACGCGGCGGTGGACTCCAGAGGAGTGAGTAGCATGAGCAGATCACTCTCTGTATCATGGAGAAGGAGACACCCGGTTGCACTCGGTAATACATGAGCACACATTCAAATCCACTAAGACACACCACCTCTGTCTCCAGGTGGAGGAGCAGCCCATCCGAGAGGTCAACCTCTACATGTACCTCTACTTCGTCATCTTCATCATCTTCGGCTCCTTCTTCACCCTCAACCTCTTCATCGGCGTCATCATCGACAACTTCAACCAGCAGAAGAGAAAGATGAGTACTTTTTGCTATTTTTCAGTTGGCTGTTAGGATATAATTCACCATGACCGTTGTAGTTGTAGCTGACTATGTTGTTTATGGTCTAATAAAGATTAAAGTAAGCAAATATTTATTTAATGTCATAGAGTACATTCAATAATGTACTGGTACACTCACTATGTAAAGCGCTTTGGGCACCTACACCACCAGAGATTGCAGGAAGCTCCCTGAAATTCTGACTACTGGAAGAACTGTGGTACTTATGAAGGGTGTGTGTGTGTGTGTGTGTGTGTGTGTGTGTGTGTGTGTGTGTGTGTGTGTGTGTGTGTGTGTGTGTGTGTGTGTGTGTGTGTGTGTGTGTGTGTGTGTGTGTGTGTGTGAGTACTTAGGGGGACAGGATATCTTCATGACGGAGGAACAGAAGAAGTACTACAACGCTATGAAGAAGCTGGGCTCCAAGAAGCCCCAGAAGCCCATCCCAAGGCCCTCGGTACGACAGACAGACAGACAGACACATCTAGACACAGACGAAACCAGATAGACAGACTGCTCTAGAGACAGACTGAAACAGACAGACACATCTAGAGACAGACTGATACACACAGACACATCTAGAGACAGACTGATACACACAGACACATCTAGAGACAGACTGATACACACAGACACATCTAGACAGTGAAGGAAACTGACAGACCCATCTACAGACAGACGGAAACGGGTTGAGAAACAAACCTCTGAGGTAGAGGTTGAGAAGCAAAGGCATGTGTCCTTTCTATTGACCATTTGGGATTGGAAATACGGGGTCGTCACGCAGACCTGGTCTCAGCGAGAACAAAACGGTTGGAGCTAATAAGGATCTGTGCTTGATTTCCACAGATTTCCTGTTCAAGAAAACCAATTATTATCTCTATATTTCCATACTTCATCTCCACAGATGTCCTAATTTTGTCATTCCAGAACAGCATAAATATCTCTAAGAGATAACTTAACATTCTATCTTTGTATATTTCTGTATTAACTTTACGCTACCGCGTCCTTTTTATTTGACTGGTACCGGGCAATGAAAATAAAGCTGAATCTAACCCTAATGTAACATTGATGATCCACTCTGTGCTGCCCTGTGGGGGTTCAACTCAACGTTTTCCTTACTTCCCTCCGTCCACATCGCAGAACTTTGTGCAGGCCTTCTTGTTCGACCTGGTGGCCAAGCAGGCGTTCGACATCATCATCATGATGCTGATCATCGTCAACATGGTGACCATGATGGTGGAGACGGACGAGCAGTCGGAGCGCATGGAGTCAGTGCTCAACAAGATCAACCTGGTGTTCATCGTGCTCTTCACCACCGAATGCCTCATCAAGATCCTGGCACTGCGCTGCTACTTCTTCACCATCGGCTGGAACATCTTCGACTTTGTGGTGATCATCCTCTCCATCGTGGGTAGGTGCCCACCGTGTGTGGATGTGGACGGTCGTAGAGGTGCTGATGTCAGGGTTTGATACAGCACAAGTTAGCCCCCTCCCTCTGGAGCTCTCTCTTCTTACAGATACATGACTCCTCCTCTCTCCTGACTTTAAAGACGGCACTTGAAAAGAACCTTTCTTAAATTGCTCTCCTCCTGAAAGGTTTTAACTTGACTTTATTATTGTTATGCTTGTTGGTTTGTTTTAAGTTTGTATTTTATGTCAAATCATATAGCCTCCCCCCTTTGTCCCCATCTTGGACGTCTTTCCTCTACACTGACCATTTATGTCTTTAACTCTTTAGTTATATCATCAATATAAACTGTGAAACCGAATTTTAATTAAATTTAATGTAATCTATTATCAATTAAAATCAACAGTAGCCTTTCAGACACCATCTTCAGTCTCAAATGAAGTGCTTGTAAACGCTCATAACCCTGACCTCTCATCCCAGGGATCGTCCTCGCCGACATCATCGAGAAGTACTTTGTCTCCCCTACGCTGTTCCGCGTGATCCGCCTGGCTCGGATCGGCCGGGTGCTGCGGCTGATCCGCGGCGCCAAGGGCATCCGGACGCTGCTCTTTGCCTTAATGATGTCCATGCCGGCGCTGTTCAACATCGGCCTGCTGCTCTTCCTCGTCATGTTCATCTACGCCATCTTCGGCATGGCCAACTTCGCCTACGTCAAGAAGCAGGACGGCATCGACGACATGTTCAACTTCGAGACGTTCGGCAACAGCATGATCTGCCTGTTCCAGATCAGCACGTCGGCGGGCTGGGACAACCTGCTGAGCCCCATCATGGCATCGCCGCCCGACGAGTGCGACACGGCCTTCGTCAACACGGGCACCAACGCCAAGGGCAACTGCGGCAGCCCGTCCATGGGCATCGCCTTCTTCGTCAGCTACATCATCATCTCCTTCCTGATCGTGGTCAACATGTACATCGCCATCATCCTGGAGAACTTCAGCGTGGCCACGGAGGAGAGCACGGAGCCGCTGAGCGAGGACGACTTTGAGATGTTCTACGAGGTGTGGGAGAAGTTCGACCAGGAGGCCACGCAGTTCATCGAGTTCTCGGCGCTGTCCAGCTTCGCCGACACGCTGTCGGAGCCGCTGCGCATCCCCAAGCCCAACAAGATCAAGCTGATCAGCATGGACCTGCCCATGGTGACGGGCGACAAGATCCACTGCCTGGACATCCTGTTCGCCTTCACCAAGCGCGTGCTGGGCGAGACGGGCGAGATGGACGCGCTCAAGCAGCAGATGGAGGACAAGTTCATGATCTCCAACCCGTCCAAGATCTCGTACGAGCCCATCACGTCCACGCTGCGCCGCAAGCAGGAGGACGTGTCGGCCGCCGTCGTCCAGCGCTGCTTCCGCCGCCACCTGGTGCGGCGGCAGGTGAAGCAGGCGTCCTTCCTGTACCGCCAGCTGAGCGGCGCCGGCGGCCGACGACGCGGCGCCGGCGCCGGGGCCGGGGGGGAGCAGGGGGAGGACCCGGAGCGCGCTCCCGAGAGCGAGGGGCTCATCGCGTCCATGATCCGGGAGAACTACGGGCCGCCGGGGGAGGAGGTGGTCTGTGCGGAGGAGGAGGGGGAGGGGCGGGAGGGGGAGGGGGAGGGGCGGGAGGGGGAGGGGCGGGAGGGGGAAGGGACATCGTCGATGACGTCGCTGTCGACGTCCTCGCCACCGTCGTACGACAGCGTGACCCGGGTGGCGGCCGGCGGCGGGGAACTGTGCGAGGCCGCGGGGTCGATGGCCGACGCGTCCGTCCAGCGGTATGAAGAGACGTTTCTATGAGGCTGGCGCGCCTGTGTGTGTGGAGGAGAGTGTGTGTTAGTGTGTGTGGGTCGAGGTTGTTTGGATTCTCTGCTTTGTATTTGTATATTATATTTTGTTATATATAATATATAGCAAACTGAACAAAAAAATCTTCATGGCGGGCGAAAAGATATTGACCCTTTTCATATCAGAAGTTGTCATAAAAATCAACTTTTTTCTAAATGTATAAAGATAGCCTCTGTATCCTTTGAACAATCATGATGCTAAAGACCTACACATACTTTCCTATAGCAATCACTTTGAGGTATGTTTTCTTGACTCAATTATTGTTCGAATATACACATTTGGCAACTGTTTTTGTCGTTTATTGTTCATGACAGGTAACCGCAGGAAAGACTTTGCATACAGCACATCCACGTTTGACTGAACATATATCCCATGATGAAGCAAATCTGCACAATAAGGGTACATTATCGAACATTAAATACCCACAATTTGTCAATGGGCATGTATACTTTTCTATTAACATTGTTACAGTGGAGTACGATGGGTAACTAATTGCTAATGACAGGGCACAGGGCACATTCTTGAACATCAAATCCTATTGTTGGATAGTATATATATTTTTAGGAAATTATTTTATTTATGAAATTATCCAGGTTTTTTTCCTTCATATGCAGCACCCAATTTTCCCCGTACAGTCAAAGTTGAATCTGCATATTGCTACTAGAAATAAGTAAATGCTAAACTAGCTTCTGTGCTAACAAAGAGAGTTGTATGAATATTTAATACATTACATGTTGGTTGACAAAAAGGTTGGATCAAAGGAGAATCATTGCTGCAGGAGATCGGAGACCTAATGTTTACCTCAAGCTTACAATCAATAAATATGCACAATCCAAGCAAAAGGATCTATAGATAGTTTTGCTGGTATTTGAATCATCATCTCTTTTTTCTCTGGCATGTCTCCCCCATAAAAGCTTGGTGTTATTTTTTTCAAGGGCTTACATCATTAACTTATCTTCTAAATCAGTTTTCTTAATTGAAAAATTAGCAAGAATTTATTTTATTTGAAGGAACTACCAAATAATTAGTTACTAATATTGGTAAGTATTTGCATGTTTTGAAAGAATGTACAAATATTTTCTTAATTTATATTAAACTTTGCAATTAGAAGTTAAGATGATAGGTAAAAATCACAGTTTATCGATGTGACACAGCAGAATTTCACAACATTTACTCTGTTTCCATTTAGTTAAAGATTGAAAACCCTGAAAGAATACCTAGTTCATGAAGGTTGATGAAGGGCTGTATATGCAAACAATCACAGAATCATGTGCCTGGTTTTAATTCCATTCTGCACAGTTAATTTATTATGGATTTCCCTCATGACTGTTGGATTGAAATTGGTCATGGATATGGATTGGGATAGCATGAGTGAACTATGCAAGCACCTTGTGTAGAGCGGGCTTGCAAAAGAGAATGTATATAAAACACAATGTATTTGTAACTATTTCTTTTTTCTATGTATTTATATTTGAGGATCATTTTGAAAAATGCACATATGGAAAATACCCAGAGTTATAAAAAAGGATATGTATACATACATTTTATATAAAAGACTGAAATGTACCTCATTGTCTGAATTACAATATTTTTATCATACAAGGTATTCAAAGTCAAAATGTTTCATCATTGGATAACATTCTCTCAAAATACTCGAACAACACCCTTAACAGTAAACAACATCACAGTTCAAACACAGAGGATGAGTTGTCTAAAATATGCTTCAAAGCATGTTCGACAAGACAAAAAAAGTGACCAACTGCACATTGTGTGCTTGGCAGGCTGGTTTGACCTCATTCTACAGCAGGACTCTGTTAAAAGCCCTTCTGCCTACATTTGTATTTAAAAACACAGGGCAGATGTGCTCCAACCTCCCTGGCTCCCACCGCCTGGCGCCCTCTAAAGCTCTCATTTGTTTATTATTTTACACATGGACTTTTAGCTAAATTATAATATATGATAAATTATATATGTTAGAAATGTTTGTATATGTATACATGTGTATATACATGTATACATATACATATACATATATATATATATATATATATATATATATATATATATATATATATATATATATAGACATCTGCACATCTTTTTTTAAGTATAGACATATGCACATCTTTTATCAATCTATTAATTATTATGGAATAACAAAATTAAGTTATGTATATATTACGATATATATATTATTATTATTATTTTGGGGATGTCTTTGATGATGTAAACATTTATGAATTTAGAAAGTCTTAAAAATTTAGAAACAAATTCGTTTTTTGTTTCAAAGTAGTATGCACTCGTTGTTATAATTCTGTTTGTGTTCTTCCCAGTGTGTTGTTTGTCAAAGTCAGCTAACCCCGCTTAGATTTTTGTCGAGCACTTCCACGTCCTCGCTTAGAAAAAAATACTACATCAAGGGTGCCAATTTGGATTTATCGCCAGAGAGATTTCCTCTCTGGTTGCCGTGGTGATCAAATCCGACTCTGACCAGCTGGGATACAGGGATAATCTGTGTGTACAAAAAAAATCACTTGTTTTAATTACAAGCTCACAGACATACAAACGCACGCACTTTCACTGTCCCTCTCTCTCCCTATCTCTCTCTCTCTCTCTCTCTCTCTCTCTCTCTCTCTCTCTCTCTCTCTCTCTCTTCTTTCTCTCTCTCTCTCTCCCTGTCTTTCTCTGTCTTTCTCTGTCTTTCTCTTTCTCTCTCTCTCTTACTCTCTCCCTATCTCTCTCTCTCTCTCTCTCTCTCTCTCTCTCTCTCTCTCTCTCTCTCTCTCTCTCTCTCTCTCTCTCTCTCTCTCTCTCTCTCTCTCTCTCTCTCTCTCTCTCTCTCTCACTCTGTCTGTCATTCTCTCTCTCCTTGTGGTTGTTCTCTCTCTCTCTCTCTCTCTATCTCTCTCTCTTACTCTCTCTCTCTTTCTTACTCTCGGTCTGTCTCTATTTGTCTCTCCCTTTCTTTCTCTCATTCTCTCCCCTCGGGCTCCTCTCCCTGCCTGTTTCTATATCTCTCTTTTTCTCTGACTTCTCTCTATCTCTCTGGCTCGTTCACACTCTACCTTTTGTATATTGGTTACACAAAAACACGTTCTATGCATACGGGCAAACAGCAATTCTGGGTCCCATTCTGGGCCCACAGCCAACAGTCCCGTTACATAGACACACTCCCAGACCAGCACCCACACAGGTGTGGACATCGCACATGCAACAAAAATAATCCATCCACATGATGCAGACAGTATATTTGCTTTGAATTTCAGTTTTATTCTTCCCATGAAATGCCACAGAAAAACTAACTGACAAATTTGACAGATATCTGGCACAGATTAAAAGCTTAATCAGAAAGGAAAAAAAAAGGTTTTTATTAAAAGGGCACAATTTATGATTACTAAAGTGCAACGTAACCTATAGGAAAAACATTGCAATGTCAATTCAAGCGATACTTTAAAGGTCAGAGGCAAAAGCAAAGGCTTTAAATGAATTGCATGTTCAAAGTATGCCATTGAATACCATTTGTTAAATTCATAATCTATAGCTACATGATCATCAGAATCAATTTCAGAGATGATTGTGAAAGATATTATGATGTGTTTTACAACTATAATGTTTGATGGATTGATAGACGAACGAATGGACAGACGAACGAATGAATGGATGGATGTTGCTCATCACTATTGATCTAATTATGACACTAATCTCATCACTGCATCATTTGTCTGTATCAGACAGACATGGGTTCACTTCGACAAGACAGCCACTGCTACCTTGAGGGAGCGTGTGCGTTTATAAATGAGCCACGGGAGACCAATTATTGCTCATGTTTGACAGAACATACTCAACCTGTTTGGCCTAGAGAGGAGAAGATGAAAATATGCAAAGATGAAAAGACACAAATTGTACTTCACATCAAGGCTAACTCATGTTGTGAAACAGGGTAGACTATGGACATTGCGGTTCGAACACAGCAGCTGGGGAAGGAGCAGAGGTTGTCCAACTGATGTTGACAACACTACATGCACGCCATCACAACTTTCTCTAAATGTTATACTTCTCAGGCCTACAGGGAATACCAGCTCGACTCCAGATTGTCCCACTCTTCTGTACATAATTATGTGTTTGCAGGGGACAATATGTTCCCAAGGCTCACACTGTCTGATTTGAATTTACTATTATTGCGTTTTGCAAAATAAAAAATATTTTGAAATGCATTCATTAATAACATGACATCACTGATTAGCAGCCTGTATAAGCGGTAAAACAGTGTCTGATTTGTATTTACTATTATTACTATTTTTCAAAACAAAGACTATTTTGAAATGCATTCATTAGTAACAATGACATCACTGATTAGCAGCCTAAGTGGTATGACATGTCTTAATAATGAACAATTTGTAATGCTTCCTATTTAGTGTTTCTATAAGTAACACACAGGCCTACTGTTATATGTTTTATAGTGTTCCTCAATCTAAAGGATGAATTGATTATATTTTGGATGAAATCATATACATTGATATTGGTTGTAGACACTAGATGGCGATAGCGATACGCCAATATAAATCGACTCCAGCGTTCAAATAAGAGAAGAAGAGGAAAAAAGATAACAATAGGAATTTCAGGAGGGAATTCTTTTTCAGCTGAGCGTAACTTTTTCTTTTTACAATTAAAAGAACAACACAATCAGCTTATAGATAAACGTTCCCTACTGGAACAGCATGGGTATGTATTTCTGCATAGCGTGCCTTCTAATTCTGCCTTGCATAGATTGATACATAAACCACAAAGTTGTCCTAATAAAACCACTAGGTTTTGCACAACCTTCATCAAGCGAGGCTCAGAGTTAAATACACTAACCCTTTGTCCTAGAACACCCACACAGCGTCCAGTGACCTTATAATAGCCCTAATGCTTGTCCCACAGAGGGTCCCATGATATCCGTCTCGTCTATGAGTCTCCTGGTACCCCCACTGCGGCTGATGTCGGCTCTGATGTGGGAAGTGGTCCGTCAGAGGAACGTCCGTCAATATGGGAGAGTTGTTGAGTTTGTGTATCTGGTCACTGAAGCAATTCCGGATATTTGGACCGAAAGACAGACTCAACTTCTCATCCTGGCTTTAAGGGCAAAGGTAAGAGGGGATGGCACTGACTGCTGGCGATTAAGTTCTGCTTTATGTGGTTATAATGTCGATTTCAGATATTGGATAATACATTTCAAGTTTCGGTATCTAGGTTATTCTGGTGAAGTTGCATTCGGAGCAGGCAGAAGATCTCAGCAGTGTTGAAGCACATCTGCAAAGACTCAGATCTTCTCCCAGTGAACAGGTGAAGCAAACTCTCTTTCTCTCGACCCCTGGATAGGGTAAGGTGACATATTATACCACCAGGTGTGAGTGTGATTATTTGTATAATATGTCATCTTTAAGGAAAGCTATAAGCTCTGTGTGTCTGTGACTTTACAGGCTCCGGAGGCGAACTTTGCGAAGCTAGTTCAAAGGCTGATAGAGGACCCAGAGAGAAGAAGGCATTTCTACAAGGTATAAACATGTACTTTATCTTACAATAGAGGAGTGTGTTAGTGCTAGTCTATTGCGGTTGTGTGTGTGTGTGTGTGTGTGTGTGTGTGTGTGTGTGTGTGTGTGTGTGTGTGTGTGTGTGTGTGTACACACAAGTACAATGTTTGGTCCACTTTATTCCAAATGGCTGTGTGCCTATTAGTCAACTGTTGTGTGGATGCAGGTGTGTGTACTGTACAACGTTTTGTCCATTGTTTGCTCAATGCAATGTGAATCTCTGCTCTACGCTTATCTGGAGGTGTTGAATGTTTGGGTTGCTGCATGATTACTTTACCGCACCGTTGTTACGAAAAGAGATATGAACCGCAAGGCAAAGCTCTCGATCTACCGGTCGATCTTCGTTCCTATCCTCACCTATGGTCATGAGGGTTGGGTGATGACTGAAAGGACGAGATCGCGGGTACAAGCGGCCGAGATGAGTTTTCTCAGAAGGGTGGCTGGCGTCTCCCTTAGGGATAGGGTGAGAAGCTCAGCCATCCGTGAGGAACTCGGATTAGAGCCGCTGCTCCTTTACTTAGAAAGGAGTCAGCTGAGGTGGTTCGGGCATCTGGTAAGGATGCCCACTGTGCGCCTCCCTTGGGAGGTGTTTCAGGCACGTCCAGTGGGGAGGAGACCTCGGGGAAGACCCAGGACTAGGTGGAGAGATTATATCTAAACACTGGCCTGGGAACGCCTCGGGATCCCCCCGTCAGAGCTGGTCAATGTGGCCCGGGAAAGGGAAGTCTGGGGCCCCCTGCTTGAGCTGCTCCCCCCGCGACCCGACCCCGGATAAGCGGATGACGATGAGGATGATGAGGATGATTACTGGTTACTATTAATGCACGCTAGTGATTTGTGGTCCCCTTTTCTGCCAGAACGTGTATCCTGTGGAGTTCGGACCGGACTTTGACTGGGCGCTGGAGGTCCTGCTGTTCCGGTTCTTCACCACACTGGAGGGGCGGACTCCAGTCCCTGACTTCAGAAAGGTCGGAAATCCTGTGAACAACATGATAACTAGATGTGATGTTGTAGTGTCTAGGGTGTTTGGGCTCAAGGGTACTGGGTTTGGACTCCTCATGGTGTCAGTGCAAGGTTCCCTCCGCCCTACCTGGTCCTCGATGACCTGTATCTGAATTCAATGGGAATTGCTTTGGATGAAAGAATCCACTAAATGACTAAATGGTCATGGCATATAGTAGTTCCACTGTTGTGACACATCTAGACAGTTGTGGGAGTTTGGGGATTTAGTCTAACTATGCAGTTCTTTTTTTTTTGTTTACTTAGGCTGCAGTGTGGATTAAAGATGCACCTGCAGGTCTAGCAGAGCACATGTGTGATGAAGACGAACTTAAAGTTCTCCTTAAGAGCAAACTGTGTCATCAGAGATCAGCCGAGATGAGTACAAAAAGTATGTTATCACTTTTGGCTGAATTTATAGTTATATATATGTTTATATACCACTATTTGATCCTATGATCCAACCTTTCAAGCGGCCTTGATTTCCATTCAAGAATTACTACTTTGACGAAAATACACAACGCATTGTCTATACGCACAGATTAGAAATAAGATGAAATCTAACAATACTATTATTACTATTCATTATCTATGTGAATCCTCAGATTGAATGATTCCCCCTTAGTCATGTTGTGAATTAATAAAGTATCTCACTTCCCCCACCCCTCCTTTCCAGCATCCCTGAATCCATCCGAACGGCATCTCCTCAGGACTCTCTCTCTCCCTCCCTCACCGAAACAGACGGACACATCCAACCTCGACCGCTTCAACGCCGAGCAACAAATCTGCTCTGCCAACATCCAAGACACAAGTAGAACAGACACAGAAGTGCCGGCTGAAACTCGACGTCATCCTGTGGAAGAGGAAGCGCCAACCGTCTCCACGGAGGGTCCGTCCAATCGCGGCTCTTCCTCGTCCCAGGGCCTCGTGGCTCCGAGCGCTCTGATCAGTGCGCCCCGGCGGCAGTTCACCCACAAGTGCCGCCGATGCAGGCGTTGCTTCATCCACCGCTATGAGCTGCTGGAGCACCAGAAGATGCACACCGGGGAGCACCCCTACAAGTGCTCCCAGTGTGGGAAGGTCTTCTGGGGGGCCGGCGGCCTCGCTGCCCACCGGCGCACCCGGTGCACCAGGGCGGCCTACCCCTGCGTCAAATGCGTCACCGACTTCAAATCAATCCGGGAGCGGCTCAGGCACAAGTGCGCCAAGGAGAAGCCCCAAACATTTGGGTGTCCCCAGTGCGGGAAAACATTCCAGAGGAGGGGCCTGATGGAGAAGCACCAGCTCACACACACCCAGGCCCGGTGCCTGCAGTGTGGCGAGGCATGCGCGGGGAGGAGTGAGCTAAGAGCACACAAGGTCCGGGTCCACGCGAACACGCACATCTGCGAAAGCTGCGGCAAAGCCTTCAAGGGAAAGCACGAGCTGAAGGCCCACATGCGCTGCCACACTGGGGAGCGGCCCTTCCAGTGCACGTACTGCGGAAAACGATTCTCCACGGGCGGCTACCTGACCGTACACATGCGCATCCACACGGGGGAGAAGCCGTACTTGTGCGCCGACTGCGGGGAGGCCTACAGGTCGGCGGGCCAGCTGCAGAGCCACCGGCGCAGCCACACGGGAGAGAAGCCATACAAGTGCGCGGTGTGCCCCCGGGCGTTCACCAACACGGGCAGCCTGAATCAGCACAAGCGCGTGCACACGGGAGAGCGACCCTTCCAGTGCACGTACTGCGGTAAACAATTCTCCATGCGCGGCAACCTGACCATACACGTGCGCATCCACACGGGGGAGAAGCCGTACTTGTGCGCCGACTGCGGGAAGGCCTTCGGGTCTGCGGGCGACCTGCAGATCCACCGGCGCGTCCACACGGGGGAGAAGCCGCACAAGTGCGCTGTGTGCGCCCGGGCGTTCGTCACCGGGAGCCAGCTGAAAACGCACCAGCGCGTGCACACGAGGGAGCGGCCGTACGTGTGCCTGCTGTGCGGCAAGGGGTTCTCAACGAACGTCGACCTGAAGCAGCACACGCTCAACCACTACGGGGTGCGGCCCTACGCCTGCCAGCTGTGCTCCAAGACATACGTGTGCCTCAAACACCTGAAGAGACACCTGACGACGCACAGTGTCGAGCGAACCGCTTGAGTCTGTTTTAGTTTGGGTGGTTTCGCTCGATGCCTTCGATTGCGACGGTGTTCTTGAGGTTGTGACGTGTTGCCAATGTGTACAGACCGGAGGATCCACACCAGACCACAGCCCTCAAAGTGCTCCGACTGTGGGATTGCCTTCCGCATCGAGGAACCCGCTGACTCGCCACGGGTCACATGCGGCAGCAGTTTTGAGACATCCCTGGAGAAGTTTAACCACTGTTGTCCCAAAGGTGTGGCACACCCCCCTCCCACATCCCTGGAGAAGTTCAGAGACCAGTGCTCCAGGCGGGACCAAAGCCACAACCACGGGGGAAATAAGAAAAACACTGCGGAAATAGCTTCCCAAGTTCGAGAGGCCTGGCAACACGCATGCCAGCACGCGTCCTGGGTTGCGTCTTCACGTGTGGCTCCTGTGGCATGGGTTTCCCTGGGATTGACGGGCCTAAGTATCATCAGCAGGATGACCGAAACAAACCCGAATCTCTGCCAGCCGAGTGCCGGTCAGTGACTGAGAGACGGTCAATGACTGAGAGCCGGTCAGTGACTACGCCGGCAGGCACTGTTCCAAGGCGTTAATGGGCAACCTTCACCTGAAGACACACGGGAAGACCTGTATCTTCCAGTGTTGACTGGAAGTTCTTTGATTGTCTTTTGTTTGTGATTGTTTCTTGAAGCCTTCAATCAAGATTCCAATATGTTGGTGAAGTGAGGATTTAGGTACATAAACAGTCAAGACTTTATTATTTTGGAAATTAATGAATCCATCCCATGTTCCTGAATATTGGTATTATATGATTGCAAAGGGCAAATCATTAAATGTTTTATTTTTGTAATTTCTCAAAATACCTGTTTACTTTTCACCTTCATGTTTGTGGGAACATTTAATAAATAGAGATTTATTTGCAAAGTGTATTGCTTCAACTAATTTTCAAAGGAGGATGCATTGACATGTTTTCTACTGGATAATTGAATCATAAACACCTGATTATAACTTTGCAACAAGGACGGTACAACGTCAAATACCTTCTGTGCCTTTCTCTTAAATTTAGTGATCTTATTTTGACGTTAAATTGAAAGAAAATTATATTTGCATTGTGTCAAGTTATTTCAAAACATTTTTAATAATTCCAGTCAGCTGTTTTCACAAAAATGAACGATACGTTTGATTGGTTAGCTCGGGTTGGCTTGACGGATGCTGGATTCAATTTTAGTAGTGAGAACACGCTAGCGTCGCCCGGGCCGGGCGGTCCTGAGACATAAAACGCTCCCACCACCAATATTACTGCGGGGAACGATGATGACTATCGTTTCAGGAAGAAGTTGGCGCCTGGAGCCATAGCTCATGTTAGCTAGCGCACCCAAAATGCTAACGTGGTAATTGTTACTATTTGCCAAGTTACATCAAGGAAAACACAAATGAACGAAATGGGTATGTATGGGATTGGGATACACGTGTCGTATGCCTTTCTACTGGATATATTCAGCGTACAGGCTGGTCAAGAAGAGCAATTAGCCGAGACGGAATAGGCCTCGACTAATGTCTGGAACGATTGTTGACAATTGTTTAACCAATAAAAGCATCCTAGATTGGAGTGGCCTTCCTCGTAACGCTATCTTAACACGTTGTCCTCATGCAGGAAGCGCTAGTTTGCAAGATTTGAACAGCCTAGTTTACGTTGTTGACAATGTCCATGTAAAAACAACCGTTGCCTCTCTTTTAATATTCGCATCAGTTGGACATAGCAACACAGATCCAAATGTATTGCAATCAAGTATACCATTAGTCGTATGGTCAGCTGCATTCTCATTTAGCTATAGATCTCCTCTCCCCGTCCATTGTCGCGATATCTCTAATACTATCCTGTCCTGCACCTCAGAGTGCAGTGTTGACAGAGCTGACCGCTCCTCCTGAGTTCTGGGCAGGGCGTTGGAAAGCTTTAATTCATGGAGTATGTTACACAGAATAGTGTGTAACTGACCGGTGGCGGGTGCTTTTCATTCTAAATCTAGAAACTGACCCAAATGCCCGATTAATTTATTTTGTGTACGTCAATAACACAAATGTGTTGACACTAATGTTAGTGAGATTACCTACCGTACCTGTAATACAAATATGGCCATACTATTGAGAAATTAACCATTTAGATGGGGGTTCAACGCACAATATTTATATGTGTGTGTGTGTGTGTGTGTATATATATATATATATATATATATATATATATATATATATATATATATATAGAAGGAAGAATCTGGACACAAATGTTTTCTTAAGCCATGCAAAAACATTGGTCCTCCTTGCATTACAAAATTTTACATATTATTTATATTGTACGCGCAGCCTTTGGTCATTCAAGCAAATACCCTGTATGCATGTGTGTTGCATTTGATTGACCCTTGCTTCTTCTCTGTAGAATTCAGCGTCCCATTGTCCTCGCTAGGACTTCTGGTTCCTCCGCTGCGGCTGATGTCAGCAGTGATGTGGGAGGTGGTCCGCCAGAGGAACGTAAAGCACTACCAGAAGCTGGAAGAGTTCGTATCCATGGTAACAGACGCCGTTCCCGAACTCATGAGCAAACGGGAAGGACGGCTGCTGTCTCTGGGCCTGAGAGCCAGGGTAAGGGAATCATATGACTGGGTACTCTTCTTTGGTTGTCAAGGCTGGACGTATGAAACTGAGTAGAATTATGTGCATTTCAAACCAGTTCTGTGCGATAATTGTAAGAAAAGTGAAGAGTTATATTCAATACCCCTTTGTAAACCTAAAAGGTTGTTTGAAAAGTGTAAAGATGAATATGAACATTCACAAGTCAGGGAACCACCCTCTTCATCTATACCTAAACCACACAGCTACTACAAGAAAACTATTGAGCATCGCACAATATCCATAATCCAAACCAGCCTTCATAATTTTCTTATGAACAACCTTTTTCTTCCAGACCACTCTGATGCTGTTGCGTTCAGAGCACCCAGAAGATCTCAAGGCCGTGGAGATCCACCTGGACAGAATACGGTCTTCCTGCATAGAAGAGGTGAATAACTGTCTAGTAACATTCTGCCTAGCTATGATTGCTGCTCTGGAAGCTAAGCAGAGATGGCACCTACGTGGGTGATAGTGGAAGGGGTGCTACATAATGATAGTGGACACACAGACAGACAGAGTATGAGAGGATCATTATTGCTGTTACGTGTTGTTAGGTGCAGGATCATTTAAAAAAATAAAAAATTTAAAAGAAGTTTCCCCTTTTACTGCATTGTGAAGGTAACAGTCTTTTCTTCATTCAGATAAATGACAACATCATTGACGCACCAGAAGCAAACTTCATGAGGCTTGTACAAGGTCTCATCGAGGACAATGACGGAAGGGAACATTTTCTTAAGGTAACTGGAGGAAAACCATGCCCTTATTTTAACTTCAAGGTGACACATAATATCCTCAGGTGCGAGTGTGATAAGCCCTTGCAAGCCGTTCTGAAAATCGACCTCTTCTGACATCACAAGTGGGCGTGTCCAGCTAGAAATATGACGGCTAGATGAGCAATGTATGCTACAGTCCAGATAGGCTGGTAGACTGATCTATCCAGCATACATCTAGGTGGACACACCTACTTGTGATTCAAAATGGCTTGTAATGGCTAATCACACTCAAACCTGGTGGTATAATATGTCACCTTTAATATTCATTAACTGTGTTGGTGGATGATCCTTTAACAAAATAAGATGCTCCTTGCTTAGCGTAACCATTCATATCCCATTAGACCCTTAGATATACTCTCTGCAGATAGGACCTTATAGCAAAAAACACAGGCGAGGCCAACCCCAGTCTCCCCATTGCTGCATGTACCAAAATGTTTACGCAGAGTTAATGTTTACCTCCATTGGCAGAACATCTTTCCGATGGAGTACGGCCCAGACTTTGACACAGCACTTGAGACTCTGGTCTGTGAGTTCTTCATCAGACTGGAGGAGCTGCTTCCAGTCCCAGACTTCAAACAGGTATGACGCCATAGCATCACTGGTTGTCAGGGGGGGGGGGAAGTACTTGCTTACTTGACTCAAGCACTGTGTCTGTGGCAGCTTGTTAAATTTTGAAAATAATGTTTAGATGTGGACTTCTTAATGCGGAACTGTTATCTAATATAAGACCAATGTTTCATACACATGTTTGGAAAAAGGATTGGAGGACTGGTAGGCTCTTATATTACCAACAGGCGTGACAGTTTGACTTGACATTTTTAATCATTAATCACTATTCTTATGCGGTCCCACACAGACAGCCTCCTGGATAGGTGCTGAGCCGTCAGTACTAGAGGAGTACATGCAGTGTGTGTCAAACGGGGATGACCTCAAATTTCTTCTCCAGAGCAAACAATGCCATGGGAAACTGGCAAAAAGTGGAATTGGTAGGCAATAAAAAACACAGTCAATAAACATGATATTGGACAGATTTAAAAAAAAAAGTCTCCTGATTGAATGCGCTGTATCTTCCCCAAACAGCTCAGTTTCATTCAGACGATCTCCTAGTTCCCTCCATGTCTCTGCCGCCCTCGCTGGAGGTCGCCATCACGTCCCACGCCAGCGACGACGAGAACAACCAGGTCCCCCAGATCGTGATGTTCGAGGAAGAGCTGACCACCAACTCCCACGTCGCCTCCACGTCCGCCGACTTCCCCGACTCTCCCAAAGAGCAGGACGCCGTACCGTCCCCTCGGCGGAAGCAGCAGTCGGGGATGCACCAATGTCCCGAGTGCGACAAGTGTTTCAAGCACCACTCGGTCCTCGTCGAGCACCAGCGGGTGCACAGCGGACTGCAGCCCTATAACTGCTCCGAGTGCGGCAGGGCCTTCCGCACTGCCACCCTGCTGGCCGGCCACCGGTTGCGCAAGTGCAAGAATGCGGCCTACCTGTGCATTAAATGCGGGAACAGTTTTCCCACCTCCCTGGAGAAGTTCCGACACCAGTGCCCCAAGCGAGGTCAGAGTTACGAATGCGCTCACTGCGGGAAGAGCTTCCAGAAGTCCAGCAGCCTGAAGGAGCACCTGCTCACACACGTCCAGAGCCGCCTCTTCAAGTGCAGCCACTGTGGCGACGGCTTCCCCGGGATTGGAGAGCTGAAGTACCATCAGCAGGTGGACCACGACAAGCCTTATCAGTGCAAGCAGTGTGGGAAGAGCTTCATCTCCTCCAGGTGTCTGATTAAGCACCAGCAGCGGCACCAAGAGGCCGGCGAGATCCATGGCGGAAAATCCATCAGCGGAAGCAAGCACAGGAAAATCAGCACCTCTCACCGGAGCTCCTCTGGATCCTTGTCCTCTCGGAAGAATGCGGTAAAATCCGCCTACCCACACGCACGGGTCACCCACAACTGTCCGCAGTGTGGGAGGAGCTTCAAGTATCGCTTTGAGTTCCTGGAGCACCAGCGGTTCCACACGGCGGTCAAGCCTTACAAGTGCTCTCAGTGTGGCAAAGCCTTCCGCACCGAGGCCCACCTCTCGGGCCACCGTAAGAGGAAGTGCAAAAACGCCTCTCACATCTGCACAAAGTGCGGCTGCCAGTTCAGGTCCCTTCATGAGCGCGTCAGGCACCAGTGCATGCAGGTGATGACCAAATATGAGTGTTCCCACTGCGGTAAGACCTTCAAGATGGCCCACCTTCTGAGGAACCACCAGATGAGTGAGCATCAGCTGCCCTACAGCCCCAACCACCGCTTCCGGTGCAGGTACTGCGACGTGACCTTCCCCGGCATCAGCGAACTCAAGTACCACCAGAGGGTCGACCACGACAAGCCATATCAGTGTCAGGAGTGCGGCAAGAGCTTCCTCTCCGAGAAGTGCCTGTCCAACCACGAGCAGCGGCACAACGACGACCGACCCGAGAACTGCCCTGTCTGCCGCCGCGGCTTCAGGAACCGCTACGACCTCAAGCAGCACATGCGCACGCACACGGGCGAGCGCCCGTACCAGTGCACCCACTGCTCCCAGTGCTTCTCCACGGCGGGGGGGCTGAAGAGCCACACCAGGGTGCACACGGGGGAGAAGCCGCACGTCTGCCCAGATTGCGGCAAGGCCTTCTCCCAGATGGGCGCCATGCGCACGCACCGGCTCACCCACACCGGGGAGCGACCGTTCAAGTGCGCAGTGTGCGGCAAAGGGTTCACCATGGCGCACAAGGTCACGGTGCACATGCGCGTTCACACCGGGGAGAGGCCGTACGTGTGCTCCCAGTGCGGGAAGGCCTTCTCAGACGGCAGCGTGCTGAAGCAGCACATGCTGAATCACTCTGGCGTCCGGCCGTACCACTGCCAGATCTGTCCCAAGACCTACACCTGCCTGAACCACCTGAGGAGGCATCTCAAGAGCCACTCGAACCCCAACTGACTTTGTTCAATGTTAGCGGAGCATTCGTGAGACTGTGTGGTCTGTTAGACGGTTGGTCAAACCCAACTAGCTGGCTGAACGATGACGGTGGGAAAAGGGCAATGAATGAGATACCGACATATAAACCACAGGCAAGGTCGTATGTCAGATGGTTTTGTGAGATTGACTCGGACCAATGACATAACCACGTCGAGTGGATGCAGAATTTGACTATGGTTACTATTGGTCCTTGAGTTCCTCTTGTGGACTGAATTGGAAAATGGAACGTCAATGGTATTTGGTCTAGGAATATACAAGCCCTCAGAATCAAAGTGTTAGAAAGCCATTCTGTTTCTCATCATTAATCAGGGTTGTTGTTTTTTATAACTGAATCATTCACAATTGCATTTAGAGGTCAAATGACGTTCTAACGATAATAGTCCTAATGATGTGTTTTACTGGCTGCTGTCCATCAACAAGATGGTACTTCATACAGGTTCTGTATGAATTGTGCATGTAGTTGTCCCCACTACATCATAGGAGAAGTCAGTCAGGGTAATACATGCCGGTTAGGATACACTGGGTTCAGATGGACGGATGATAATTAAGAATACAAGTTATTCCCAAGTGAATCAATAAAGAATTAATCTTATTAATGTTATTTTTGCTTTGAAATTGATGAGAATAATACAAATATATTTTTGGAAATAGATTTGAGGATTTTGAATAGTAAGTAACCGAAGTAACAAATGCAGAATGTTTATAGTTCAAAACCATCAGTGGTATTGTTGCTGGATTTTTTTGCTAGCTCTGTTTGATGGGTATGTGTATTCCCAAATAAATTTACATTGTCCTTAATGTGTGTGTCAACAAACGTTTGTGGTTCTTAATTTTACCATATGTCGGAGAGTTTTATCCAATTATGACTTCACTGCTCCAGGGTTTAAATGCCTTGTTCTGTGAGCCAATAGGTCTTTGCTATTTTTTGGACCCTTGCACAAAAAAGTGCGGCATTGGCAACCACAAAAAATAAATAGGTTATAAATGAAGCAATGTTATACTTGGACGTAAAAATAAACCAAGCAATAACGTGTGTCTGCCAATAACGCGTGGATCGTGGCCTACTCATACTCAAAATGTTTGATTAATGCTTACATTTTCCAGTTTACTTGTAAAATACATCCAAGTATTACAATCACATAGCTAGGTTTAATGCTTGCTTTCATGTATCAACGTACAAAAAGTATTTAAAAAAAACTTGATTCGTCCTAGGCCTAAATTGTCGAAACAATGTGTTATGAAATTAGAGAAAATACCAAACAGTAATTAGGATCGGATCCTGAGGGTGTGAGGTCGAGAACGGTTTCTTAAAATATTAATGTTTCTACAACCCTATCGGTTAGGATTCAGCCTCGCTATCTGAACATGGGGAAATTGTGTCGCTAGATGGCAATGTTTGACTCGGTATGTTTTCACAAAGTAAGTTTGGGTGTGGCAAAAAAAAACCAAGAGGTTATGAAGTTGATCTTACGTTTTAGCATTAGTTTTGTTCCATTTTCTATAATTCAACAGACAATTGACCATTTCATATAAAATAATGAATTGTTAAAGATGTTTTCGTTTAATGACCCCTAAGATAAGCTATTTTAAACCTATTGCAAGAGGAGTGGTTGACTTGTGTAATTAAGCACAGACTAAACAAAACCCTTTCTATCTCTATGTTGTCGCTAAAGTACCATAGTGCTGATTGCTGCAGAAAAATATCGGCATGCCATAAAAGGAGACTTTCCTTTGCACTGCTGTGCGAAGGAATGTCCGTAGAAGATGCTATCTTTCGTTTTCTATCAGCCTGCAGAATGGTCCAGGAGACAATCTCTCGGAGACACTATCCACAGGAAATGTATCCTAGTCCATGTCCTGTTGTTAGCTTTGACCGTCAACATTTGGTACCCCAAAGACAAAACCTCAAGCTAGATCATCCTTTGGTGCTGTGCAGAGTAATCATGCCTACACGCCAACTTGAGCATGGGAAACATTTCCCCATGTGCACATTTCCCCGCTGTTCTCCATCCTCCGACCGCTGGCGCTGCGGTCATGTTTCATGTTTCGTTTGGGAACACCAGCCGGTATTAACCAAAGCCCCATTTAGTCCTCTTTCCCACGGACCTTATTACTTTCAAGTTCAACGTTAAATAACTGTATTGAAGCGATAAATAGTGATAATCTCAAAGAGGTATGGATGTGTGAACTATACGGCCCAAAGCCATCCACTAACACCAACATGCACTAGACTTTGGTATAGGCCTACGGGTTGAACACCTTTATGAAGAATGCCCATATAGTAAATTACAGCAGAAACGGTGACATTGAAGGGCGCAGAATGCTGTTTCAAAACCGAATTAGCACCTCCCCCCCCCCCCCCCCCCACACACACACACACACACACACACACACACACACACACACACGCGCGCGCAAACGCGCGCACACGCACGCACACACATGCACACACACACACACACACACACACACACACACACACACACACACACACCAACAGCTGCCAGGAACCAAGCAGATTTACAGTCTGCTAATGAAGTTAGATCACTAGCATATGTCTCTCTTCCATCTCTCTCTCTCTCTCTCTCTCTCTCTCTCTCTCTCTCTCTCTCTCTCTCTCTCTCTCTCTCTCTCTCTCTCTCTCTCTCTCTCTCTCTCTCTCTCTCTCTCTCTCTCTCTCTCTCTCTCTCTCTCTCTCTCGTATTCATGACTTGTTCTTTGTAAAACAGTGACCTCAGTGGAAAATGTGATTTCAGGCCAGACCCTTTCCTACCGGCATACCCCCCCCCACCCCCCACCCCTCAAATGCGAGCGCACGCGAAGCATCAACCCCCATCCACAGTTGAACACCTGCCAAATATATGCAACAAACTTAACGACACGCCTATCGCATTCAGCGCCTCTTTGCCGCGCCACGGCGCCACCCATGTTCAGCCCCATATACTTTCCATGCCGCGTCCAGCGAGTACCTATGAGATCAATGAGCGAAACGCCGCTAGATGGCACTCTGTCTCCTTCGTAGCCCGTCAAAAGCCATAGTTGTTGAACTCAGCCATTGGCCAAGAACATTCATGGCCTATGCAAACCCCCTCTCTCTCCCCCTCTCCTCTGTCTCGCTTTTATGTTCGGCTGGTTGTGTCTGGACACTGAAGTGGACCAGATGCGATCAACCCCCCCCCCCTCTTCCGATGAGATCTAGGAGGGAGAAGAAGTTTACAGAAAGAAAGAAAGGGCAGAATGCGTCATCTGTTAATAATCACGTTGAACAGTGCTGCAGTGTGCGTCGAATTATTAAATCTAAGTCTTCTAGAGTTTATGTTCTGTTCACGTATAAAGAGAGCGAATGGAATAGCGAAAAGAACAGCAGTTCTAAGTTTATTTTCAATATCTCATGCTCATTGATTTATTCGAATGTGTGATGTAGGCTACACGCATTATAGAGGGACATAATGAGCAAAACCTTTAGCAATACATGTCCAAATGGATACAATAAAAACGAAACATACGATTGAGATGCAGATAATTTGTGTGTGTGGGTGTGTATCTGCGTGTGTGTGTGTGTGTGTGTGTGTGTGTGTGTGTGTGTGTGTGTGTGTGTGTGTGTGTGTGTGTGTGTGTGTGTGTGTGTGTACGTGTGCGTGCGTGCGTGTGTGTGCGTGCGTGATTGTGTGCGTGTGTTTGTATTTGTATATTTCGTGTGCGTGTTTTTGCACCAACTTTTTCTTGAGTCGATGCGCGTGCTAGCTCATCCCTAGCAGTACGCGCGTGAGCTCCTCCTCCCCAACCAGGCGTTCTCCGCTCCACTCCTGCGCGCTTCTGAATTCGTTCTCAGGCAAGCGGCAGCGAACTGGATCACCCAAAGTTCGCGAATTTCGCGTAGAGGTGTCTGGTTTGGTCGGAAAGGTTTGGTGCGTTAGTGGGGTTGGGTTTGTCAGTTTATTTCGCGGTTCCATCATGGAGGGTCGCG
>NC_044055.1:13795682-13800682 GCF_902167405.1 Gadus morhua | reverse complement strand
CATTGAATTTCACACAATGTGTTTACTCTGCAGGCTCCAGGAGGTCCCAAGGGAGGTGAAGGAGATATCGGCTCCAACGTGAGATGTTATAACCTCTTCGATCATTATCAACCCATGATATAAGTCTGCGACTATTGGGGGGTGTCCATCTAAACCTAAATGTTCCTCCGTGGTTCCTCCAGGGAGAGACCGGCAGACCTGGGATGCCCGGAGAGAAGGGAGACATCGGGGCCGTGGTAGGTCATCGACACACTCAAACACAGAAACGCACCAGACACTCAAACCCAGCAAACAAACACATTCAGACACAGATACGCAAACAAATGCATCCGAATACAGGTACAAATAAAAAAATGCATCCAAACACACGTGCACAAATAAAACGCATCCAAAAACAGATACACAAATAAAAACACATCCAAACACAGGTACAGTAACCAACTAACACATCAAAAGACGGATACGGACACAAACACCCAAACACAGATGCGCAAACAAACTCACCCAAAACAGATGCACAAATACCCACAAAGATATGTAAAAACCGACCAACCTAAACACAGATATGGAACAAAACCCAAACTAAGAAAAACAATCAAACACAACCACACATAGTGAGAGAAATATTTGAGAAAAAATTGTATGAATTGGGATGAATGGTGACTCTCCCTCAATCTACTTTAATGTCCCAGAGTAGTAGCATACCACTATAGATGGTAATTGATGATTTATTTATGTTTGTGTTCTTGTTGTGCTACAGGGCAACGTTGGAGATCCAGGTCCCATCGGTTACCCCGGGATGAAGGTACGATAAGGGCTCAATACACAGCTCCAACCTCAACATCTGAATGGTTTACCCAGCACAGCCAATCAGAGGAGCCCTGAGGGAATCACGGGCCACCAATGGCACCAATGGCGTTGTCATTCGTTACTGAAGAGATGAAGAATTGCGTCGATAATGGCTCTCATTTCAAACGATTCGTAATCATCTTGTATTAAAATGATTATAACTGTTTTTCTTCTGTTTTTAGGGAGACAGAGGCGGCAGAGGCCACAAGGTAGTAACCTGAACACCATATTTTGTGACATCGTCATTCACGAATACCATTGATTAGACATGGTTGGACCCGACTGACCAACCAAACTCTTTGTTTTCCTACAGGGTGAAAGGGGACACAAAGGCTACAAGGTAAGCCGTTAATAGCGGCTCATAGTCTGATTTAATTAAATGACCTCACCCTTTTTCCTTTTTCAATCACAAACCTGTTCTTTCTCCCTTCAGGGAGGCAAAGGATTCAGGGGAACGGACGGAGTGGACGGACGGAAGGTGCGTTGCAAATCCTATCGTCGTGTTACCTGCATTATTTGGCATTTCGTTTTTCTAAGTACGTTTTGACGTTTGATGTTTGTGACATCATTCCTTCCTCCCTGGCCGATAGGGTGAAAGCGGTTTCCCAGGTCTCTCCGGCTGTAAAGGATCTCCTGGAGCCGATGTGAGTTCACCCCTCTTGAATCAAGCACTTCACCTTTGAACCCCACCCCCCCAGCCCTCCCCTTGGTCTCAGGCCCCCGACGTCATGACATCACAAATCCCTAGAGATCACCGCCAGATGGAAGCCATTTTGTGGCAACATGTTTTGGCTCGCTGCCCTCGCCTTGTTCTCTACGTGTTCTACGCCTCTGAATACAAGCAGCACTTACAATTGACAACCGGCGGACAAATCCCAAGGAGGAAACGTCACGCAATCATTTAAAAGGCCTCAGTATACATTCCCATGGTCACCATCTCCTTCCATTCCCTCTTCCTCTCCTTTGACTTCTTCAGTTCCTTATTCCCCGAGGACACCTGTCGTCATGCATATATCCCTGCTCCTCCCCCATCCCAGCCTTTCACTCAGTTGTTTACAGATAAGCCATTAGCTGTAAGGACATGTTTAACACAGTCCCTGGACCAGCTCTAGCCCTGCCTCTAGAGACCTGTGGCTGAAGGGCGCCAGGGGACGCTAAGCTAAGCCACTTGGGTGCTAAATCAGATTGTTTACATTCTCCGTTGACACACTGTTTAAAGGAAGGCATATAGCCATGCTGTAAATACACACATCCAAACACTCATATACACACACACATCCACACACACACACACACACACACACACACACACACACAAACACACACCGAGGAGTGAGCGAGTGGGAGTTTGGCTATCAGCTGCTTCTGATCATGTAAGTGAGGTACTGTGTCTGGTTCTCGTCTCTCAGGGCCTGCAGGGTGGACCAGGTCCCAAAGGAGACCCCGGCGCATATGGACTGAAGGGAGCTAAGGTAAGACGTATCATCACACCCGCGCCCTTCTGGCTGGGACAGTAGTGGTCAGGAAACCTGTGTGGCTGTTCCCGTCCTGACGCCATCTTGTTTTGTCTCGTCGTTCCAGGGAGATCTTGGAAATGATGGCGAGCCTGGAAGAACTGGGAGCTACGGCCCCCTGGGATCCAAGGTAGGGCCATGTAGAGACATGGATGACTATTAGAGCGTCATCATTTCTATTTTTTCATTGATCTGCAGATATTATAGGGGAACCATCGGGCTAGGCTAGCTAGCCTCTAAGATGAGGAGATGGCCTCCCTTTAAGTTTATATTCATTGCTATATGTTAACACAGACACTTGTTAATCTCTATACAATAGTATGTCTTTTCAAGTATCTATTGTATCTATACAATATAATATAGGGACGTCCAATAAGTTAGCAGACAAAGATACATGAAATTGGGATCTATGTTGCCATGCAGGACACACCTGAGTATGTGTGGTGATGGTGATGGCTGGTTCAACCTGTGCAGGTGTGCAGGTGTGCAGCGTGCGGCCCACTCTAACGGGCCGTGTAGCTGTATGACGTGACATAGCATAACCGGGCTGGCTGCGGGGAAAGTGGGAGGAGTTTAGGGAGTCTACAGTCAGAGTCTTGTCATACAACAGAAAATTACGGGCTGACCGGCCATTTATATTTATAGAATATAGTTAGTTATAAGGTGTTTTTCTGTTGATAACTCTATTGAAATCATTATCGATCATCATTGACCACAGATATGTATATAGGTTATTTTAGAGCTATTAAATGTCACACATTGCTACTTTAGTATCTGAACATGAATCACATATATACCATACTATATGTTCATTTAGACATATGATTCATGCAGTATTTATGCAATGTTTAACGTTTGTTTGATGTACCATAAGTCTGATTGGTGTGAAACCCTGTCTGCTGATAGGGTGACCGAGGTCCTCGAGGAGCCAATGGGGACAAGGGAGAGCGTGGCGATGATGTAAGCGATTCTACGCCGATGGCGTTACGCTTCTGATCCAGATATGTCAAGAGATGTCCAGTTCGTCCCCTGTTGCGCTCAACTAATCTGAGTGTGTGTGTGTGTGTGTGTGTGTGTGTGTGTGTGTGTGTGTGTGTGTGTGTGTGTGTGTGTGTGTGTGTGTGTGTGTGTGTGCGTGTGTGTGTGTATTGCAGGGCGCCCCAGGACCCGATGGACCCCGCGGAGAGAGAGTGCGTTCATCATCACATCAGTATCAGTGATGGTTGTTTCTGACCTGACGAGCATGAGTGTGTGTACAGTGATGCGTGGCTGGACTAAAGCAGTGCTTACATCTCCACTCCACGGCAGGGCCAGGTCGGGGAGAAGGGCGAGCAAGGTTCCCGTGGAAACAGAGGTTCCAGAGGAGACCTGGTGAGTCATGGTTAAGACGGGGGCGGGGGGAGCAGGGGATGATAAACTGCCGTCATTATTACAAAACCAGCCCAGACGGGGTGAAACAGGGTCCTCGCGCGTAACGGCTACTTACTAAAGATTACAGTTTTGATCAACAAATATAACAGCTGTTTTCGCTTCTATTGCAGCTGTTTGCGCTTCTATTGCAGTGGCCAAAGTAAAAGTCATTCAGGAATAACAGACCGCTGAATTCCGTTGGTTGATCAATCAGAATCAGGACAGATAAGGAGTTGGGCCCAAAGTAGATGTTGTTGAACCCAAGTCCTCTGGGAGCTGTTGAAAGATAGTCAATCACTGAGAAAACAACTGCTATTTACACCCATCCTATTACTGGAAGCTAAAGGAAGTGCTTGATGGAGGAATTCTTGAACGTCCCTAAATGTGTGCGTGCGTGCGCGTGCCAGGCGTCTATTCATCTGTCCTGTGTTTTCTTTGTCAGGGGGATCCAGGACCTCGCGGAGAACAGGGGAGGGAGGGGTCATCGGGGCCCAACGGAGACCCAGTAAGACACACACACTCACACACACACACACACACACACACACACACACACACACACACACACACACACACACACACAGGATATGTACTATACTTCTGAAGAAGTACAGTTCCCAGTGCTGATTGGTGGCTGGTTTGGTTTGTTTGAGGGGGCGGTTTCAAATCACACACCATCCCATCTTCCATTAAATACTTTTTTTTTGTGTGGGTGTCCGTGCACAAGCACACAAGAGCGTGTGTGTCTATGTTTGTGTGTGTGTGTGGTTGTGCATGCGTGCATTTGTGTGTGTGTGTGTGTGTGTGTGTGTGTGTGTGTGTGTGTGTGTGTGTGTGTGTGTGTGTGGTTGTGCATGCGTGCATTTGTGTGTGTGTGTGTGTGTGTGTGTGTGTGTGTGTGTGTGTGTGTGTGTGTGTGTGTGTGTGTGTGTGTGTGTGTGTGTGTGTGTGTGTGTGTGTGTGTGTGTGTGTATGTGAATTGGTACTTACAGTGTTCTGGTTGTGTGGAGGATGAGCGTTGGAAGCACAGCCTAACTAGGAGGAAAACTGGCTCCTACCCCAGAGTCCACTCCTACTCCCTCTCTCTCTCATTCTCTCTCTCTCTCTCTCTCTCTCTCTCTCTCTCTCTCTCTCTCTCTCTCTCTCTCTCTCTCTCTCTCTCTCTCTCTCTCTCTCTCTCTCTCCGTATCTGTCTCTCAACATCTCCCTCCCTCTCAGTCTTTCTCT
>NC_044055.1:13645682-13788182 GCF_902167405.1 Gadus morhua | reverse complement strand
AAGCGGTGAAAAGGTTGTGGCAGACAGATGAAAAGAGGAGTCAAGCCCCAACCTTTGCACACGCTCAGCTATATAAGATGGACCCCATGTTGCTGAAGGATGAATGAATGAATATATATTATACATATATCGCTGAAGGGCAAACAATCACATCTGGTCCCATTTGGTTCTGTTCCGTCACATGTGACCACACAAAGAATGTTTGTGCGTGTGTGTGTGTGTGCGTGTGTGCGTGCGCGTGCCCTTGCATGTGCACATGTGTCTGCCCGGATGATGTGGTCCATGTTTTATACAGCGGAGACCGTTTGAAGTTTGGATAGTTCTGTAATTGAATCTGTGTGTGTGTGTGGGTGTGTGTCTGTGTGCGCTCGCATACATACGCGTGTGTGCTTCTTTCTGTTCATGCTGACTCTAAAGAGTCATCTTGGGAATGCATTTTGTCTAAAACAGGTGCTTGCTATTTCCTCATCAAGGAAATGAATTTTTCACATGAACAAACTTTTTTTTTTTTCAAACACGCTTCCCAACCAAACCATTGAGAGGCCAAGACAAATTTCCAAAGAAAAGCATCCACACTGACGCAGACACATTCTGGGTTTCTTTACATCTCTCCCTCCCTCTCTCTCTCTCTCTCTCTCTCTCTCTCTCTCTCTCTCTCTCTCTCTCTCTCTCTCTCTCTCTCTCACACTCACCCCCCCCCACACACACACACACACACATGCACTGCTCTCTTCTATTGTCACGCTGCCCCATCTCTGGGCTGCAGCTACCAGAGACCCAGAAGCTCAGACCTTGAAGCACAGCGCACACATTAGGAAGATTTGTGTGCTGACGTATGCAGACTCCAGCCCGCTCTTAATCTGATCCAGAGTATTGAAGGGGGAATTTACCATGTAGACGCACGGGACGCTTGGGTTACTGATAAAGAACTTCCCACACTTTATTCAGAAATAGAAAAAGTATTGAGAGAGAACGCTTATCAAGAAGTCAACATCAACGTAGGAGAATAAACACAATGCACTGTGCATTGTGAATCCTTACAAAACTTTAGAAGTTTTAAGGAGTTCAAAGACGCCTGACAATGTAGCTTGTGGCCTGTGTCTCTGGGGGGAACGGAGGCCTCCGGCAGCAGAGGAAATATGTTCCGCGATGGCCTGAGTGCTATCCTCTTGTCTGCTCTTTGCATCTCCACCACGGCTCTGCCAGGGATTAGTTGTGGCTCCCATTGGGAGCAGCAGCAGCTGCAGGGCCGCTGTCCAACCTATGGGACTCTCGTAGGGGTCGGCTCTGGCCCTACTCCTGGCCCTGGTCCTGGCCCTACTACTGGCCCTGGTCCTGGCCCTAGTCCTGGCCCTGGTCCTGGCCCTGGTCCTGGCCCTGGCCCTGGTCCTGGCCCTGGTCCTGGCCTTAGTCCTGGCCCTGGCCCTGGCCCTGGCCCTGGTCCTGGCCCTGGTCCTGGCCCTGGTCCTGGTCCTGGTCCTGGCCCTGGCCCTGGTCCTGGCCCTGGTCCTGGCCTTAGTCCTGGCCCTGGCCCTGGCCCTGGTCCTGGCCCTGGTCCTGGCCCTATTCCTGGCCCTGGCCCTGGCCCTGGTCCTGGCCCTGGTCCTGGTCCTGGTCCTGGCCCTGGTCCTGGCCCTGGTCCTGGCCCTGGTCCTGGCCCTGGTCCTGGTCCTGGCCCTGGTCCTGGCCCTGGTCCTGGCCCTGGTCCTGGTCCTGGCCCTGGTCCTGGCCCTGGTCCTGGCCCTGGCCCTTGATGGTTTTATTTCACACTGCAGGAATCTCTCCTCTCAGCACATTAAGCTGGATGTCTTTTTAAATTTCTGGATTTGATAAAAAAGTATTTCTTAACCTGGAACATTTTGTGTCTGGTTTGGATTGGAAGGCTATAAATGTGTAAATGTCATTTTTACTAAAAGTTTATGAACGACCCCAATCTGCGTTCCTCCTCAAGATCTCTTCCTTGCTGATTAAGGGAATATTTTCTTGCCCTCTTGTGGAATGAAGTTTAGTTTTTGTTGGATTGGAGCACATTTACTTCTTAATTTATGACTTCATCATCTGTGGGTAGAATCCGAGCCGCAGCCAGAGGGCGGCTCCACTGTGAAACCATCAGATAATGGCATCCATCACGTTACCCTCTGAGGAGCAGAGAGCCTCCGAGATCTGGAGATGAAAGGGTTTAAATTAGAGGAGAGAACCGCCTTCCACCAGATCCATGGATACCTGCCCTGCATTCCTGCATGAGCTGACCCCCGACCCCTGACCCCTCAGCCTTTCTCCCATGCTGAGTCTGCTATATATCATCTTGTGATAAAACAAGGTGCATTAAAAAGTGGAATTATTGTTCTTATTGTAATTTTGTTTGCTAACTCTCCCTCTCTCCCTCTCCCTCTCTCTCTCTCTCTCTCTCTCTCTCTCTCTCTCTCTCTCTCTCTCTCTCTCTCTCTCTCTCTCTCTCTCTCTCTCCCTCTCTCTCTCTCTCTCTCTCTCTCTCTCTCTCTCTCTCTCTCTCTCTCTCTCTCTCTCTCTCTCTCTCTCTCTCTCTCTCTCTCCCTCTCTCTCTCTCTCTCTCCTTTAGAACAACCTTCCCGGGGATCCAGGACCTAAGGGCGCTAAAGGTCACCGAGGACCTGAGGGAAGAGTGGTAAGATCTACCTGTGTGTGCAAGAAGTGTGTGTGTGCATGTGTGTTTGGTCATGTGCGTGAGTTCACACCTGTAGAGTGGACCTCATGTTTTAAACACCACCTCTTTAAACACGTGAACAAACAACCAGCTGCTGTTCCTACAAAACAGGAACAGCCTGGTCCCATCACGTAGGAGGTCTGCGCGGTTCCACACTTTATAGGAGCCTTGCTCAAAGTGTGGCTTCGTCATCCCAGGGTCATGGGGCTTTAGGCGTGTGAGAAGGTTCGGTGGACGCCAATCAAGTTGGTCTTTCAACCCGACCCTTTCCCACAACTTTAACTGCATTCCTCCTCCGTCCACTTCCTGCCGTTGCCTTCATTCTGTTCCTCTGGCTCTGGCTCTTGTTCTCTTTCCTCTGTCTCTCTCTTTCCCGCTTTGGCGTTCCTCTTTATCGCTCATTCTCTTCTTTTCCTCCTCCTCCTCCTCCTCCTCCCCCTCTCCTCTTTGACTTGTGGCTCTTTGCGGCATATTTCGGCATCAACATTTTGAATTATGTGTTTGTGCCGTAAAATCCTCCCGTCTGCAATTAACTGTCTTCTACCCTTTCTTGCTCTGTCTCTCTCTCTCTCTCTCTCTCTCTCTCTCTCTCTCTCTCTCTCTCTCTCTCTCTCTCTCTCTCTCTCTCTCTCTCTCCGTGCAAAACTAGAGACAGACAAGTATGTGTGTCTGTGTGTTTGTATTTATGTGTGTGTGTGAACGTGCATGAGCTATTTTTTCTTGCTGAGAATGACTCCAGGAGCGCGCACACATATGTGTGCGCGCTCCTGGAGTCATTCTCAGCAAGAAAAAAAGCTCTTAAACAGTATTCTGTGCCTGTTCAAACAAAACAGATGTTTTCATTTCTACAGCAAAGCGGGGAGTATAAAGGTATGGCGGGGGAGCGCTGAAAGTCTTCTGCAAGAATTTGTTACTGTTGCAGTGCAGCAATTCAACCAAATTTGTTGTTGAGTGGGTGCGTGGGTGGGTGTGGTTGGTTGTGGATGGTTGGGTGGGTGTAGATGTTTTTTTTGGAGGTTGGACGCCTCTCTGGTCGGTGGCACACTTGAAGGAGTAACGGTTTTTCTTGGACAAAAATCGTTGTTTTTTTCATAGATTCAAGTGCAAACAGACTCACTCATTGTGGTAGATTACTCACACTCAGAAAAAACTCAGGTTGTAATCCCATTGAGGGATTTACTGTTGAATATACACTCATCTCTCTCTCTCTCTCTCTCTCTCTCTCTCCCTGCCCCTATCTCTTTCTATCTTATCCTCTCTCTCTCTCTCTCTCTCTCTCTCTCTCTCTCTCTCTCTCTCTCTCTCTCTCTCTCTCTCTCTCTCTCCAGGGACCACCAGGACCTCCTGGACCAGCAGGGACTGATGTGAGTGTGAAGGCCTTTAATCCCCCCCCCCTTCCCGTCCATTGCGTTCAGCGGTGATGGTGGTGGGAAATTAAGTTCATTAGCTTTGTGTTCGTATCCGGGGTCACGCACCCCGAAAACCGATACTCAAAGCTTTGAAGGTGGCGGCATCCGTTGTAATTTCCTGACTGTCCAGGCTCTCCCATTGGGTGAAAGTAAATATATAAATTTGAGGGCTCTGCATCCCACCTGAACTGGGTTATGTAAGGCTGGTGTTGTGATCTGGTCGACCTGCCTGCCATATGGGAATGATAAAGGATATAGTGTTATGGAAAGTAATAGTGTATGATTCTACTCCTCTTTCCCAGGAATGTGAAATTCTGGACATCATCATGAAGCTGTGCTGTAGGTTGCCCCGGATACAGCAAACACAAACATGGCCGTGACCTTAAAATACCCACACACACACACACACACGTGCGCGTGCACATGCAGATGTTCACACATGTACATAGACACAAACACATGCACAGTTAATTAGTACCTGCCTTGCACAAACAAGAAGGGAACACCACAGTTCAAGGCTGCGGTATAAATCCACATTAACATCTTTTTTCTTGTTGTTCTGTTCTCCGTGGACCTCTCTTCCCCTTCAGCTTGTTGTGGTGAGTCTGCACGTACGCACCCACCCACATACTTACACAATGAACGCATGGTAATTATTAGGACTAATTAGTCCCCCATACTCTCTGCCTAATGGGTTTCCTGCTGTGTCTGTGTGGCAGCGTGTGTTTGAGTGTTTGCATGTGTGTATGTGTGTGCTTCAAGTGCAGGAATGTAGCCATTGAAACAACTACCTTATCTGATTAATTGAATGTACTAGCATGATTCTTGCACATTTCTGGTTTTATCTTCATGGTTGAATGTACTTTCTTTTCTCTTTGAACAAAAGTTTCCGCTAAATAAATGTAATGCAATGTGTGTGTGCGTGTGTGTGTGTGTGTGTGTGTGTGTGTGTGTGTGTGTGTGTGTGTGTGTGTGTGTGTGTGTGTGTGTGTGTGTGTGTGTGTGTGTGTCTGTGCGCGCGTGTGTGTGTGCAGAGTGTAAGTGTGGGCCTTTGGACCTGGCCTTCATCGTGGACAGCTCTGAGAGTATCGGTGCCTCCAACTTCGCCCTGGCCAAGGACTTCATCATCACCGTCATCGACCGCCTCATGAAGGACCAGCAGATCAAGGTACGGCCGTGGCACTTCCACCGCTGTTAGCACCCCCCGCTATTAGCACCCACTGCTATTAGCTATGACAACCGATTTTAACAATGGCGATTGCCTTTAGCAACGGTGATCGCTGCTAGCAGGGACCATCGCTTTTAGCAATGTTAATCGCTGTTAACAATATTGAAGTCTGTTAGCTATGGCCGCTGTTAGCAAAGGAAGACCGCTGTTAGCGAAGGATGATTGCTTTAAGCGATGGCAGCAGTTCATGATTCCTGTTAGCGGCGATCACAGTTACCGACGGTCACTTTTGGCAGTGAGCACAGCTTCTATGTCAGTGGTCCTTGTGTGAGTGTGGACTTGTTTAGTCTGAGAAGACTTCTGTCCGATATCGTCTAAAATAGTCTAGTGGGAATGTTTTTGCTGTTGTTCCGCTGACCCTCCCTTTCCTTGGAGGGCGCAATTAGTCAGGGTGGGTCTGACTCATTAAGAAAGAAAATACAAACCCAAGCGCTAGACATAAACGAGCGAGCACACGCACACCACACACTGACAAACCTGAATGCAGGCAAGGACCCCCCCACACACACACACACACAAACACACCCACACACACACACACACACACACACACACACACACACACACACACACACACACACACACACACACACACACACACACACACACACAAACACACACACACACACACACACACACACACACACACACACACACACACACACACACACAAACACTCATACCCTTAGAAATCCCCTACAAACAAACATCCAGACAAACCAATGTTTGTTGAACAATTAGTCAAATAGGAATAAGGTTCACACACACACACACACACCTAGTGACCGTGTCCCCTCCTCCTCAGTTCTCCTTCAACAACTCCCGCGTGGGCGTGGTGCAGTACAGCGGCTCGGCAGCCCAGGAGGTGTTGCAGCTGGACGACATCATGAGCCTTCAAGATTTCAAACAGTGAGCGCATGCACGCACGCACGCATACTCACAAGCTCTCTCACACACACACACACACACAAATACTGAAAAATAATAAATTCACACAAATAATAAATTCACTCACTCACTCACTCATTCACACACACGCACACATACTCACACGCAGAAACTAACCTACTCACACACACACTAGAGCTTAGATCGGGCCCAGAAAATCGAGCCCGACCCGACACGAGCCTGTGCACGTTCTGTCCGAGCCCGGCCCGGCCCGACATATTAACTGTAACTATGAGCCCGAGCCAGATTTCAACCCGACATCTTTTTTAATACATGGGATGCATTCGAGTGGAGGAGACACATGAGCTGCATCAAGTGTGGCGTTTTTATTTGAATGTTTTACTTTGTGTAACTTTGTACACATTTGTTATTTAGGTCTACTCTGCTAAATATACAGGCCTATAGCATTTCTGTTTATGGCATAGATTTCTCCTCAGATTAGGCCAATAAAGCAATGATTAAAAAAAACAAACACACAAACGCTTGATCAATGGCCCGATGATAGTGGTGGGAAATATCTGCTCGGGTCGGGCTCGGGCTGGGGCAGAGAATCTTAACTCTAACACACACACACTTACACACACACTCACACACACACACACACACACACACACACACACACACACACACACACACACACACACACATACTTACACGGTCTCTCTAACACACTGACTTTTTCTCTGTCTCTCGTCTCCCTCTCCCCCCACCTGTCTCCCTGTCTGTCCCTCTGTGCCTCCTGTCTCCCTCTGCGTCTCCCGTCTCCCTCTGTGCCTCCCGTCTCCCTCTCCCCCCTACCCGTCTCCCTGTCTCTCCCTCCCCCCCACCTGTCTCTCCCCCTCCTCCCGTCTCCCTGCAGGGGGGTGCGGGACATGCGCTGGCTGGCGGAGGCCACCTACACCGGGGAGGCGCTGCAGTACTCCCTGAACAACATGATCAACAACATGAAGCTGGAGAACCGCGTGGTGCTCGTGCTCACCGACGGGCGCTCCGACACCAACCGGGACAATGTGCCGCTCAACACGCTCTGCGGCAAGGGCATCCGGGTAGGCCACGCCGCGGCCGGACGCCCTTCTGCTCGACCACCCGCCCCTGCGCTAGCCCCGCCCACTGACAGCACGCCTTGGGCAGGGGGATTTCTGAGTCTGGGACACTTTGTCTTTTCCTTGAAGGCCGTGGCTGAAGGAATACGTTTTATTGAAGTGCATTGACGTTGAGATTTGGACCAGGACCTAATCAGTAGCACTGACTTCTAAACCGCGACATCTCTCTTAATTGAACATGAGTTGTTTTTACGGTTTGGTTTTCCTTTGAAGGAAGGGACACAGGTTCAGATGGTTGTGCACAAGAAAAGAATGGATGGATTATTTGAGTGGTTAATGCAATGTCAAATAGTAACATCGCTTTGTATGTTTGCAAATCAAGTCCTCACCTCAGTTGAGCCACACCAACACGCCTTGGCCTAGAAAGCATGTCGCACATACTAGAAAGCATGTGCGCGTGATTCCAAATACTATGCAGCAGACCTACGGGGCAGTATAGTGTGTAGAGTAGTATAGAGTACTCAGACTTCGCCTTATATTGAACCTCAAAGAATTACCATGGATGCCACACTTCCAAACAAATCATCGCGGGGCACTGAAGTAAACATGAGAGTTCCCCTAAGGGACTGCTTAACCCCGTCCTCCTGCCTGCCGACAGCGGGGTAAAACAAACGCACAGCATGCCTTTAAGTGGCCTCATTAGTTGCTGCTGGTGCGCTTGTTTTTCTTGCAAGACACCAAAAATAACCCCCCTCCCTGCCATTGTTTGAAGCGTTTTCAACTGACATGTGGTGCGTTCCCGGCGGTCAGGTGGGGGGTCTGGGCGTGAAGGACTACGCGGGCCGGATCCCCAACAAGGAGCAGCTGGGAGACGTGGTGTGTCAGAATGACCCCAAGCCCGGCTTCACCTTCGTCCTCGACAACTTCGCTGAGCTGCTGGACGACACCTTCCTGCAGAACCTCACCGCCAACATCTGCAAAGGTCTGGGTGCACACACGCACACAAACGCACGCACACGCACGCACATGATTGAGCACACACACACACACACACACACACACACACACACACACACACGCATTTGTAACTTCACACACACACAGGCGCATTCAGACACACAGACACACACACACACACACACACAGGCGCATTCAGACACACACACACACACACACACACACACACACACACACACACACACACACTTGCTCACATTTGCATACACACAGAGAATGTTTCTTCATTTTGTGTGCAAATATTATCAGACAATGAATTGAATTGAACAATGATAAATATTGCTTCCATTTTCTTCCCCGACAACTGCAGATAAGAAGTGCCCCGACTACAAATGTCCCAGTAAGTCCCCTTTTCCCACAAAAGCTCCTTCCTATCTCGTTGTCTTGGCTCACTCTTCTTCTCCTTGGCATATCACGTTTATTATTCCTCATAAATGAGATTTCTTCTTCATCCCCCCCCCCCCTCCCCCCCATCAGTCAGCTTCGAGGAGGCCACCGACATCCTGCTGATGATTGACAGCTCGGCCAGCGTGGGCCAGAAGAACTTCGACACCAGCAAGGCCTTCGTGCAGCGCCTGGGCGAGCGCTTCCTGGCGTCGGAGCAGGCGGGGCGCCCCCGGGTGCGCGTGGCGGCCGCTCAGTACAGCCGCGCCACCGCGCTGGAGCAGGACTTCACCACCAACCTGACGCTGCTGGCCCAGCGCGTGGACGAGGCCGCCTTCCAGAACGACGGCACGGACATGGTGGAGGCCATGCGCTTCTCCTTGGAGAAGTTCCGAGGGCGCGGCGACGGCAGCGGCGCGCTCTCCAAGAAGCTGGTGCTGTTCTCCGACGGCCGCTCCCAGCGCATCTCGCAGGCGGTGCTGGAGAAGCGCGTGCGCGAGGTGGAGGACGCCAACGTGGAGCTGTTTGTGATCGCCGTGGGCAGCCAGGTGAACGAGGCCAACCTGCGCACCCTGGTGAGCCGAGGCCGGCCGGACGACGTCACCTACGCCCAGCGCCACCTGCTGCGCATGGCCGACTACCCGTCGCTGCTGCGCGGCGTGTTCCACCAGACCGTGTCCCGCCGCGTGTCTCTGACCCGGGCTAGAGGAGCCAGGCAGTAGATCCCCCCCCCTAACCGACCCCCCCCCCCCCCCCCCCCCCCCCCCCCCCCTCCCTGCCCCTTCAGGACCCCCCGGGGAGCCCCAGGGAGCCCCCACACCCCCGACACGTTTTAGAGCGTCTTTAGGACTTTTACTACCCTTTCACTCAATTACTCCTTAGACACTGTGTCCAGGTGCTTTTTTATCAATGAAATAAATGATTGAATTAAACTACGAATTCATTCAAATTGACCGAGCGGGGGGGGGGGGTACAATTTTTGTGTGTTAGGACGGGGGTCTACGTAAGGCTAGATCGCAGCTCGGCTCTTGACGACATGAGGGAATCTGCTCCGCAGTTCATTTTCTTGAATGTTTGCCCTGATCATCCCGCCTCCGGCGTCCAATCACGTTGCAACTAACTATCCTATCGTTCCCTGCTCCCGCCCACCTTGCCTCGACCTGGCCAATGGGAAGAGGAATGGACTGGTGTTAGAAGCAGGTCTAGTGGGAGCAGATGTGGAATCAGAAGCTGGTCCGGGGGTGGGTGTTTCTTCCTTCATGTCGTCAGGGCCAGAGCTCCCTCCTCATCGTGATGAAAACCAAAGAGGAGGCGAAGGGGGACGGGCCCTGTGGAATGGGTGTAGGCGTGTGCGTGTGTGTTTGGTTGTGTGTGCACGTTCACACCAAGTCGTGCTTGTAGCCTTGGGCTCGCCACCCTTAATCTGCGCGTGTGCCTGCACGTATGTTTGTGTGTGTGTGTGTGTGTGTGTGTGTGTGTGTGTCTGTGTCAGTATACAGAGGTAGTGTTTAAGGGCTAGCCTCAAGGGGTATTTTTTTTTCATTTAAAACACTTCTCCAGGGGTCAAAGAGTCAGCAGAGAGGCAGAGAGGCTGTTTTGTGTCATGTGTCTGTCAAACATACGTGCACTCACACACACACACATACACAAACACACAAACTTCATCTGTGAGGTCGTTGGATAGCATGTAGAAAAAGTAGCATAGAGAATAAATAGTGGGAGGCCCTCACATGCACACGTTCACAAATGAACACACGCATACACACACACACACACTGTCTTATACGTGCACACACTAAAACAAAACACATGCACATACGGTCTCTCGTGTATACAGACAGACACACACATACACAAACTGTAAATCATACACAGACCTGCAATAAAACACACACACACACACACACACGTATCTACACAACCTATTACACACCCTCACACAAACACACTTTCCTTACACAAACACACACACATGAACACACACATGAACACACACACTGTTCAGGTCATTGTTACTGTGTTCTCTATGTCTGTCGTTAGCAGGGCCCCCACGGGCCTCTGCACTGGTGTTGCATTATCTACGGTGCTATTGGAATCAGACCTGTGTTGTTTAAAAGAAAATATTTTACCTGGGGAGAGCCCCCCTCAGTCATGCTGTAGGAGGAGCTTCAATAAAGACGGCCTTAACCCCCAAAGTGTCTCTCTGCTCCTTTGTTCCTATTGGTCGTGAAACACTCCGCCCACAGACACACAGTATGCACTCACACACAAACATTCAGTCATTTGGTCGTCTCATCCACACCGACTTACAAGTTGAAATTGAGAACAGTGAAAGGCTACAATTAAACTTGGATGTAGAGGCAAAACGTTTCCAGACAGATTCTGAATCTCTACAAACTGCACCGGGCGCAGTAGTTTATGGGAACAAGAACAAAGAGTTGGATAGTAGAGTACATATCATGTCCACAATGATTAAAAGATAGTCGTACCCTGTGCCAACAAGCACTAAAGCACCATGAAGGAATGTCAGGCGAGGTTAACAGCCAACCACAACGCAGCGGTGAATCACAATGGGCCGAAGTTGATGTTGTTTGTTGGGGGAGCGTGGCAGCAATTTAAGAAAAGCGTATTTTGATGTCAACAACCTTAATTGTGTGATGTTGGCAGGCGAATGTGAATTAAATTGATGCATTATGTCGATCTTTACGATAAGCCTCATCAGAAAGGTCCGTAGATGTGGTTGTAAACGATATTCCCCAACGGAGGGCCATGGAAGGATAAAAGACGGGCGTCCATGAAACAAATCAAGCTACGTTTCGTCAATAAACATTTATTGTCTGGAGCCATGACGATTTCAAAACTGTAATGGAAAGCAGACGAGCAGAATAGTGATCCATAACCACATCTTACGCAAACAGACTTTAATTTGTCAGACGTTGATGAAATAGATTCGATTTCTCATACTTTTTCAGGATACAACAAATAAGTTCTCAGTCTGCAACGGAGCACTTGTCATCCATTACAGTGTCTCAGCAGCTGTGTGTTGTAGCAGTACTGTTTAGCTATTTGGGACGAGGATTTAATGCAAAGTGACTTACAAAGTGTAAACCAAATGAAGAGCACAGCTGCTAGGGTGCTAATAATCCATCATTGCATTTATTAAGATACCCAACGTGCTTTAATGAGTGTGTGTGTGTGTGTGTGTGTGTGTGTGTGTGTGTGTGTGTGTGTGTGTGTGTGTGTGTGTGTGTGTGTGTGTGTGTGTGCGTGCGCGCGCGCGCGTGTGTGTGTGTGTGTGTGTGTGTGTGTGTGTGTGTGTGTGTGTGTGTGCATGTGTGTGTGTGTGTGTGTGTGTGTATGTTTTGTGTGAAACTCACACAATTGTGAAACTATTGTGAAAGAACGGTGGTTGCAGGGAACACAAACTCACATCGTAATGTCTTTTCCTGTGCGTCCAACTCTTCCATGTGCTTCGAATCAAGCATCAGGTCCACTTTACAGCTCAACAAAACCCACAGCTTAGCTGGCCGACCTTTGATTTGTTATTTTTGTGGTTATTTCTGTGCTCGAATTCTACGTTTGGAGGCGTGTTTGGATTTTTTTTTTTTGTGACAGAGAGAGACAGAGAGAGAGAGAGAGAGAGAGAGAGAGAGAGAGAGAGAGAGAGAGAGAGCGAGAGAGAGAGAGAGAGAGAGAGAGAGAGAGAGAGAGAGAGAGAGAGAGAGAGAGAGAGAGAGAGCGAGAGAGAGAGAGAGAGAGAGAGAGAGAGAGAGAGAGAGAGAGAGAGAGAGAAAGAGAGAGAGAGAGAGAGAGAGAGAGAGAGAGAGAGAGAGAAAGAGAGAGAGAGAGAGAGAGAGAGAGAGAGAGAGAGAGAGAGAGAGAGAGAGAGAGAGAGAGATGTAAAGAAACCCAGAACCCATAAAGCAAGAGATCAATAGGACGCCTGTGTGTAAGTCAACATGGATGTGTCTGCGTCAGTGTGGACGCTTTTCTTTGGAAATTTGTCATGGCCTCCCCATGGTTTGGTCCTGATCCATGTTATTCCTCCGCAGTGCGGAGGAAGACGAGGCTTGGGAGGCCTGAACCTGGATGCTATCTTTCACCAGGGCCTCGCCCCCTGGGGCCAAAGCTCCCAGCCCGCTTTTCTGAGGAAATTTGCCTGGAACGACGTAAGAGCCACACATGGGCCACAGACCTCCTGCACGTAGGCTTACCTTGGGGTGTGTGTGTGTGTGTGTGTGTGTGTGTGTGTGTGTGTGTGTGTGTGTGTGTGTGTGTGTGTGTGTGTGTGTGTGTGTGTGTGTGTGTGTGTGTGTGTGTGTGTGGGTGGGTGGGTGGGTGGGTGTGTGTGTGTGTGTGTGTGTGTGTGTGTGTGTGTGTGTGTGTGTGTGTGTGTGTGTGTGTGTGTGTGTGCACATTAGCAATTGTGTTCAGTTTCATGTTCAATCCGTATAATGACTCCCAGCTGCCCTGTCTGAGCTGGGAGCGCATCTGGAAGAGAGAGAGAGGGAGAGAGAAAGGATACTTGAAGTGTGAGAGAGAGCAGGGGAGAATACAACGGGCCGCTTATCAGTCTATGTTATAGCTGAACCTCTGGTGTGGAGAGGGCAGAGCCTGGGCCGGATAACACCATATGTGTACGTTTGTGTACGTGCTTGCTTGCGTGTTGGCGTGCCTCTACACGCTAATCTTACTTCCAATGTTTTCGGGCATTAAGGCAGAAGTGGTGTTTTTTTTCAAAAGCCTGGTTGTTTGTGGATTCTGGAACTGATGAAGCAGATCCGCCCAGCCCATCCGATCCCCCCCCCCCCCCCCCCCCCCCCCGAAACCCAAGGAAATTTCGATGGGAAGTGCGGGAGGTTGCAGGAGAGAAATATCGAGAAAGGGAGAGAGAGGGAGAGTTTTTCTTTTTTGGACTGAACCTTATGGTCATTCCTCTTCTATGACTCACGCTTTTAACAGAGAGGGGAGAGAGTGAGTGTGTGTGTTTGTGTGTGTGTGAGAGAGAGAGAGAGAGAGAGAGAGAGAGAGAGAGAGAGAGAGAGAGAGAGAGAGAGAGAGAACTGGAAAAAAAGTTTTCCCATCTCTCGCTCCGTTCACGTGCGTACACGCGCATGCAGGCTCGCCCCCGCTTCACTCTCTTCTCTTTTTAAGGAAAAACTCTTCTGTTGCCAAGACAGATAGAAGAGTGAGTTATACAATCACACCCACTGGCCAGTAGCGGACCATAGACTCCCTCGCGTTCTCTTCCGTCTCGTGGCCTTCTCTCCCCTCTTCTTGCGTAATTCGCGCACGCCGTATAGCAAACGAACTGCTGCTCTCTTTTCCAACTCACGCATACGATGCCGATCGGAAGGAAGAACGGGTTCCTTCCTCGTCTTTTGATACACACCGCTACACTGAACTGTATCCCAATCCCGCACTAATCAACCCGAGGCGACGACACATGTTCAACATTTCCAATCCCCTGGTGTCGCAGCTGCATGAATGATCCTCGCTCCGTGTGTGCGTGTGTGCGTGTGTGTGTGTATACAATGTAGGACGTGTATATGGAAGTGAGACTCATTTAGATCAGGGACCTCCCAACGGAACGACTGACACTCAAACACATGTGAGCGCAGAACATGCATGTGTGTGTGTACGCACGGGCACGGACACGTAAACATGCCCAACGAGTTGGTGGTGTTTACACCCAGTGTAAACTCGAGTTTAAATCTTGCAAATTACAAACAGACATCCAGGCAAGGGGTCGCGGCGCAATGTGTAGCTGCATTTGAGCAGGCCAATATTTCTGCCCGCAGGAGCGTATGTTTTCTTTGAGCGTATTCGTGTGTCTGCCTCTGTGTCTCTGATCCAAAAAGGTGGGAGTTGGGGTCCACAGAAGCAGGCAATGATAGATGACTTTACTTGTAACATTCAGGCCTGATCGACACATTTGCAAATTTGTGTTTTGGTTCCCCAGGAAACGGCGGAAACGGCGAACCTGGTGCGCGCCCAGTGGTGCGCCATGTGTTCCACTCATGGCCACACATGAACCTTTTCATATTTCCAAACCCTCAACAGACATTAAAAAATGTTTGTGAGAGGGTTTGCGGGGCTTTTCCATAACCTCCAGCGCTGGATAGGCCCCTTATTAATGGGATGCGCCATAAAATGTACGCGCGTAGGCGCGCACACATGTTCGGATGGACCTACAGCGCCCCCAAGCGGACTCCGTTGGGCCCTAGTTTGCGCGCGCGGGAGGAGGGACCAGGGCATCTGGCGGAGTTGTTCTGGACCAGAGGGCGAGAGAGTGGCTCTTCTGCGGAAAGCACGAGCGCATCCAGGACTTTATTCCCAGTTTCTCGTCTTCTCCCCCCTTCTGTTATTAACCTGTCTCTTCCCAGTGAGATGAGGAAGTGATACCATTGGGATTCAGCAAGTTATTTGGAGAGTTCGGAAGTTGTTCGAGAGAGTTCGGGTGAGTAGTACTTTTACGCGTAACAGTGCGGCTCGTTATATGCCATGGTCGCTTTTTCCCGAGCGCGAGCGTACTGTTCCCGAAATTAACGAAGAATACACGGTTAATATAAATAATATTGGATTCGAAAGTCACGTATTAAACTGGTCCTTGTTCTAGAAATAAGCATATGCATGATATATAGGCCAAGTGAAATCTGGGTTGTTTACGGCTATTTATCTGTTAAGAGATAGATCAGTGAGGCCGTTTTCCTTTAAACTTTTGACAAATTAAAGCGGGTTGCAGAGGTGGAAGACGCATCTCTGCAGCCCTGGCCTTGTTTTACTCCTTGATGTCCGCTAGAGGGAGCCGCCCTGGGACGGCACAGCAGTAGGCCATGTAGGCCAATATTTTAATAAGCAGTTAGCCATCATAATCGCTGCTTTGAAAGCTGGCTACTTTAGATATGTTTCACACAGATAAACACAATATGGATTTGATTTTGAAATCCAGAATCTTCGATAGGTAATTAGAAACACTTTTTTATAGGCCTAGACATTGTAACATGTTAAGCAGCTAATATACAACTTGAATATACCAGTCTGATTTGATTCTGATTTAAAAATGTCTGATTATATATTACAATTAGACATGTGCCTTGAAGTTAAGGAGACAAAAGTTACAGATCAGACTTTCTCTTGTATTAAATAGCAGTTTGGCTATAGCTTGTGTCCTGATATTATCCCTGAACTGTTGGTCACATATAAACTAGGGGTGTCATTTTACCAACCGATTAGATTGTCCAATGAAATCTATTACCTTAATATTGATCTTGTTATATATTTTGTGGAAGCACTACTAATGCTATGGCCGTATATGGCGAGTAAATAAAACCACCAACATGAGATGTTAAGTCCTTTTTATGAATTATGGGTTCATAGTGCAGTGTACTGACGGCACGCCTAAAGGAAATTATACTGCTGCAGAGAAAGTGGTGTGATTTACGTATATCAGGAGTTACCATGGTAGCAGACAAGCTTCTGATGTCACTAGTGACGCTAAGCACTGCAGCAAGTCGTCAACTGCCGTTATCAATTTGTTATCAATTTGTCTTAATCTTAATTAAAGGGCCCTATTATTCCACCAGGTGTCAGTGTGAGTGTAAGCCATTACAAAATGTGTATTTTTCTTGTGCCTTAGTGACATCACAAGTGGGAGTGTGCGCCTAGATGTATGATGGCGTACATCCAGGTGGAAACTCCCACTTTGAAATGGCTAATCACACTCACACCTGGTGTTACTAATGGGCCCTTTAATACATTGAGTTACTGGAGAAAAGTTATAGGATTTTTACTGCCCATATTTTATTTTTATGAAATTTTAAAGTCGATACCAACTGTTCTTCAATTAGGCCGTACCTGGGTTGGCTTTAGTACGTTCGTTACTACTTGACCATATGGTCCGCTTTTGGTTTTCATTAGACACATTTAAAGTTAGCTAACATTTAGACAGCATGGCATTAGCATTCCTCCTGAGCAGCCATGTTTGATATCCATCAATACAGTCTGTGGCAAATATAATTCAATAAGAGGAGTTGATCTAAGATGGCCGCTCAAAGAACCATTATTTACATTTTCCATGACATTTGAAAAATGAGAAGATGAAATGTTTCTGTTGTCTGCCGTTTTTCACAAAGCTGCTTACATTTGATAACTTAGCTAACAAAACTACTTTCTTCACCTTGGTTTTAAACTCTTTTTTTTACACTTTTTTACGGGCATTTACGGTTCAATGTTGAAATAATCCAGGGAGACCTTTTTTTGATTTGGAAAGAATCCAAATGAAACATGCTTGTGTTTGCCTGGGTGCATGTGTGTGTGCGTGTTACTGTGTGTGTGTGTCTGGGTGTGTGTGTGTGTGTGTGTGTGTGTGTGTGTGTGTGTGTGTGTGTGTGTGTGTGTGTGTGTGTGTGTGTGTGTGTGTGTGTGTGTGTGATGTTTTTCAGACGGGAGATGGCGACGATCATGGGTTTCCAGTGGGTGGCGCTTTGCTGCTTCCTGATCGGCGCTGTGACTAATGCCCAAGAGTGCAGCAGTGAGTGACCTCACTGCTGCTCGTCAACTAATCAAATTGATATCTGCTAATATATCTTCTGCTAATATAAAAAAGCATCTTGTTAAAGTGACTGTGACTTGACGTGAAGTGTCATGTCATCACAAGTTCCTAGGAATGTGTTGTGTGTGCACAAGATGTTACAATAAAACGTACACATCTGGATAGTATAACCACACGCTGCACATTTGGCCCGTTTTTATGTTATCTTTCTAAAGGGAACAAGAGTAAGCAAAATAAATAGTTCAGCTCCTTATTACTCATTGTTTGAATAACGATATTTAAGCTCCTGCTGTTCATCTTGGCTCTCATGTTTATTTTGACCTATGGGCAGATGGTTGTGAATGTATTTTTAAATAATTTTTTTAATGTATTTATCGTTGTGTTTTTTAGATATTTGTTACTGTATGTTTGATTGTATTTTTGAATGTCATTTTCCAGCGAAACATGAATGTCCCATAGACGTGTACTTCACCATCGACACCTCGGAGACCATCGCCCTCCAGGAATCCCCCCCTGGAGCCCTTGTGCAAAGCATCAAGGTTCCTGGTCCTCATTTGACACTTTCACACTTTAACACGTGATACGTAGGAGCTTGAAAGATTCCATGAATGTGTGTTCGATACGTTCCATAGAATGTGTGTTTAAACGTTCCATAGAATGTGTGTTTAAACGTTCCATAGAATGTGTGTTTGAAACGTTCCATAGAATGTGTGCTTGAAACGTTCCATAAAATGTGTGTTTGAAACGTTCCATAGAATGTGTGTTTGATATGATCCATAGAGTGTGCGTGTGTGTGTGTGTGTGTGTGTGTGTGTGTGTTACAGGAATTCACACAGAGGTTAGCAAATCGTTTGGAGGATGTTGAGTACAAGGGGTTGGTCAAGATGCGGTGGAACGTAGGTGGGCTTCACTTCTCCCAGACACAGGTGACCAGCTCCATTGGACCAAAGGATGCCTTCATGAAGGTAAAGCACACACACACGCACGCACGCACGAATGCACACACACACACTCACACACACATAGACACACACACACACGGACACACACAGACACAATCAGGCATGCACACATGCACAAACACACACACACACATACACACGCACACACATACAAACACATGCAAACAAATGCATGCACACACACACACAAACGTATACAACAAATAGCCACACGGATAAAAACGATAAATCAGCTGATGGCATATCATATCATGGTCTGTCCCGTCTCCAATTGGCCCATGTGACCCGGGCTGGGCTGCATGTGTGACTGTGTGTGACGCGGTTCTGCTCCGTTTATCCGCAGTGGGTGAAGAATATCGTCTACTTGGGCAAGGGCACCTACATCGACTGCGCCCTCCGCAAAATGACGGAGGAGATGGGCGCGCGGGTGAGCAGGCCCTCCGACCCGCGCGCCCTGCGCTTCGCCGTGGTCATCACCGACGGCCACGTGACCGGCAACCCCTGCGGCGGCATCAAGGTGACGGCCGAGCGGGCGCGCGACGAAGGCATCCGCATGTTCGTGGTGGCGGCGTCCAAGAACGTGGACGAGACGGGCCTGAAGGAGATCGCCAACTCGCCGGCCTCCGTGTACCGCCGCGACTTCATGGCGGTGGACCTGAGCCAGGGCCGACCCGTCATCCACGATGACACCATCAACCGCATCGTCGACACCATGGTAACCGCCGCCACCCGCCTGACCCGCGCCGGGCGCAGAGACGTAGCAGAGCCGAGCGTAGAACTCGAGGCGGGAGACGTAGGACATAGAATATAGAATGAAGGACGTAGAATGTAGAATGTAGAACATAGAACACAGAACATAAACACATAGAATCACTCCTGTTATACACACTCCCTAAAAATGTGTTTTAGGCTCCAATGTGTAGATTAATGGTCGTTCAGTGCATGGGAATCCATACGACAAGGCAATATATTTATAGAATATAGAATAACGAACTAATAAACTACAAAGAATACACAAAGCAGTCATCATAAAAAAAAATCGATCATTTATATAAAGTATTTTTCTTTTTTAATAATGTTTTCTTTTGTAATTTTGTACTCATTTTTTGTTTTGTAATCAGTTATTTATTTATTAATCCTTTTTCTAATGTGCAATACATCCCTAGTGCCCTAGTGCTGTGGATATTCCGTGTTAACGCACCACTTGTTTGTCGTTTGTCTGTCTGCAGGTTCACCTGGCGTACGTGGATGTGAGTGAGGGCGCGCACACAGCAGACTTCAGTCCAAATAATCAAGTGAAGCCGTGAGGAATCGCTAATGTTGTTGTTTCTTCCTCCCTCGTGTTCAACTAGTGTTACAAGGTGTCCTGTCTAGAGACCCCGGGCCCTTCTGGTCCGAAGGGACACAGGGGTCAGAAAGTGAGTGTAACACACACACACGTACACACACATACACACACACAAACACACATGCCAATATAATACACTATCACTAATCTCCTGTGTTTGACCTGTCACCTGTAGGGAGCCAAGGGGGACAACGGAGACCCAGGTCTTAAAGGGAGCTTTGGTCGTCCCGGAGACCCTGGTATCGAAGGTCCCATTGGTCAGCCTGGTATCAAAGTGAGTATGGAACCCCGCCAATCTTCCCATCTCTGCCTTCTGATTGGCTGACTTGGCCGGCTGTTCTAACCTCTCCCTCTCTTTCTCTCTCTGTCCCTTCTCTCTGCAGGGAGAAGTCGGCCTCTTAGGAGACAAGGTGAGTGGGAGTAGAGCTCATACTCTTATTGACTGAGGTACATTCCGTCTGTGTTTTGAACCCTGTTTTGTGATCAACAATCAATAACCCAGCTGTATTTTCTCCCTCACAGGGAGAGATTGGAACCGAAGGAAAGAAGGTGGGTTCCGGACATTACTGCTTTTCCTTCTCCTCATCGAATACTCCAACTATCCGTTATCAGTCTGATCAATCCTTCTCTGCACTGATTGATTGGCTCCGACCTCACTGACCTCGTTGACCCCTGACCTTGTTTGACCTTATTTTCTAGGGTGTCGCCGGTCTCCCAGGACGCAACGGGACAGACGGACAGAAGGTGAGGACGGATGAGCCCCCAAAACTACAGGATCAGTCTCTTTAAGACCATGAAGATTAAGGCCTGTGTCTTTAAGACCTTTTAAGGCCTGTGTCTTTGAGACCTATTAAGGCCTGTGTCTTTAAGGCCTATTAAGGCCCGTGTCTTTGAGACCTATTAAGGCCCGTGTCTTTGAGACCTTTTAAGGCCCGTGTCTTTGAGACCTTTTAAGGCCCGTGTCTTTAAGACCTTTTAAGGCCCGTGTCTTTGAGACCTTTTAAGGCCCGTGTCTTTGAGACCTTTTAAGGCCTGTGTCTTTGAGACCTATTGAGGCCTGTGTCTTTGAGACCTTTTAAGGCCTGTCTCTTTGAGACCCATTTGGCCTGTTTCTTTAAAACTGAAAGATTCTGGGAATTTGCAAACCAAACCACTTAAAGTGTAATTGCGGCGCAAATTGAACCCAGGATCTTTGTTTTGGCATTAAAACCCATCAAATAAGCCTTCCAGATACCTTTTTCATTGAAAATCGAGTATTATAGTTTGCCGGGCGCAATGTTTGGCGTCCATGTTGTTGACTTGGGGCATAGTGTTTCGCTTCCAAATCCGCATTTTTTAACCAATAAATAGCACCAAACCTCTGTAGTAGCATGACTAGGGTCCCTACACATAAAACGAAGCACAAACAACTTAGGCCCCGTCCACACGAAGCCGAAACGGGCGAAACAGTTACGGTTTCGATCTATCCGGTTTCGAAGTATCTCCGTAAAGACGAAGCCAAGCGAAACCGGGTAGACCTGTAGAAACGCTGTAGTACACAAGCCAGGCCCATAAGGGGCGCTGCTTCTGCTACAGAAACCCAGAAGGAAAATAAATAAGAAAAGAGGCGAGCATGCGCATAAAGGGTGGGACTCCGCGGGCTTAACAGTCATTGGCTAGAGGATCGAAGGGGGGGGGGCGATGACGTCATGGTTTGCGGTTTCAGTCGGTTTCAGGCGTCCACACGAATCCAAAACGAAACCGGGTAGATTTGAAACCACCTCCGAGGGTGGTTTCAGAAGTTTGCGGTTTCGGTCAGCGGATTCGCCGGCTTCGTGTGGACGGAAGGCCGAACCGTACAAGACCTTTGCGGTTTCGCCATGAAATCGGCTTCGTGTGGACGGGGCCTTAGTTTGCAAACCCGGAGTTTATTTAAAAAGACAGTTTAACAAGCATTACCGGTAGGTCCGTGTATACAGGAAGTCCAAGTCGATTGCCGAATGCGCCGGAGTTCAGTTCAAGGAGGAAAGTTTTGGAATTTAAAATTTGTATAATATATATTTATAAATAATATATAGCAAGTGTTGACACGTAAATTAAAGTAATTGCATAATTTACAGTTACAAAATAATTGTTCGCTACAATCAAGCATGGCACGTTGTTGACGGAAGACGCACTGCACACGTGATTGACGCATAGAGTGAAGGACAGCTCAAGCACCGGAGAAGACGACCCATCCACAGCTTGAAGTGAAGAGAGTGATGGTTCGTGTTGGTGTTTTCCCCGGCTGCGGAAAAAAGAAAGTTACACAAAAGTTACACTCCAGAAACTTTCCATAGATTGCCATTGCGGTACAATGACCGATCTCTGGTAGACCAGTGGCTTATTGTTCTAAATATGGACATTGAGACGCCAATCAAGACGCTAATGCATAAGGATCACCGTGTCTGCATTGCTCATTTTGATAAGGACGACTTGATCCTTCCCAAAAGATCTGCTAACCCAAAGAACCCAAAAGGAGTTTCATTGAAGAGGAATGCAATCCCTCGAGTGCGGCAAGTGGCTACGGATAGACTTGAGGTAAACTTGCCGCACTCGAGGGATTGCATTCCTCTTCAATTAAACTCCTTTTGGGTTCTTTGGGTCAGCAGCTCTTATGGGAATGATGAAGTTGTCCTTGATGAGCACTGCAGACACGGTGATCCTTCTGCATTAGCGTCTTGATTGGCGTCTCAATGTCCATATTCAGAACAATAAGCCACTGGTCAACAAGAGATCGGTCATTGTACCGCAATGGCAGTCTATGGAAGGTTTCTGGAGTGTAACTTTTCATTTTTTTTCCGCAGCCGGAGAAAACACTAACACGAACCATCTCTCTCTTGACTTCAAGCTGTGGATGGGTCGTCTTCTCCGGTGCTTGATAAAAAAAAAAAAAATCAAATATGTAAAGTGTTAATTATTACAATAATCATAGTAATGATTTATTAAAAATGTCAAAAACTTCCAGCTGGATGGGGTTTCTATTCTGTTCTCATAAGTGTGATTTTATTAGAAAACTTTAGCATAACGGTTAGACACGTTTGAAGTAGTTATCTCACGTGACGCAGCCATCCGTGATACCAACCGTTCAAATGGATTGGTTGGTATGTAAGATTGTGTTCAGGTCTGCATTCTCTAGTCACCCTCCAGGTCCTCTATTGTGTTCTATTCTTCTACCGTACAGTATTAACCGGGCTCCAGAAGGGCTTTCCCTCTAACATGTCGGCCCTTGTTTCCCCCGCCTTGCAGGGTAAGATCGGACGCATCGGGGCCCCGGGCTGCAAAGGAGATCCAGGCGACGTGGTAAGACCTGACGACCCACCCGGCCAACTGACACTGGCTATACATCCAGTGGGGGTGCCATAGAATCCATTGACTGATGTGTGTGTGTGTGGGGGGGTGCGCGTGTGTGTTCCGTAGGGTCCCGATGGTCACCCCGGAGACGTGGGTACGGCTGGTCTCGGCGGAACCGATGGCGAGAAGGTACCACCACCAGGGTTCAAAGGTCAAACTAGTTTAAAACAACGCAGTTGAGAATATCAGAACTTAACTGTGTGGGTGTGTGTGTGTGCGTGTGTTTGTGTGTGTGTGTGTGTGTGTGCATGCGTGTGCCGTTGCCAGGGAGATGGTGGTCGCCCTGGGAGATTCGGCCCACCTGGGCCTGCTGGAGACGGGGGACCAAAGGTAAGCTCACAAGCCCCGCCCTCGCAGCCATGTTCCTGACCAATCGGAAAGGATGGTGCCTGTAAAGGAAGTTCCATCCAAAAATGGACGACAACTGTTTGTCCATTAAAGAGCCATCTCTCTCAGGAATAAATGAGTGAATAGGAGACTAGGTCAAGGTTCAAGGGTTAAACTTTGGTGTTACTTTTACAGGGAGATAGAGGAAGTCCTGGCTCGCCTGGTATCCCTGGACAGAAAGGGACCTCAGTAAGTCGTCAATCTTCCCCCCGGACACACACACACGCACACATATACACCCATAGACCCGCACTTGTACCAGTGACCTGTCCGCTCACTCACCTGCGTGTGTGTGTGTGTGTGTCATTGCCTTCCAGGGAACAATAGGATCTCCAGGGGCCAAGGGAGAATTGGTAAGGTCACACGATGCACCGACCGATGTGTCTCAGCCTATCCCCACACAGCATTCTTGTGTTGTCCCTCTGCGAGTTTCTTATGTTCAGTGTGTGTGTCGTTGTGTTTCTAGGGCAGGAGGGGAGACTTTGGACCCAAGGGTGGCATGGGAACGGACGGAGGGAGCGGAGACAAGGTGACGTCCCAAACACTTTGCGAACCGCACCCGCGTCCCATCACATCTCTGGATGGTTTTGAGTCTCTTGTGCACATCCCCATTGCAGCGCGGTGCTTCTCCACTAGGGGGCGGCGGAGCTTGGCATTGGGACCTGCTGACCAGACCAAAGTAACCCGTGAGTTGTTCCTGTGTTTCAGGGTGAGATGGGGCCCGAGGGCTTGAGGGGACTTCCTGGTGAGCAGGGGTCCAAGGGCTCAAAGGTGAGGGGCACACTTCTGCCGCCATGAAGTCAAACACACATGGAAACACACACTCTCACGCACACACACACACACACACGAGTCTGCGTCGCTCAGCGTTTCGGTTTCTTTTCAGGGTGACAACGGCCTCCCAGGACCCAGAGGACCGGCAGGAGCATCAGGAGAGCCCGGGAGAAACGTAGGTCAAAGGTCACCTTGGGACAGCCCTTGTGTGCCCATCATCTCTTACGTCGGAAATAAGTGACCCACGGCTGTTTAGCCGTTGTGCGTTCCCGCGGTAACGGTGGGGTTGTTTGTCCCGACTCCTTCCAGGGTACGCGTGGAGACCCCGGTGATGCCGGCTCCAGAGGCGAGCCTGGACTACAGGGGCCCAAGGTACGGGTGTGGGTGTGCGTGTGGGTCTTTACCTGTGTGTATGTGTATGTGTGTGTGTGTGTGTTCACGTACTTAAAACTATGCTAGGTCATGGGGAGAAACCAGCCAGAGTAAGCTAGCTTTAGCAGTAGGTCTGCCTGGTCTTGTGGAAGACAATGTGTCTGGCAGAGAGGGAAGACAGGTAAGTAGACTGGTAGGTAGGTAGACAGGTACGTAGCTAGGTAGACAGGTAGCTTGGGTAGACGGGTAGATAGGTAGACGGATTGGTAGGTAGACAGGTAGGTAGGTGGACAGGTACGAAGCTAGGTAGACAGGTAGACGGATTGGTAGGTAGACAGGTAGGTAGGTAGGTAGACAGGTAGATGGATTGGTAGGTAGACAGGTAGGTAGGTTGACAGGTAGGTAGGTAGGTAGACATGTACGTAGCTAGGTAGACAGGTAGACCGACTGGTAGGTAGACAGGTAGGTAGGTTGACAGGTAGGTAGGTAGGTAGACAGGTAGATAGGCAGACAGGTAGGTAGGTAGGTAGGGTAGACAGGTAGATAGGCAGACAGATAGGTAGGTAGGTAGACGGGTTGGTAAGCCATCATCACGATTTTTGCAGGCATGCGAGAGCCACAGATACCAGATTGTTTTCACATTTTTGCCAGAGCTTTGGATTTATATTTTGGATCGGTCGGATACAAAGAAAAAAATGATTCATAAATGCATTGCCTGCCCAAGTTTTAAAATGTCTCTTTCTACTTCAGGGTGATGGAGGAAGACCAGGCTTCAGCTACCCGGGACCAAGGGGACCATCGGTAAACCCCACACACCCACACACCCACACACACACGCCCACACACTCACACACACACTCACACACACAAACAAGCACACACACACACACACACCAACACACACACATACCCCCCCCACACACACACACCCCCCCACACACACACGCACACGCACACTCACACACGCACGTCATCCCACTTTCCTGCCTTGCAAGGACTTTCTTGTGCTGAGACAGAACTCTGTTTTGACTTGTGGGGACTCTTGCTCCATCGTCCGTAGGGAGACAGAGGAGTAAAGGGCAACAACGGACCCAGAGGCAGCAGAGGGGACTGCGGCCACAAGGGAGAGGCCGGGGGGAAGGGTACCCCAGGAGAGCTGGTGAGTTACCTGGACATTTCCCTGGTTAAGAAAATAAAAGTCCTCATTAATGTATCGATTTTATTTTTTATCTATGATTCGACCATCTTGATTCATGCAAAACATAAAAGTACAAAAGAAAGAACGAAATGAGCGCCACCTTCTGTGGGCCAGTGCCCCAGCGGGGGGGAGGGAGACCACGTGCTGGGGGTCTGACCGCTGTGATGTGAACAGGGAGAGCCCGGACCCGGAGGGGAGCCCGGCCGCAGGGGCACAAGAGGAGAGCTCGGAAGGGATGTGAGTCTGTCACACCCGCCGTCAGACACGCACACACAAAGAACACTAACCCTGTGGACACTGCACGGATGAATGAACGAATGAATACATTTACACCACACACACTCCAGCCGTGTATTTATTTACAGTAGGCTTCTCAACAGCGTCACAGGATATGACATCACATTCTGTCTTCCTCTTCAAACAGGGGGACCCCGGCCCCGAGGGAGATCCTGGTCTGACGGTGAGGAACCTCAGCATCCTTTTCACCAACCCTTAGTCTGTGGGCCTTCTTTATCCAGCAGCCATCTTGGATCAAAATGCTAGCCAGGTGGGATGAACTGAAGGCCGAGTTCGGCCTTCAGTTCATCCCACCTGGCTAGCATTTTGATCCAAGATGGCCGCTGGATGAATAGGGCCTGTTGAGCCATAGTCAGCCGTGTAGGAAACCACTTCAACCATGTTGAATTTGACGCCATGTTGTCTCCCGTCTGGTTGTAGGAGTGTGATGTCATGAACTACATCAGAGAGACGTGCGGCTGCTGTGGTGGGTTCATCAATGCATTGACTAATAGTAACAGTAATGCAAATGCCTTTATTGATACTGTTAAACCAATACTGTTGCTATCAATACAATAACTAATAACTGTGTGTGTGTGTGTGTGTGTGTGTGTTACAGACTGTGAGAAGCGTTGTGGCGCCCTGGATATTGTGTTTGTGATTGACAGTTCCGAGTCGGTGGGTCTGACAAACTTCACGCTGGAGAAGAACTTTGTGATCAACACCATCAACAGATTGGGCTCCATGTCCAAAGACCCCAACTCAGCCACCGGTGGGCACCCCCCTCAATCCTTAATGCTTTCATCTTCATCTTCATCATCATTCTCAACTTCCTCTTGGACTTCATTTTTCATCATCATCCTTATCTTCATTTCCCCCTTCATAGTACCATACCATCACCCTAGTCATCTAACCCTACCATCCTCTTCATCAGCCTCCCCCTCATCCCTTACCCTATCATACCATCACACTTTCATCTTCAGCTTCAGTTACATCTTCTGCTGCCTCTTCAATGATCCATACCGTCCTCGTCTTCATCATACCCTACAACACTCATCCTCACCCTCACCCCTTAGGATATGACACCATACCAAATGTTAATCTCCATCTTCATCATTCCATATGATCTTCTTCATCGTAGTCATCTTCAGCTCCATCTTCACAGCCCTCTCACTTGCGTCATAAAACCCCTCTCACCATGTTTTGCTATGACTTTATAATCAGCTCCCCCTCTAAGGGTTGTGTAGGAATGTGTTGTATTTGTAACACAGTTTGCAGCCAGTGTCAGTGTTTGACTAGGGCTGACCTTAAGAGGCGAATCAACGTCATATTTATGACGATTCCTAGTTGTGATGTCGTTATGGCAGCAACTACGTGATCTTGTCTACACAGCAGAACTCCTCTCGTCAGACCTTTAGAGAAGGTTGATTGGTTGATTGATTGATTGATTCATCTAATGGAATAACAAGAGTGTGTAACCAGTGTGTGTGTGTTTGTGTGTCCCAGGCACCAGGGTGGGTGTGGTCCAGTACAGTCACAGCGGAACCTTCCAGGCCATCCGTCTCAACGACCCAAAGATCGACTCCCTGTCCGCTTTCAAGGTTCTACACACACACACACACACAAACACAGAGACAGGCACACACACACAAACACACACACAGGCACAAAGGCACACTTGCACTCACCCATAAACACACACCAACACACCTACTTACACATGCACACAGACATGCAGGCATCAACCTACACACACACACTAACACACTTGGTGTTTTGATTACTTTTTCAATGTTAAACATTGCATAATTGAATATGTATTATATATTTGTGTCTTTCCCATTTCAGAGAAAATTTTAATTTTAATAAAGATTCAACTTTATATATATCATATATAATTGATCATTTAGACGTAGTACTTTAAACATACTTCCTGTACTCTAACGTACATAACATCTACTTGATGACATCGTCCGTCCCCCCGTCCCCCCCAGGATGCGATGAAGAGTCTGGAGTGGATCGCGGGGGGCACCTGGACGCCCTCGGCGCTGAAGTACGCCTACGACCACCTGATCCGGGACAGCCGGCGTGCCGAGGCCAACGTCACCGTGGTGGTGATCACCGACGGGCGCTTCGACCCCCGCGACGACGACTCCCTGCTCACCTACCTCTGCAGGTAGCGGCTCGTCCGTGTGTGTGTGTGTGTGTGTGTGTGTGTGTGTGTGTGTGTGTGTGTGTGTGTGTGTGTGTGTGTGTGTGTCTGTGTCTGTGTCTGTCTGTCTGTCTGTCTGTCTGTCTGTCTGTCTGTCTGTCTGTCTGTCTGTCTGTCTGTCTGTCTGTCTGTCTGTCTGTCTGTCTGTCTGTCTGTCTGAGGGTGAGTGTGTGTGTGTGAGAGGGTGTGTGTGTCTGTCTGTCTGTCTGTCTGTGTGTGTGTGTGTGACACGTGTGTTTGTGTGTTTGTGTGAGGTTCATAATATTAATCCTAATAATAATAAAACCGTCTGCTTGATGACTAGAAAGTATATTTGAATGCTTGTGAGATCATTTTTGTTTACTTTGGGTCATTTAGCAGTCAGCCAATTCCCAATGGATAAGGGGTTAGTATTTGACCAAGGATGTCAAAGGATATGTTGTAGACATTGGGGATCAAACCCAGAACCTTTTAGCATATACCGTATGTGTTTGTGTGTGTGTGTGTGTGTGCGTGTGTGTTTGTGTGACTGTGACTGTGTGTGCATGTGAGTGCGCACGGGTGTATAAACGTGTGTACGGTGCCGTTGCGTGCCCGATAAGCGGTCTCATGCGGTCCTCCCCTGTGTGTGTGTGTGTGTGTGTGTGTGTGTGTGTGTGTGTGTGTGTGTGTGTGTGTGTGTGTGTGTGTGTGTGTGTGTGTGTGTGTGTGTGTGTGTGTGTGTGTGTGTGTGTGTGTGTGTGTCGTGACCCAGCGACCCCACGGTGGACGTGAGCGCCATCGGCATCGGGGACATGTTCGACAAGGTGGAGGAGAGCGAGAGCCTGAAGAGCATCGCGTGCAACAAGGACGGCCGCGTGCTGGGCATGAGGCGCTTCGCTGACCTGGTGGCCGAGGAGTTCATCGACAAGATCGAAACCGTGCTGTGCCCAGGTACACACACACACACACACACACACACACACACACACACACACACACACACACACACACACACACACACACACACACACACACACACACACACACACACACACACACACGTATCCTGTACACCTATACAAACATGCATACATTCATACCCACAAACACATAGACACACACACGCGCATACACATAAAAATGATGAGACTTTGATGTGTACCTCTGCCAAGGTACACAACCACAAACACGCACACACACACACACACACACACGTATACACGTAAATACACACAAACACACAGACACACACACACACACACACACACATAAAGGTCAATAGCATGCTCTGCTGACACATAAACACTTATATACACACACACACTGTGTGCACACAGACCTGCTCGTATTCAAGTTGTGTGTGTGACAGAAACTTTGCGTGCTCCTCTCATCCTATATCTCTGTCTTGGTTCTAGATCCCGTCATCGTCTGCCCAGATCTTCCATGCAAATCAGGTAAGCATCCGGAACAGCTTAATGAACTTCAACAGGGGGAACCTTTAACCCAAATCATACGCAAACGGCAGTGCTGGTTTTACTCTCCAAGCAATACAATCAACCGGTTTTCTTTGCTTGAATCATCAATCAGACAACATGACATGTTTGACATGGTTTGGTTCAACAACTTTGCTGGTTGATTCGGAGAGTATACCCTCTTTTCCAGTCCCCTTATCCGATTGGTCTCCCATCCAGTGGGACACATTGGCCCCGCCCCTGTCGGCCGTTCTTCCCCCTCTCTGTTATGTTGCGCACTGCCTCGTGGGTCTCCGCCCACTTTTGTTCCCGCCCACTTGTTTCAGGAGGGGGCACGGCCGAGGGGCAAGCCCCTCCCCCTTGGAAGCCTCTGTCTGAAGAAGGAAACCCCGCCTCCGTCCCCACCTCTCTGGAGGGCGTGGCCAACCTGCTCAGCGGCCTGAGCGAGCATCAGTACGGGGTTGGCGTGGCAACCATGGCCTACACCGCCCAGAGGGCCAAGATGAGCACGGGGATGGACCGGCAGCAGTGGACCGAGCTGTTCATCGACTCCTTCAAATACGTCTACGGCGACATCCTGGGAGACCCGACGCGCGCCTTGGGACTCTGCTAGTTATTGACATGCTAACCCCGCGCTACCTCGCACTTGGCTTCCTCATAGAGAGACATAGAGAATAAGCTAGCTAGCTGCCGCCGCTGCTCCTAGCGTAGAGGTCGTATTTAAACGTTAGCACTTTTTTGGCTGTTACTGAGCTTATGGCGGTCTCCGAGTGAGGCTCTTATTGTGTGTAAGTGTCTCGTTGATGGGTGGACATAAGTTTACCCTGGAGTATATATCAAACACGTTTCTGTGAAGACAAAGAGTCCTTTTTCCCTTCAGTGGTTTAAAATAAGTGTTATAATATGATACATATCATTCTCTCCGCGCCAAGTGGAGGGAAGTGTTTGGGGTTGTGCTGGAACAGTTTACCTCATCATGAGATCATGAGGAGGTTAGCGTCCATGGAGCCATTCATGAAGGTTTGGGTGTAGTGACACTCATTCCAACTGTGAACCGCATCGTGTGTTTTTGCTGCCGTTTTGCACGTTCCCATGGTTACGCCCATCTCTAGACTTGATTTTTTTTTTAGGTGACTCACTTTACGCGGTGTGTGAAACAAGCGGCAAAAGTGTGCGGCCAATATTCATTCCTTCTGTTTTTTTTGTTTAACGGAAAATGCTGACGCATAAACATCATTATCCTTGGGAGTTCCTGGGAATTGGCGAGGAAGTCAATTATGCGTGTATGTGTGCGTGCGTGCGTGGGTGTATGGGCCAAGACTAGCTGACGGTTAATGCTTTGTGAGTTTTATAACCCTGAAATATGATATTTTGCATGTATGCACAGAGCCTGATTTTGTAGTGGGGATTACCTCCATCTCTTGTTTATAACCATGACAACGGCGTAATCCTGTATGGCGTTGTGTCGTGAAAGTTATGTGACTGCAGCTTGCTAATGTTTCTAATACATTGATTTTTGGAAATGTGAATGAAAGTCAAATGTCTCACTCTTTACGAGAATAAAGTAGATCTCAGTGCATTGAAACAGCTGTTATTCCGATGAACCCCCCCTATGATCTGAGTGTGTGAGACTGATGGGTTTAGAATCAAAGCACTGAGCTGGTCTCTATCCTTGTTTAACCCCCATACCAAAAAAAGACTGAACCCTTCAAGCCGTATACAGACACGCAATAAAAACAAATGTTCCCATCTGGGGTTGAACATGTGCCTGCCAGCTGTGCGTTTGATCCCTCACACCATGACATTTCACACTGTTAACATTAAACACAACTGCTCAATGCCCGCCCTGTCTGGCCGTCCATATGTCTGTCTATCTGATGGTCTATCTGCTGTTCTGAATGAGCATATGTACGTCCGTCTGCCCTTCTTCCTGTCTGACCGTAAGTCTGTCCGTCGTCTGACCTTCTGCGTGTCTATCGGTCTGTCCGACCGTATACCCGCCCATCTGTCGGTCTGACTGTCCATCTGTCTGTCTGACCCACCCGTCCCATCCCTTGACTCGTCTCTCCGTGTGTCTGTCCCCCCCCCCTCCAGAGCCGGCGGTGGCGAGCTGTGTACAGCGGCCGGTGGACCTGGTCTTCCTGCTGGACGGCTCGGAGCGCATGGGCCAGGAGAACCACCGCCACGCCAAGGAGTTCGTGGAGAACGTGGCGCGCCGCCTCACGCTGGCCAACGGCCAATCGGACGAGAGGAACGCCCGCGTGGCGCTGCTGCAGTACGGCAGCCAGGCGGAGCAGAAGGTGGAGTTCGGGCTCACGCACAACCTCACCGTCATCTCCGACTCGCTGGCCGCCATGACCTACCTGGACTCCTCGTCCTCGCTGGGCAGCGCCATCATCCACGCCGTTAACAACCTGGTGATGTCACAGGTACGCACGCACGCACACACACACACACACAGCGGAAGACACACACACAAACAAAGGACAAACATAGGCAGACAAACGTTGTCAGTCACACACGTGCAGGAATACAAACAGCTACACATGCATGTACAGTATAACGGCCACAGACACTGCTCCTTGTCTGACATACACGTCACCACGGCAACGCTGTCCCCCCAACAGGGCAGCCGCCTGGCGCGCCGCAACGCCGAGCTGTCCTTCGTCTTCATCACGGACGGCGTCACGTCCAGCGAGAACCTGGAGGAGGGCGTGTCGGCCATGCGCCGCGCCGAGGGCGTGCCCACCGTGATCGCCATGGGCTCCGACGCCGACACCGAGGTGCTGAGGAAGGTGGCGCTGGGCGACGCCGCCGCCATCTTCCGCGGCGAGGACTACACCTTGCTGAACAAGCCGTCCTTCTTCGAGCGCTTCGTCCGCTGGATCTGCTAGGGAGGGAGGAAGAGGAGGAGGGGGAGGGGGGCGCGGGGGAGGGGCCCATCACCACGCACGCCAATCATAGAATTAGAATCACTAGAATGTTAGAAGAAAGCATAAGATGGACCCACTCTCCGGTGTGAGTGCAGGGAGCGGGAGGCGGCGCCGTTGAGCTGGAGCTGTGCCGTTGTTGTTGTTGATGTGGTTGTTGTTGTTGTTGTTTTGGGGTATCCAAACGTTGCAGGAATCAGGGAATCTCCATGGCGACCTTTTCTGTTTGTATTTTTTGATCCAATGGAAGTTGAGTGGGACCCCGCTTCCGGTCCGAATGTTCCATCTGGTTTCCCGGGCAACAGACACACGCCTTGAAAGTGTTGATTGACAGGAAGGTTCTGTTCATTCTAAATCTATGGTTTGACGCCTCAGACCAAAGAGTCGTTTTTGAAATGAGTTGAGGTGTTTTTAAATTGTTTGGTGCTTTAACTGTTTTTGGTTTGTGTCCAATAGTTTTGATAGTGGTAGAGAAGTCGTCTCTCCCACACTCCATGAAGGCAATATTTACATTAAAGGTGCTACAGTAGAGAGCAGAACAACGCCATTTTACTGTTTCTTGAAACGTGCTTTTTGTATCTGTGACCCAGGGACGAGATCATAAGTAGTTCACACACCCACACCCATACGTACACACAGACATACACACACACACACACACACACACACACACACACACACACACACACAGACTTCTGTATGTCTACAGACACCCACACACACACACATATAAAAACACACATACACATACACATTCAAAAAAGGAATGTAACACTTGCAGACCTACAGAAAAATAAGAGGGAAAGTTTCACATGAGTTTAATAAAGCTGAATGTGATTAACCCAAATACGTTTTTTTGTGAGTGTCTGTTTTCGCTTTAGGATAGGTTAACAATAAACGAATCATACATTTGCGATTGCTTACATGTTTGATCAAAAGACCAAATGTAGATCAGGATTTACAGCAAGTGGTTTTAAATGGTTCCAAACCAAACTTGCTTTGATTCAAACCCTGTATTTAGAACACATAATAGGCCCTGATTGGCACAGTATGGGAAAAGAGGTCACAATGATTAGAGACTGAATGAATTAATGAACATAGACCCAACGAGAAAGTTGGTGTCTCCCCAGGACCCAAATTTACCAAAAAATCCTCATAAATTGCCATTTCATGTACATTTATAAACTACTGATAAAGAACACAACAAATAATGAATTTAAAATGTATATGAATGTTTTTTTTTTCAATAAAAAAAAGTATACATATAAGTATAAAAGAGTGTATTGTTGCATATCTCACGACCTCATTACAAACAATGTTATGAATGACATTGTGAGGCTGGAGCGGAGTCAAGTATAAACAGCTCACAGAACAGACACAAAATCACAGCAACAATCACTCTTATAACAAAATATATGAGTAATAAAAAAAATAGAAATACCAAACATATAACCCTTTTATATGAATAAACATAACTGGCGTGCGAGTGGATGATGGCTGGTTTAAGAAGCCTCACCTGGCCCGAGTCAGACTGACAGCAGCATGGATCACCTGCTTCTGATTTTAATGACTTCAAAGTCTGCAAGCCTTACACCTTAGATCCAGCTGCAACCGCTTCTCCAGCTGAATATTCTCCCTCTATGTTCTTTTTTCACATGCTCGTTTTGCGACTTTTGAACATAAAACGTTCAAGGCGTTCTTTATTCTAAGCGAATGTTTGCACTTATTCTTGATTCTTCTCACTCTTTAATCTTCATCTTGGTGAAAGAACCCCACAGACCTTAATGCTGACCCCTGGTGTAGATTTACGGTCATTACGTAAATTATTAAAAAGTATGTTTTTTCAAACCAGAACACAAATGTATATTAACGAATCAAATAATACGTATTAGTAAAGGGGTGCAATCGTTCTCATATAACACGGCGATTACTTTATGGTTTTTCGGTGCTGTCCATTTATAGGTTCTGCTTTTTGAACGCAAAAGAGTTGCCGTAGAATACATACAAACGTCATGTGCCTGCCGACTCGAGCTCAATGGGCCAATAGTCCATTCTCATTAATGCAAGCGAGAGAGAATTGAAAGAACTTGGTTGTCCGCACATATATTCCACATATTTTTCTTCCTGCAAGTACGGAGCTCGCTCCTGCTTAAGGTCGGTATATTTGCGCCTTCCCTAAAAATATTACTATTTAAAACTAAACTTAATTTCTGAAATGTGTTTTTGAGTTGAGCTCGCTCAGGCGCACTGATTTAATTGCAACTATGATGATTGATGATGATTTCTTTCCGCTGACAGCATAATGGAAGGCGACCCAATTTCAAAGCTATGCACGCCCGCCATGGTGGTGGATGTAGACATCGTGAAGAGAAATGCTCAGAGGATGGTCGATCGCTATCAGGATCTGGGAGTGAAGCTGAGGCCGCATATGAAGACCCATAAAACCCTGTATGATGCACACACACAGTGTTATGCATTGCACACACAGTCTTATGCATTGCAATTTGCAATGATTGTGCAAAGTATATCTTTCGCTGCAAGGTGTGTGTGTGTGTGTGTGTGTGTGTGTGTGTGTGTGTGTGTGTGTGTGTGTGTGTGTGTGTGTGTGTGTGTGTGTGTGTGTGTGTGTGTGTGTGTGTGTGTGTGTGTGTGTGTGTGTGTGTGAAGGGAGTGCGGGGACATTATGACCGGGGGTTCTCGGCGGTGTGTGGTGGTCTCCACCCTGGCAGAAGCCTCCTTCTACGCCGACCATGGGTTCGATGATATCCTCTATGCTTACCCCCTTCCATTTGATAAGGTACCTGCTCCCTGTCTCCCTTTACCTGTCGTACACTTCATACCTCTTCTTATCATCGTACAATGGAAGATAACTTTATCCTCCATAAAGCTGGACAAAACTATTCTAATCCAAACAAATTGAAATCTTATTTTATCACTTTATTATCGTAACTTTTAATGTGTGTGTGTGTGTGTGTGTGTGTGTGTGTGTGTGTGTGTGTGTGTGTGTGTGTGTGTGTGTGTGTGTGTGTGTGTGTGTGTGTGTGTGTGTGTGTGTGTGCAGCTGGAGCGCTGTGCAGCCCTGTCGGAGAGGCTCAGTCTGTTCCAGGTCCTGCTGGACCACCCCCAGGCCCTGGAGCTGCTCAGCAAGAGGCCCCTGAGGGCCGGACGCCCCTGGCACGTCTGGCTCAAACTGGACTGTGGCAACGGGAGAGGTGAGCTGATCAACGTGTCAGCTGATCAACGTGTCAGCTGATCAATGTTAAGCTGTTTGGATGCATCTATCTGAAGATGGCTGCATTACAGATTCTGAAAATGAATTGAGTGAATTCCTGATCAGTTCAGTCTCTGGAAGCTCAAGATTTCATCATTTGAAAAATCCTGTACATTTTACGATTTGTTTATAACCTTCAGTCGGAAGAAAACACAGAAAAATGTATAAATTAGTTTAGAGTTTTGTATGAGAAGAATATATTATAATGTATTACATATAAAGGGTGGGTGGTTCAATATCAGAACATTTCTCAAATTTTATTTTATAGCCGGTGTCTTGCACTCCGAACCAGAAGCTCTCCAATTGGCTCAGGCCATCGCCAAGACGGAGGGGGTGGAGCTTACCGGTGTGTACGCACACTGTGGGAACTCTTATCACTGCAAAGGGGTGGAGAAAATACAAGCGGTCGCCCAGGAAACGACCACTTTAACACTACAGTTCATGGAAAAGTAAGCCAAAGACCAAACACACAAATACAAATAGCCATACAAAGTCACCTTTACACAAAATGATGATCAAAATCTGTGTGATGTCAACAGCACACGTCACGGGAAGTCCAATCACTAGGCTGAAGTCTAATTTACCTTCCAGCCTAGCTACATGTAGTATATCCAATTGTCACAATGCTACATAGAATGGATCAACACCTAAAAAACATACTTGAATATATGTACTATAGATCTAAAGGAGCTTTATAGTTATCTTGGATCCAGCTGCCAACTATGTTTATAGCAAAACATCTGGGGGGAGACGGCAATGGTTTGCTGTTTAGTTACCGAGATATTCTACCGAAGAGAAACTCATTTGTGTGGAGTGGTTGTTATATTCATAAGGGGATTTTCATTTTTGTGTTCCTACAGTAGCCAGTCTACATTGGTTTAATTTGAAACCTTTTGAATATACATTTTTTCACAATTTACTGCTGCTGGCAATGGTTTGGGTTTGTGTTTTGTGTGCTTACAGATCCCCGCCTCTAGTCCCATGGTTGGGGAAAACAAATATGAATCTGTTGATTGGTCAGACTACCTCTTTAGTACATGCACTACATGCACACTTTCCCGTTTCAGACTGAGAGCCGCTGGCATCAACTGCAAGTCCAGCATTGGCTCCACCCCCTCCTGTAGCCATCCAATCAAAGACATGGGCCAGCTCAGTGAGGTTCACCCAGGAAACTACGTCTTCTACGGTACGTGTCATGCCTCGATGCTTGTAGCTTCACACTGACCCGCTAGTGCGCTAACCACGAAGGCCATATGCATTGTAGCGACCAGGGTTGGATTCCCACCTGCAGTTCTAAGCTGTCATTCGCACTCTTCTTCAACCCACCTTCCTGTCTGTTCACTCTACTGTCCTTTCCATAAAGGCACATAATACCCTAAATAATAATAATATCTATAAAAAATACCTTTTTGTATATATGCCTTATTTATTTATATATATATATATATATATATATATATATATATATATATATATGACAAATCAAACTCAAACTAATTCAAATCACGGGCCTTCAGATGTGCAGCAGTCGCTGATCGGCTCGTGCAGTATGGAGGATGTTGCTGTGCGGGTTTTGACCAGAGTCATCGGACACTGTCCTCACAGGAACCAGCTGCTGGTGGACTGCGGGTGGGCGGCTCTCAGGTAACATCAGAGGGCTCATTAGTCTATACCTGTTTAAGACTGGAGCTAAGGGTTGAGCGGTCCAGGGGGGGTAAACCGGGACGTTGACATCGACACCCAACATCCGGATGGATACACACACATGTGATGTCACTATTGGGTACAACTCGAAATAGCGTTTCAAAAGAGTTTGACATAATTGCGATGAGTAGACGTGAAAATAGTAAAGGTTTTAGAACATTTTGCTATTTGAATTGATTTGTAACTGTTAAAGGCAGAGGTGAACATTAATGCACACCCTGGATCCTTAACCATAAGCCATTTAACGTTATTCCTGCTATCGTACTATTCTCGTAGTTAGTGTTTCTAAAAACCGAAACGCTGGAAGTTCTGTCTTTACTTATTTTATTAGCGCTGTTATTTTGTTGCCTTACCATTTCTTCTGCTTCCTACGGTCCACCTCCAGTCAGGACGGAGCAGGAAGGCTGCCCTCTGGATACGCTGTGATTGAAGGACATCCAGACCTCAAGTATTCTAATTGGAACTAAAGTTATATAATCTAAAATAGAAGAATCTCATCCCTCCACTGACTCAAAACCTCTGTCTAAAATACATTCAGGATTTTGTGTATTGTGCATTCATTTATTATTTTGTCCAGTCATGCATGCATTCATTATTGCACATGCAAACATTTTCTTAGACCTTCATTTTAATATTCAATAATTTGATAACTTTTCTCAGTCTCTCGTTAACTCAAAGTCAGATTCCCATAACACGGTGTTCTAATAACAATTCCACCATGTAACGAACCAGTGACCGTTAGTCTGACATTGTGACTGAGACATCTGATTGGTCCTCCCCTATGCAGGTTGCTGTCCATGACCCAGGAGCATGGCAGAGTAGAGCCAATCACAGGGGAGCTGGACTACAGCAAATACCCCCTGGGCTCCCTGCTCAAACTGGTTCCATACCACGTCAGTACACACACACGGTCAATATTTAACAAGTTTCTGTCGGTGTTGCAGGTCTGATGGTCCCTTTACCCCTGTCTCTCTCTGTCTGTCTGTCTGTCTGTCTGTCTGTCTGTCTGTCTGTCTGTCTGTCTGTCTGTCTGTCTGTCTGTCTGTCTGTCTGTCTGTCTGTCTGTCTGTCTCTGTGTGTGTCAATATTGATCCCTACAGTCTTGTGCCACAGCCATGATGCATAGCGTGTACCACGTCCACTCTGGTGGGCGTCTGGTAGGGAAGTGGTTCCCCACCCGTGGATGGTGATTGGCTGTCTTACCTCAGACTCAACGGATTATAACAACCTGTTATAGTGGTTACCAGCAGTATACTAGGAGTCAAGTGTTGCAATCACATTTATAACAATTGTTTTATTACTAATCGTTATTTTACTATTTGGGTACTGAAAATAAAATAATATTTTAAAATGTGTATGTATTTTAATTTGTTTGTGTCATAATATATTGGGCAAGGGAAAGACACACATTCACACACATTATTGATATTTATTAATACACAAATCATGCAACCATCTTCAAATAAAACAATTAGACAAAAAACTGGAGCTAACAGAACTATATACAAAGGGGTGCTATGTAACAGACACAAAGACATTTAAAGAAAAATATTTAAGGCTTTAAATATTTATACTGTTTTTAATGTTTTGCTATACTTCAGTCTTAATGTTTCAATATAGTGTTTGAATTGTATTTTGAAATGTATGTGTGGTTTCATTTTAGTCCATTTGCATTTGTAAATGTAGTATTTTCCCTGTAAAATAAGAGGTTCAAAGTAAACAGCTTTTTGCAATAATAATAATTTATATCATAAAACATTAATTGTCTAAATGAATAGTTTATGTATATCTAACCAAAACGATTATATACATAAGCATTCGTAAATTAACGAAAGTACTTGGATAAATCAAATTTTCAATTTTAAATGAAACCTATTTTGGTCGGTAACACAATATTTCTTAAACTGACCACTTCATATTTTCAAATCTAAAATAAATCCAAATGACTTGGCCAGAGGTGTGGTCCCCTTGCAAATTCTCCTCAGATTACTACATTTTTTTGTCTGTAATGCATATACCATCCAACATACGGTTATATATTAAACAGCGGATTCACATATAAACATGTAATTTCCTTACATTAATCTCAAAAGACAAGAAGGTTTCAATCATGCATAAATCCAAAGTTCAACCATACCCTTCAACAATAGATGCATGATGGGAAATTGTGTTTTAGTGATTACGATGTTCCCATTGGCTACATCCCGACCTTTCACTTGTCACATGGTTCTAAAACTTTTGACGATGGCGCGGAATCTGTGAGGCTCACGCATCTGGAAAACTTCCCTTCTGTTAATAGTTGTATTTATTTATTTCACTGGTTATATTATAAGGTAAGACTCTGTGCTGAATTAGTGAAGTATGCCAATGTCCTGAGACAATGTAGCACTTAAAATATCGTGTAATATGTTCGGTATACAACTCGTCATCCTCAATTTGTTCCTCATAATTTGTTACTTTGCTCAGCCATAGTGACAGCTGTCACTAGTGACTATTGTTGGAGAGATGCCTTCAGTAATCAGAAAGAAAAAACTACACAGCAATCTTTAAAGTCTTAAACATAAGGTCTCCATGGGCAGTTCGCGTTAGTCTCTGTAGCTTGATTCCGCTGTTCAGTTCTGATACGAGGCAATGTTTCATTTTAGTCATCATGAGTGTGCTTGAAGTGAAGTTCGTGGGAGATGAGGAGGTCCTGGAACACATCGTTGACATCAAAGAGGGTATGGAGACAATCCAACGACCAACCAAACGTACCAGTTGGACTCCTAATGATCTGATGGATCTTTTCATTCCACTGTGGATTGTTGTTGTTTTCAGCCGGACGTGCTACCGATGCACCGGTCCAGAAGATGGTGACGTTTAAGAAATCAGCAGGCAGACGGGCCAGAGTGGATGAGGATGGTGACGACAGTGAAGAAGATGAGGTCCTGAACGAGCAGAAATATGTCCAGGCGCTCGGAACAGAGAGTGCAATAGGTGTGTGTGTGGGTGTGTTTGTGGGTGGAAGAGCTGTTATTGACATTGTGGTTTAGAACGATGCGGAAACGTTTAAATCTATATACCTATCCCCCGCTATAGCTGCATTTTAACCCTGCATAGCGTAAGTCCATTGTGAATAACCATAGTTCACCCAAGCACACATCAGTGGGTCATCCAAACTGAATTCTGAGCCATTTGTTCTGACCCAGCAGACAACGAGGAGCCGGGGTCTGTGGTGGCGGGGGCCGCCGTCTTCAGCTTCCAGAAGTACAAGCGCTCCCAGGGCCTGGCCGAACGAGGTGAGCCACGCCACCGGCACCTCATATTCACCAACTGACTTTCACCTGTCAGCTGCAAAGTCTGATGTGTGTGTGTGTGTGTGTGTGTGTGTGTGTGTGTGTGTAGCGAGTGAATTGGCACGCACCCCGGGGAAGAGTGTGACCTTCAGTGGGCCTTCCGACACCGAGCCATCGACCCCTGTACGCTCAGGACGCAGTGAGTGTGGCACCGATACACTTGCATCTTCTTAGGTATCAGCCATATTAGACGTGTGTCCTTTTTATACTTTTTATTTTTTCCTTTCAGGTTCAAAGATTGAGAACGGGACCCCCCAGAAGGTAAGGGCGTCATACTCCCATGCCCCTGCTTCATCAGCTGGCGAGCGGTGTCCTCTTCTCTGTTTAACTCCTCCTCTTTGCTCTGGCAGGGCAGGAAGGTGAAGTTTGTCTCCACCACCCCCCACAGGCTCCGGAAAAGACTAACGGGTGAGTTGCATGTTGCCGTTACAATGGAAACAGAGGAACCAACACATGATCCACGTTCTATCATATGACTGCCAGCCAATAGCTTCTGTGTTCGATACCCAGTGTCTGCAGTCTGTGGGCCCCTAGAGCTACCGGCCTAGCCCCTACCTGCCCATACACCTGGAATTGAAATCACTTTATGGTCCCATCACATTGGACAATTGTAAATTGACTTTATTCATTCATACTTTCTCAGATGAGTCAAATATGTTTTTGACACTTTGTTACACACGTGTGAAGTCCGTACTTTGCTTTCGAATTGTCGTCTTCACCAAACCAAACGTCCCTCCCCAGCGCCCAGCATGCGGTCGGACAGCGACAGCGAGCTGTCTCCCTCTGACAGCGAGGAGGGAGAGGGGGAGAAGAGTGAGGAGGAGGAGAAGGAGACGGTCAAGCAGACCCCCCGCACGCCCAGCAAGGCCAAGCAGTCGGCCGCCCTCTACAAGACCCCCGCCAAGAAGACCCGGACCCTTCCGGAAGCCTCCACAGACCAGGTGGGGCCTCCCGGACCACCCCTGTTCACGTCAATGGTCATAGTGTCTTTATTTATGTTTTATATTATATTTATAGTTATTACACTTATTTATCTAATTTATAGAAAAACCAAGGGTTAAAAAGTTCTTGACAAGATTCAACGGGCCACTACTGTTGAGTGGAATATCACTTCCTGGACTTTATACTATAAAAGGTTTTTAGTTGGAAGTGAAAGGTGTAAGCTTTAATTTCATCAGTACTAGCTTCCTCACAGTTACTTTACTTTGACATAGACAATATTGTTGCAGATTAGCAGTTCGGATTAAGGATAGTTAAAAGGACATTTTTAAATTCATATATATATATATATATATATTTTTTTTTTAAAGGTTTGCACAGTTTAAGGCTCGGTAACAGTGGAATTCTGGACTGGCAGTCTTTAATAGACTTTTGAAAGAATCCCCACAAGAGTTGTTCTTAGCCTGGTCCTACCAGAATCTCGTACTTCATTTCATTTGCACAGAGAGTCTGGACCTACTCAATTGACTAACGTTAACTCACTCTAAGGCGGGTGTCTGTTGAAGTTTAAAACTATTGGATCTGCCCAGTGCCACTCTGGATCTGCCATAACCAATCGCTAACGTTTGGCCAGGAATCACGTTGCGCTCCGGCTGTAAACCAACTAAACACCGTGCGTGAAGATGTCTGTCAACGAGAGCTGACTTGAACGTCATTGTCCTCAGCCGCTCCCTCTGTTCGCTGATTGGATGCACAAAAATTGGACGGAGAAAACCCACTAACATACCGCAGACCCAGACGTAGTACTGCAGGGAAAGGAAAATTAGTACTTTTAGTACTTGGCCTAAAAAAAAAAATATGCATAGATGCTCTTAGCCCAGTCTAGTAGGAGAATTAATGTGGTCTGGTTCCCCCCAGCCCAGACTAGTAGGAGTATTAATGTGGTCTGGTTCCCCTCTCAGCCCAGTCTGATAGAGTATTAATGTGGTCTGGTTCCCCTCTCAGCCCAGTCTGATAGAGTATTAATGTGGTCTGGTTCCCCTCTCAGCCCAGTCTGATCGAGGAGTATTTCGAAGCGCACAGCAGCACCAAGGTCGTCACATCAGACCGGACCCTCCAGCGCCTGCAGACCCCCAAACTCGACCGGGTCGGTAGATTCCACCTCAACTCTCACACTTTTCTTCTCTTCTTTAAAAATAACATCTTCCATCCCTCTGGTATCCTTGGAGTGACATGCTGTGGTGTCTGCAGGAGACTCTGTTTCGCCTGCTGGGGGACACTCCCTCCTGTTATGCCTCAGAGATCCAAGAGATCCACAGCAAACACCAGAAGCACTTCAGCAAGTGGATGCTGCAGCTACAGTGAGTGGGGGGGGGACACTGAACCAGCCGGGTCTTTAGTATATCTGACATTAGGATGGGGTGCGATGACATTCAGGGTGCTTCTCCCCAAGTTAAACAGGATATTAGGGGGTGGGGCTTAATGTGGGGCAGGATCTGTGCACCTGATCCTTGAGGATGTTGATGGTCGGCATCAAGGGGAATATTGTAAAGGCCGATTATGTGAATCGATAGTAATCAATGATATTCAAATGTTCACCTCAAACCACCTCCTCTGACTTTTAGAGGATCACAAAAACATACCTTTAGCTCCGCACTTATTTGTGGAAGGAACTCCAAAAAAGTTGTTTATTTTGACAGAAAATGTTTGCCGGGGCTCATTCAAAACAAGTCCGATAAAAGTGGTCTAATCAGACCGGACCCTCCAGCGCCTGCAGACCCCCAAACTAAATGAATTTCCCCCTCACGTATGCTCTGCATGCAACGTGCTTCGTGTTGTGTGTGACACCGGTGCGTATCTGACCGGGCGTAGGCTGGGCTTCAGTGTGGTGGTCTACGGTCTGGGCAGCAAGAAGGCGCTGTTGGAGGACTTCCGTCTGTCCCAGCTGTCCCAAGAGCTTCACCTGGTGGTCAACGGATTCTTCCCCTCCATCACGCTGAAATCCGTGAGTGGGAATGCTCGGAAAATACTAATTTTAGCAATACGTCCTCAACTTTTATGATCAATAACATTGTATAAGAGGATCAAGCTTAACTTGTGTGCCAACATACAGCTGAATATGATGCAAATACTTACATTCCAAAAACTTTTAAATGATGCACTGTAAACAAAGGTAATGTTCCCCAGTATAGGCTAGACAAGACACTTGTCTATCCGCTACCACTACACATTTCCTTCACCCGTCCTAATCCAAATATCTTTACATTTTCCTACTACAATACGCTCTCTGCAGATCTTAAATGCTGTGACATCAGAGGCCCTCGACCACCAGGGAACGTTCCGGAATCCCTCGGATCAAATCGATTACATCAGCCAGACCCTGAAAGACAGTAGGTACCGACGCAGTGGAGATGAGTGTTTTTTTCATTGTGTATTTACTGAATATTCCTACATCTTAACCACCTGTGTTTGGGTGGATTTCATCTGTGCAGACGTGTGTTTTAATGTGGGAGTCGGCAGCTAACTATTTTGGTTTGCAAATAGGGATAGGGATGAGCCTTATCCGATATTTTCTTTATCTGGTTCGGAATTGGCCAAAATAATTTTGTAATCTGAAAATGTTGATATATTGTAATCCCATATGATTCACTGCCTAACCTCCCTGGGTAATTCTGAGATATCTCTTTAAGCACGGAAGGATCCTGCATCTGAATCCTGCATCTGAAGCCTTGGTATTGCGTCATCTTGTATGTCCGCAGGCCCTGATCTCCACATATACCTGCTGATCCACAACATCGACGGCTCCATGCTCCGAGGAGAGAAGACCCAGAGTGCTTTGGGGCACCTGGCGTCCCTTCCCAACATGCACCTGGTGGCGTCCATTGACCACATCAACGCCCCACTGGGTGTGTGGAGCGTGTGTGTGCGTTTGTGTTTGTTAGTGTGTGTGGGTTCAACTTCAACTACTTTTTATTCCGAAGATCAGTCTCCTTCAATGTACTGTTTTATACAAATTCAAAATTCAATATAACTAAATTGTATTTATAATTATTTTACTTTTTCATCAAAACTTGATGGATATAATATAAGTTGTATTCCACCTCCTTCCTCTATGTGTCGCTCCAGTGTGGGACCAGTGCAAACAGAGCCAGTTCAACTGGCTGTGGTGGGAGTGTGTGACGTACCAACGGTACGTGGAGGAGACGTCGTACGAGAACTCCCTGCTAGTGCAGCAGACGGGCGCCCTGGCCCTCTCCTCTCTCACGCACGTCCTGCGCAGCTTGACCTCCAACGCCAGGTGAGCCCCAGCCCACAAGTGACATAGTGCAGGTTGAACATGATCACATGATCACATGATCTAGAATGTGACACCATAAAGGTGTCAAATTCAAGATCATGTTTAACCTGCACCATGTCACTTGTTCCTGCTGTAGCTATTGACTCCATAATATCTGAAGAAGAATGTGTCTCAAGAATAAAATGGGCCAATGCATTCGCCAATCCCCCACCATGGGAGCGTCTCAGACAACAGTCTGGAAAGTATATAGCTGTGACTGTAGTTACAACTCAAGCCACTAGGATGCTACTGGTAGACCTTGCATAGTGCAGGTTTATCGTTCTCATGTGACTGGACTGAGGGCCCTATGTGCTATGAGGCATATGGAGGACAGGTAACATGTGACTGTTAACATTAGAGGTGCAGATGGTGGCGTTGTTGTTAAATTCGATTGCCATCTTTTCTTTACAGGGGGATTTTCAAACTTCTGGTGGAATTTCAGTTGGAGAACAGAGACAACCCCTCATATATCGGTAAGCACACAGTGTAACACATCAGAGGTTTTCCGAATCCATATACCGTTTAGATTTTCACCTGGGTTCTTCCAGTGAAATGATAAATATACAACCTGTTGCTCTTTTTTTAGATATTATTTTTCTTATATTACCCTTATTAAATTTGTGAACGACATCCGTCTTAACACAGACTCTGGCATAACCTCAATACTAATGCTACTAGACCTCAGTGGAGTCGAGTTGGAATCTATTATTTTATTTTATTGTACGACAATGTTTATATGTGAAGCACTTTGAGTCTGCCTTGTGTATGAAAAGTGCTATATAAATAAAGTTGTCTTGCCTTGTATATGGATTCGGAAAACCTCTGATACCGTTGTATTCAATATTTTTCTCTGCATCAATGTACGAAATGAATGTGAAAACACAGTTTCTATCAAACACTGCTGTACATTATATGCCTTTTAATTATTTGATTTCTTTCAGGCTTATCCTTCCAAGATTTCTACCAGCGCTGTCGTGAGGCGTTCCTGGTGAACTCTGACCTCACCCTGAGAACCCAGCTGACTGAATTCAGAGACCACAAACTGATCCGGACCCGCAAGGTGGGCCTCCAATACCTGGCTTCTTCCTATTGTACCAACGCTTCCTTCTCATTGGCTGCACACAATGCTGTATTCTTGCCCCTCACTGTAGTATTATTAACACAGAATGTTGAATTGTTGTTCCTCCCTGCACTATTTGTGCTTGACTGCAAAATTGTTCCTCACTGCAGTATTGTAACTGACTTCATTATTATTGTTCCTCACTGCAATATTTGTCCTTGACTACAGTGTTGTCACTGAATACAGTATTATTATTATTCCTCTCTTCAGTTTTTGTCAATGACAGCCCTTATTTTCTGGTTCAGGGTGCTGATGGAGTTGAATACCTGAATGTTCCCGTGGATACCAGCACCTTGTTGGACTTCCTTGAGAAAGAGGAGGGTGACTGATGACCTCATCTTGTCCCTTGCTTCATATTAGAAAAAACGTTGCCTGTATACACTGCCTGTTACAAATCAGTGACGCGCACATTGTGAGTGTCCGCACAGATCTATGATGGATTGTTATTAGTGGCTAATGGAATCATCCGTTAACAATGTACCCTTTGAAACGGTGGAAATGTTTATATTTATTCAAAACTCTTGTAGCACTGTAATCCACATGGTTTTACTGTTTGGTAAAGAAAAAAAAACATGGTCTGATAAAGCATTTGTATGTAAAACACGATCACTGAGTCTTTCTGCATTCAGTGTTTCCTCTTTATTTTACACAAATAGATACATTGTCTTATTTACATTTAGAAAAAGAAAAAGTACATTATTTTATGTTGAAGGCAGGCATGCTGCGATCAGGAAATGCAAGCAAGGTAAACGGTCACCATTCCTTCTCCACATCTTCCACGACATTGGACAAAAAAAAGAACCTGCATCATAGAGTAACATGCATCCATTACGCAACCGTTAGTATGAAAGGATTGGTATCAGTGTTGCATGTCTGTAGTTTTCTCAGTCTTCATGGCGTCTTTAAGGGTCTCTGTACCGACCGTGTACGTTTGGAGTCGGTTCAGGGCGACTGTGTGGACGATCTGCAGTTCCTCCTCGTCCAGATCCTTCATCAGCAGAAGCACCGCCTCCAGAGTGTGCGTCTGGAAGGGTTTTTATTCAAATGTTTTTAGGTCATTTGATTGCAGTAATGATTTGGTGAGGAACCATGCAGTTCCCATTGCAAATATATCCATTCCAAAACCTCTCTGGATTAAACCGGTCCTTACCTTTTTAAAAGGCAGTTTGGCTTCTTTAGTCACCGGAGAGGAAAGAGATTCAAACTTGTCCCTGGCAAGAAGCTTCATTCCCAGTTGTTCCCTGATTTTACTAAAAGATAGGGGGAAACAAGTTTGTTGTTAATGTCAAATTAGAAAAGCAAAGTTGTTTTTTAAGAGTATTCTTAGCCGAACATGGGTTATCCCATCTGAAATGCTCCTTCCAGACACTTCAATGTGAATAATTTGTTTCTTACTTGGTTTCCTCCATGTTGTAATTGAGGGGGTCATTCTCGGTGTCCACGTCTGCCATCCCATTGGTTGACAGCTGGTCCTGTACTGTGGTTGGGGGTGTGGTAATGTCTTCCCCATGGGTAAGAGCCAATGAAACTTCCTCCTCTGTGACCACTGCACGAGACACGCCCACATGGACACAGTATGGTAATATACTATATCATTTCACACTAATATACAACCCTTGGATGGGAAACGTCACCCTGCAAAGCTGTTTATTGTGACAAGACATGAGCTCTGTTGTGTCCCTAAGAAACAATTAAACATTTTCGGACATTGTTTGATTTAGCGAAAGTAGTGACATTACAACTGGAAGAGGTCCATCAAGTTCAGAAGGAACCAATCAATCCCCCATCATCCCCTTCGATTACCAGGGTTCCACTTTCCCTGTCAATCAAACACTGTTGTCGTTGGTGAAAGCGGCTTCAAAGGCACATTATAAGGCTGCATCCCATTTCTACCCCTTACCCCACCCCCTTGTTTTGAAGGGGTAAGGGGTAGAAATGGGATTTGGCCTAAATCTCACCCTGGTTGTCTAGCTTCTGCAGGCGGGGCAGGCAGCGGAGCACGGTGAGTCTGTATCTGCTAGCCTCTGGTCCACAACAGGGATTCTCAGCCAGCCACAGCACCCTCAGGCGGGACAGGGAGCGGAGGTGACAGAGCTCGGAGAGGGACTGGATGGAGTTTCTCCTCAGGTAGAGCTCACACAGAGAGTGGCATCCCGCGAGAGGGGAGAGCGACGAGATGCTGTTGACACTACAGAGAGGGGAGAGCCTGAGGTCATCAAACCCTTAGAAAGCGTGTGTGTGTGTGTGAGTGTGTGTGTGTGTGTCACAATATTGATTGAAGTCAACTAACCTGAGAGTCAGCACATCAATATTGGGAATTTGGGAAAATATAGAAATCTGACAGAAGAGCAACAAAGAGTATTTAAGTATGCATTGCAGAGCATTAAAACATATAAAAAAGTAAATCGGGTCTTTTGGATTCGAACCATGCAGAATAATACAAGGCGAATAAAGCAAAACAAACTGCTGGCTACTCACATCTGATAGACTGCATCCCCTGTGAAGAAAATATTTCGGACAGTTTATATCAATCTACCCAAGCAAATACATTAGAAGTATTGCAGCAGAGTAAGAGAGAGGCATACGTTGTAAAATATTAGTTTACCAGCAGTTAAGTTTCCTCACGCTGTCCAAGTCAGAGGCCTTAGCCTTAGCAAGAACCAGTTTTCTTGTAAGCTTCATACTGTATCATGGAGATACTTTGCCTGCCGATAAGATTATCAATGTAGTATATTTTTACCTGTAAGTTTTAAAAAGAGTACTTTACTCTGCATTATGTAACGATATAGGTTTTTCGCACTGCACCAACAAACTGCACTGCTATCTAGTAGCAAGGATGTTGTCGTCCATAAAATGACAGTGCGCAGGTGCGTGTCTAGGGCTGAAGCGTCCTTGGTTACCGGAGGAGACCACAAGCCAAATCAACTATGGCTTTCTTCTCCCTGGCAATTATGTTATTTTGTTAAATCAAACCTTGACTTGACAGTAGCAACGCGGTTGTTTTGATGTCCTCCATAGTTCGATGAGACCTCGAAATCCCTAATTTACTATGACCAAGTGAAACTTCATCTCCCACAATGCAGTGTTTTCACCGGGGTAAATTGCGCCTGCGTGGTAGGCAATCCCTCTTTGGACCTCCGTCTCCGCTGATACAATGGTGAGCCCTGAAAGTCCCTTCACAATCTATGTGAATCTGACAAATTGTGATCTTTAAAGCAAATTCACACATATTCTAAGGCCTCATTTATTCATTTTGAACTACCCCCGAGTGCAATTTGGGTTGATTTGAACTGTGGAGCTGAGAAAATCTAAGTTAATTCCCACTCATAGCTAGCAATGGCTTCCTACAGCACAGCTAGCCAGGCCCAAGCCATCTGAGTCTATAACGTTAGCGTATTGTCGGCTGAGTTTAACTACTTTCCTAACTATATAAGGGAATGTGACCATGTAGCGGACTACTTTGTATGGCTAACTTGTGTCACATGCTGTTATCGTTAGTGACAACTTAGCGTGCTTGCATAGCGACTTGCCGGTAGCAGGCGCATGTATCGCTAGCAAGTAACTAGTAAATGGTATCCTAACATGTGTTTTTCCATATCTTGTTCAGGCCAAGCGCACCAAGAAGGTGGGGATCGTTGGTAAATACGGCACGCGTTATGGCGCGTCGCTTAGGAAGATGGTCAAGAAGATCGAGATCAGCCAGCACGCTAAATATACCTGCTCCTTCTGCGGCAAGGTGTGTTCAGTAAAGGAACTTGTAAATTATGATTAACGCTCCTTGAAGCATGTAATGCGTTTCATTCGAACGTCAATGTCATACAGTAGTACTGTAAGAGGGTCTGTTGTCTGTTTGCAGACCAAGATGAAGAGGAGGGCAGTCGGTATCTGGCATTGCGGATCCTGCATGAAGACCGTGGCTGGAGGAGCCTGGACATACAAGTAGGTCTTCGCTATCATCTCATCCAATACCTTTTGCAGCATGTCCATTATACTATTGGATTTGGTGTTCTGGTTACCAATCAAGTACTGTCAATCTTCAAAACGTCATTGCACTGATGTGGAAACCCATAATTTGGCATGGCTTCAACTTGTGAAATGTTTTGATTCGGTAAAAGATTTAAAGTTGACTTGGTAGCTAGGTACTTGGATTGCTAGTGAATGTGTAGTTTGGTTCTGGTTCATACATGGTGGATAAGGGATGTGATATACATATTTCTGTTATGGAGAAGCACTATATATTGTTGTAGTATGAAGGAATATAATAGTCAAAGCTGCAGATATGGGCATCCAACAATGGTCAATACTGTCCAGAATGTTCTCAAAAAGCCATAGGCTTCAGAAGATGCGGTCAACCATTTTGATTTATGTTCATGTAACTATTTTAACTAATAAGCAAGTCATTAATTAATATGTTTAAGTCAGTTCTGACAGTTGACTGGTTCTGGACTTGTTTTACAGTAAGCGCTCCTAGTGGTGATGCCTGTTCATTTATGTTTGGTGTTCTGGTTGGTGGGATAGGTTAAGTTAAGATGCAGCATCAGGAGATGTTTATATTGTTGCCCCTCAACCATAGCCTCTTGGTAAATTGGTGTCCTGAGTGAGTAGTCCAGAAGCAACCACCTTCTGTTGGATCGGTCTTGACATAGTGGACTGGAATACAACTCTTAAGAGGAATTCAGTGGATGGGTGTTCTTTTGGTTTCATTTTTTTATACTTGAGAAACTTTGTATTTCAGAGATGTTACAAAGTGCTGGACTATTTTTAGAGGGATATCTGAAATGCTGGCTATTCACTAATCACATTTTTGTTTTCTTCCTTAGCACGACTTCTGCCGTTACGGTAAAGTCGGCCATCAGGAGACTGAAGGAGTTGAAGGACCAGTAAACCAGTGAACCTCACTGGTGGATTGGGGACTTTTGTATGGTGTGTCCGTCCTGGATAATGCTACAACATCCCAAAATAAAGCAGTCTGGTGCGGAATCTTGTGTTTCTGTGATTATTGTTAATCGCTCTCAGTCTGCAATGTAGTGTTGTCAGGGTCTAATGCACCTGGGTGTAACGTAAATGTCTCAATTGTTGGGTTAAAAATGCTGTCCTACCTACCCTTCCGGCACACAATTATGTATTCATCTTACTGATGAGAAATAGAAGAAGTTTGTCAGGAAAATGTGTTTATTTGATGCCAGTCCACTGGTTCTAAATTTCATTGTCTACACCGCCTCATGGACTACTGGAATAGCACCACGACTGGAAAGCTGCACCTGGCATTTGGGGGGTTTAAAGGAGAATCCAACCTCACCACTTGTTGACAGGGTTGAATTAAATGACTCGGGTCAGAGCGTGATATGCATGCACTGAAAAGGATGTGCTGCAGGCCTGTACCTCTGCCTATTACATTTGTATTACGGGTGTATGCGGGGGGCTGGTAGATCTGACCCCAATCTGAAATCCTTTTTTAAGGGAAGTGTCACGTCTCCGGCTGAACATCAAGAGAGAAATGGAATTTGAACTCTTCAGATCGGAATAGTTTCATAACCTGTCAAGTGTACTGAAGGCGGCCAACTCGTTAACAATAGCTATTTTTTTCCAACAAACTTCTTACCTGCAATTCGATTTTGCCTCTTTGATAACGTAATTGCGCTCGAACCTAACCATTCCTGGAAGTATGAATTCAGATGTTCTTTATTTTCCTCACTTGAATTTTAATTGCGTTTCATAATGCTAGGAGTTTGGGCTGTTGTAGGAATACCATGCCTTTTGAGACGATTCCGTGATTAAAAGGCACTTAAATGTAGTCGACATAATGTGGAGGAAGTAATATACTTGAACTGTACACCGGTGTAAAAGTAAAATTATTTGGAGGGTATTCTTTATTTTGAACATTCAGCTTCCAGCCAATAGTGGGCGTACCTAGCCCTGTTAAAGCTTGAACCGACGCTACTCCACTTCAGTAGTAACGCAAACATGGCGTCAAGTGTCTTCAGGACCGGGCTGTTTAACAATAAAGTTGCGATCGTTACAGGCGGAGGGACCGGCATCGGTAAAGCAATCACAGCGGAACTTCTCCAGCTTGGTAAGCACAGCGGTGACGTAATACATGGCTTTGAGTTTAATTTACGGACAACAGATGGAATGGAGAATCCACAGGACTGCAAGTTGATTCTAGTGAACTTTGTCCTAGATAGGTAGCGATTGGCTACGAACGAAGACGCAGATGTCAGTTTAGCGTGCATAATCAAAACATTTAAAAAACCCATTCAATAAACCTCGGATGTTCAAGTGGTGACTACGATAACGTGTGTGTGTGTGTGTGTGTGTGTGTTTAGGCTGTAATGTGGTCATCTCTAGTAGAAAATTGGAGCGGTTGGAGGCAGCAGCAGAAGAACTGAAGAAAAGCATCCCGACACAGAGTCCTGCTTCGGTCACTGCCGTACCATGCAACATCCGCAACGAGGATGAGGTAGAGACCGCTACGCACCAAAACATGCAGATACAAATACCGGGATCAACGTTTCTGTTTACATGTTTATTTTTGTTGACTCTGGTAGGTAAAGTCTCTGGTGTCGGCTGTACTGAAGCAGCATGGAAGGATAGACTATCTTGTTAACAACGGAGGAGGGCAGTTTAGCAGCCCTGTAGAGACCATGTCCGCCAAGGGATGGAAGGCCGTTATAGACACCAACCTGACCGGGACCTTCCATTGCTGTAAAGAAGGTGAGGGAGAGACAGACAAAGTGTGATAGTATTGTAAAGCTAGGGTGTCTTCAAACTCAATTCATACTTGTACCATTAGGTTTGTCGTGTATGCATTTGTTTGGGGGCAATAATGCTGTCCTATTATCTCCACAGTTTACATGGCCTGGATGAAAGACAATGGAGGGGTCATCGTCAACATCATCGCTGACATGTGGAAGGGCTTCCCTGGAATGGCGTAAGCACTCCGGTTACTCAATGCCGCAACAACCCCCAGGAAACTGGCTCAGCTGCCTCTCTCAGGTCCTCATCTTGTGTCCTTCTCCTGGTTGGTCAGTCACACAGGGGCGGCGCGGGCGGCGGTGGACAACCTCACGAAGAGCCTGGCCATCGAGTGGGCGCACTCTGGGGTCAGGGTGAACGCTGTGGCGCCTGTACGTATTGTGGGCATGCATGCTGATTTGGTTGTTTAGCTCTGGACATAAGAGTGGCACGAGTGACTTAAAAGGTGCTGTAGGTACGATTTTAAAGAGCTATCATTTGAGTGCACATTGTGAGTAATGGACTGACACTGGTCAGCTATTGCTGAATGAGATGCTCGGTGAAGGTACGAGCATCCGCGTCGTATGAGCATTGGCTCATACTGTTGACACGTATGAGCCAATTTTGGCTTTCGACTGCTCCCGGCACTTTTCTGACGAGTGAGGGCAAGTCTCCCTGATCGGTTAGGCAACACTTTTCAACGGCGGAGAAACCTAGAGAGGGAGGGGACATTGTTTTGTGGTTTCGTTTCGATATCGAGCTCCCTTCCGCTCTTTTGTACTCTGTCTTTTCAACTCTAGCATCGTACCTACCGCACCTTTTACATTTCAGGCACGTCTTTATAGAGCCCCAATCATGCATAACCTTTCCGTTGGAAAAGGCACACCCCATCCACTACACTATTCTGCCCCATGCTGTCCTGACACCCCGGTGTGCATTGGTGTGTGACATAGGGATGGATGGAAAACACTCACACTCCAAGCAACCGTGTTATAATGCAACGCATAGTTTAGCTATTGTGGAATTTCTCTACTGGACCTTCTTTTGAGTGATCTGTCAATCTTCTCATGTCACTGTCTTTTATATTTTGGGATGTAGGGGACCATTTTTTCCAAGACGGCGATGGAGAACTACAAGGACTATGGACCAAGTCTTTTTAAGATGTCTGTCCCCTTCATCCCTGCAAAGCGGCTCGGAGTACCAGAAGAAGTGTGCACTTCTCTATTACATTTAATCACACACACTTTGTATTTTGTATCTGTCGTATTGTATTTATTTTCACCAACATCCCATAACAAATTCCTAGTATATGCAAACTTACCTGGGAAAAAAACACATTGTGATGGGAATATACATACACGTTGTACTTGAATTAATAATTGAAATTCTTTGGTTCATGAGATATAGGTCAGACAGATTCATTGTTGTGTGTTCCCCGTTTAGATCTCCCCGGCCGTGTGCTTCCTTCTCTCCCCCGCCGCCTCCTTCATCTCTGGGGACACTCTGAGAGTGGACGCGGGCCAAAGCCTCTACCGCTCCATGTGGGAGATACCTGGTCTGTACACACCTGAATCGGTTCAGTATCAGCACACATACCACCTGCCTGACAAATAATACCATGTTTGTGTGTCTTTCCATCTATCAACCACAAATTTCCCTCATCTTACTTTTTTTCTTCTTCTCCCTCCTCTCTCTAGATCACAGTGCATGGCCTGACGCTCCAGAGGGGGAGAACTGGGAGGCTCTCTGCAACCTGCTAAAGCCTTCTAAAAGCAAACTCTAACTCACTTAACCATAATTCCATGGGCCCTCATTTGGTGGATAATCACCATACCAGTTGGTGCAGTGCACTGGGTAGGATTGTATGTTTATCTTCCGCAACATACGTCTGGGTGGACACTTCCACTTGGGATGTCCCTAATGGGTACCGATCAACATTGTGGTAAAAGATTTTATTAATAAAACTTGAAATCAGCAGAGCAGAACGGAAGAAGACTAACATGGTGGACCTGAAAGGAGAGATGGCAACTCACATGAACAATTGTAATATATTTAATTTATATGGTTTGTATGTAATGTAGACTATGATCAATGATTACAATTCAATAAAAGTTTGAAAATATGTTGTAAAGCTGCTGTTTTATTTCTTATTTAAAATGTATTGTGTATAGGGACAATTATAGTGTATTATGTCTAAACAAATTAGCTAAAGTGGAGTCTTGTCCTTCATAAACATACATAGGCGCACAATTCAATTTATGCTATTACTTTTTACAACCGCGAAATGAAAATTGTAACTACCTTCTTGCCGTAGTTTTCCCGTAAAGCATAGTCCATGGTCGTACGTTGTCGTAGATATTATTCTCTCCATCAGAGGTCACAACAAATCGTTCAGGTAAACAATGGATTAAAACTCAAGATTGTCTGCCAGGTTTAAACTTATTCTGAGTGCTTTACGCCTATCAATTTATATCCTCTTCATTGTGCCATGTTGTGTTAATAACTCGGACAGCAAGTCCGCAAACGTTATCATGCTAGGCTCTTAGCATCTATCATCGTCAAATATTTGGGCTTCTCATATTCTTTATCTAATATGCATAGTGCCCATATTCTAGTTCATTCTTAATGCAATGTTAATATGCGTTCTTATTACTGATGCACGGTAAGTGCAATGTTTGCATCCCATCGTAGAGCTTACTCTGTGCTTCCTCAGTTAACGTGGGAAACGTTACAGAGTACTCCACATAAATCTGCTTCAGAACAATTTTATAATGAAGCTGTTATATGTGTGTCTTTGTTTGTGTCTGTGGGGTAAATAGCATGGGAGGTGACCACGGCCATAACAAGATGTCCATGCCGGACTGGCGTCAGTGGAAGACCGACGGGACGCCCCTGGAGTTCACGCAGCAGAGGCTCGCTGCCAGGGGGCTGAAGGATCCCTGGGCACGGTCAGTATGGAGGTCAAGATAAAATCGTGTTTCAACAAAGGCTTGGTTTGCCGAAGCGTTGCTTATAGTTAGTCGCCTTGTTGTCCTCTCCACAGTAACGAGGCATGGAGGTACTCCGGGGGCTTCGCTCGTGCGGTGACCCTGTCGGAAGTTCTGCTGAGAGGATTCAAGTGGGGCTTCGCTGCTTTTACTGTGGCTCTGGCCGTTGAATACGCGCTTTCCCCACCGAAGAAAAGTGACCACTGATCTCTGGTGTCGGATTAGAATGGTTAATGATAATGATGTTTATTCTCTCTGTAAATTAAATACCCTTTCTTTGCCCTTTAATGGATACAGGGTGTTATTTTGTGAGCACACATATAGAACTGCACACACACGTTTGTTTGTATGTTGTATTTGAGAGTGTAGAGCAGTAGTTGACAAAGGTTCAATGTAAACAGTTTATATTACAGTAGTTAGGCAGACTGCAATCTGCTTTTATTGAAATGTGTTCAGTGAGCTACTTGTTATCAATAGATGAAGAGCTTATGACAAGAAGGAACAAACCTAGTCAAAACAGCAGCAATTAAGATATATATCTGACAGATGTATATCTTATAGATCTATTTAGTCATCAATACAAACATTGAATTGAGCAGAAAAATGTATAATTAATAATACTATAATTAATATAGTATTTTTAAATAACAAAACATGTTTACTACCAATTTATACATGTTGTATACAACTTTTTACCTTTTTAGATGCTGAAGTAACATTTAAGGGCTAATATATGGGTATTATTTATTACAAAAGGCGTGGTCATGTTTCAGCGATTAGTATGTGGAAGTGATTATCAATTTCTATTTGACTGGCCTGAGCCAGTTAAGAAAAGACCACTCAACGCAATTATCTGACCATTCAGGGCATCTCTTCCATAATTAGTTTTGGGGAAGCAACGTGACATTCAATCAGGTGTGAAATGCAAGACATCTTAATGGCGAAGAGACTTTGCGCTTCTACTCTTTTCGGTTCTCTCTTTACACTTCCTGGATTCGACATACAGCAGGTTAACGTAGTGAAATCTAAAGAAACCCATGTATGTATTTCTTTCATCTTCTGATCATTCCTGCTTTTTCTTTCTCATCACTCTTCTAAGGCATAAAGAAATGCATTTAAATGTTACCATGGCGACAAGCATCACTACGGTCACCAGAAACGTAATCACATCCAAGCTGTGATACTGGAACCAGTTGAGGTCATGGGCAGCAGGCCTGAGATGGCGAGCGCCTTTGTGTCTCATCACATATTCTGTCCAGTAGACTGACAGGTCCAAGGGGTCCATAGGACGATCTTTATGGACTGCTGAGAGCTTCTTTAGATTATCCTTGTACCTGAGCAAACACGGCATGGATGGATTAGTCCTACCTGTAGGCTATGTTTTATCAACAAATCAAAACTGTATACGTAGACATACAGTTACTGCTACAAAGAAATTAGACTTTATTTCACAACCAGAACATATTGGTAATGTTTTTGGCAGTCATGATTCATAACAATGGCCGTCAACCAATGGCTGCTCACCTGGTGTTGTTGATGACCTCATCCAGTCCGTTCAGGAGGTCATCCACAGTGACGGTGGTGATGTCCAGGACCACGCCGGCCCCCCTGCTTGCCATGCGCTGGGCGTTGTCAGGCTGGTCCCCTCCCAGCGGCACCATCACCATGGGAACCGCGTGACACAGGCCCTCATAGATACCGTGAGAGCCACTATGTGTGATGAAAGCGCGGGCCCCAGCGTGCGCTAATAAAAACATGTATGACATATGAAAAAAAACATTCAGGTGTCAAGCTATTATAGGAAGGCAAACCATTTGATGGACGTATGGGATATTACACAGGTGGTATTTACCCCTCACAATAACCATGGGCATGTTTAAGATGAACATCAGAGCGTTAACCCCAAAATATTTACCTAGCAGGTCATTCTGTGGCACCCACTTCATAATCTTCACGTTTTCTGGGAGATTATCAGGAACTGGACCAGTGTGCCGCCATATCACCTATTAACCAAAAGTCCATGGTTATTTGACTTGGATTGCTGACAGTGATGCTGTTCTGGACGGGCCACTTGGTGTCACTAGGACTATTGTCCACAACTTTTCCCAATGCTCAAGCTGAGGCTTGATCTCTCAAGCTCAGAGTAACTGATCTGATCAATCACAACATAAAGTTATTTGTTATATGTGGCCATCCCATTGTGTGATATGTACATTTCTGACAAAGTTGAAGGATATCTAAAACATGAAAGGTACACTGGTGTATACCTGATCCCCAAGACAAATCGATGAAGCCTTTTATTGAGCATTTGAGAATTTAAACAGCATGATCAATTGAGATGGAATTTAAAAATCTAGCGATTTAGCAGGAACACTTTTGGAATGCAGCACTAAGTCTCCTACCTTTTGTGGGATTCTTCTGAAGGCTTCTATAAAGACGGCGGTTATCTCCTCTGGCAGACTTGACACCATGCTGCCAAGGGTGAAAACTACAAAGCCATGTTCTGTAGAAACCCACGGCTCCATTTCCTGCACACAACCAAACACAAGTGCATTAACACCCTGCAGTGTAACGAATACATCATGTAGTGAAGCCCTTTGTAGCAGTCATTTTGGACACCGATGCACCCATCCAGGACCCTAGGGTCTTACCTCCGGCAGGGGGCTCTTCACATCACAATTGATCCCGCCCACCAGCACCACGTTGGGCATCAACGGACGAGGGTACTCCAATGAAAAGTCAATCCTGTACAGAAAAATACCCACTAGTTCACTGCCCACCAGAGAGCACTTTACATAACGAACATAGTACCATCATCTCTGCAGTCATTACCTCTGCAACCAGATATCAGACTCAGAAACGACCTCAGCTATTCCCACATCCTCGCCCAGGAATCGCTGGGCTATAGTGTCAAAGTGCCAGAACAGGAGTCGACACATCAATGGCTCCCACGCACTCAGCTGTCACAAAAGATGAACACAAAAAAGGTAAATACATGGAAAAATAGAATGTTGTAATGTCTCCAGTGTATTCATCCATATAAACTTGAAGAAACACAAAACGGACACAAGAGAAATTCGTGTGTAAATGTTTGTATAAGGCCAAATGCAACCAGTCACAATTTACGGGAAAAGGACGATGCAAGTGATTTGTTTATTTGTCTAAAGAAGAGTGGTCAGATGACAGACTCACCAAAGTGTTAATGACTCTCTGTTTAAAGGTCATTCGATCTGTAAATCCAGTTAACATGCGAGGGACGTAGGACGGAGGTGATGGGCAGGCCATGGACTGCCAGTCCAGCCCGCACGGTATCCCTCTCAGCAAATTGAGGGTGGGGAGTCCTGGTTGTCATTAATCAGCATATTGATGAGATATACCTATCCATACATACATACAAGTAAATAAACCAGATATTTAACCCAACGTTGGTTCTCTCACCCAGTTTTCTCGCTAGAAGAGAGCCAGTAGGCACCATAGGGTCGGTCAAGACAGCATCGAATCGCTGCAGGAAACATAATGGGAGGCAATGCCATATTATGAAGGCAATGAAATCAAAATAAATGTTAATCTTTCATACAGTATTTTCATATTCCATATTTATATTCATATCCAAGCAAAGTCTCTCTCTCTCTCTCTCGTTCTCTCACACACCTGTTGCTGTAGCGTTGATATCAAGCTGTCGTTGAACAGTAGGCTTTCTGCAGTCGAGTGAAGGATCTCCGTAATTTTCTGAATCTGTGTAATTTTAGCGTTTACTCTCTCCATTAAAGTTTGATGGGCGCTGCGCATCACCTCCGTGTGTGTTGCCATCAATTCTTCGACATCCTTCTTCCCGTAGGGCACGGGGTATGTTACGGTGTCGAAATGCTCCCCCGGACCCATCCGCATCGTGATCTCAGGCATCAAGACCGTCACTCGGTGACCACGACGACCGATTTCCTGGGCGATCGCCTTAATGCCAATCCAGTGGCTTCCGTCAAAAGGGACCACAAGCAGGTGACCGGAGAAGTCTGCGGAACTTCTTCCACTCTGAGAATTGGAGCCAGAATAATCTAGGCTGATATCCTCTCCGACTGTGCTTTGACCAGGAACATGCCACGAATCTTCAGCTGTGTCCTCCTTGGCCTCCACGCCGATGCTCAGCAGCAAGAATAGAAACATTGTTTTATGCATTTTCACGATATTTTCCCTATATCTAGGGAACACATATCAGTCTATATGTAGGCTTAGGCCTATTTATGATCCGCACTTTACGAATCCCCTTCAACTCTCCAAGAACGGAATCTGTTTCGTAACACTGAACCTACCTATAGCTTGTTCTTCATGACTGGCAAGTTTAGGGGTGGGTTACAGGTTACAGGTTCAAAGTCCTTTCCCAGTAAAATAACGAATAAATCTGGGATGCATTCACACAAATACAGAAAGAAGCTGAAATAGTCGGATTACCTTTCGGTAGGCCTCACACCAAGAATATTTAGTCAATGTCAATTTATTAACTTTACAAATAACTGTAGGCCTATTTTACCTGATAAAAAACGAGTTGACAGTAGGCTTTTTATTCATAAAAGACTTATAAACAGTGGTGAAAAGGCCCCCGGGGTTTACTATGATAAACCACCATAACTAACCAGTAATTAGCCTAATGGTGCAATTGATGCTGCAATAGCCTACTAGTTCAAAGTCAGAGTCGAAGTCGGCTTAATTCAATTCCAAAATATGTGCCATACAAATAGAGGAATCGAACTTGCGTTTGTCTGACCCACGGTTCAATCAGAAGAAAAGGATACAATCGGCTAAAATAAAATAAGTAATATTTACACTAAATAAATTCTGAATAGTGCAGAATATTTCTGAATAGTGCAAAAGTGAGGCAAAACAAAACGGTATGTATAAAACTATGTTAAAAAAATAAATGGATGGAATGGAAAATGTGCAACATGAAGAACGTTATGGGTTCGAAGTCCAGGGTTCATGGGCGAAATGGGAGGGGGTTTCAAAGTCCAGAGCTCGTGGGGGCAGAGGGGAAGGGAGAGAGGGGAGAGAGTGGAGCTTCCTCACTACCTGGTGGAAAAAAAGCTGTTTACGGTACCGCAGCCTCCGGGCCGGCCCGGAGGCTGCGGGTCCGGGCCGGCTCCACCAGACTGGTGGAGCCGGCCCGGAGGCTGCGGTACCGTCTCCCAGATGGCAGGAGGCTGAAGAGGCTGTATGAGGGGTGGCTGGGGTCACCCACAATGCTGGTTGCTTTGTGGGTGAGGCGGGTTCGGTAAATGTCAGGAGGGAGGGGAGTGGGACACCGATGATCCGTTCAGCAGCCTCCACCATGCGCTGCAGGGTTTTGCGGTTGGAAGCAGTGCAGCTCCCATACAGGGCCGGCGATTGCTATAGGCAAACTAGGCGATTGCCGAGGGCGACCACAGTGATGCAGCTGGTCAGGATGCTCTCGATGTTGCCTCTGTAGAAGGAGCACATGATGGATTGGGGGGCTCTTGCTCTCTTCAGCTTGAGGAGGAAGTAGAGGCAGGCTACCGCTGGGACTTCTTGGCCAGTGGTGTTGGTTTTTCAGTCAGTGGTTCCAAAGCAGCACTGAAGTGCAGCCGAGCCCCCCCCCCCCCCCCCCCCCCCCCCCCCCCCCCCCCCGGCCACACACGCACCTGCTTCAGAACCGGTTTGGTGACTTTCACCTTTGGTCTATTGTTGCGTTCCAGAGCCCATACAAACCTGTGGGACGTGGGACTTATCCTACCTCCAACTAAGAAAAGTGCACTGGAATGCCTGTCGAAGTGGAACATCCCACCGTCGAAGTGGAACCTAGCATGACACAGATGTGGTCAGAGGGGCCAATGTGGGGGAGGGGTGAAGCGGCCAGGGGGGGCCACGGCCACCCATTGGTCAGAGGATGGCCCCCCCACTGCCCCCAAAATAAAATAACAGAAACGGTCAAAACAAAGAAAGCTGAAATGTATGCATTATTCTTTTTTATCTTATTTTGAAGTACCATTTTTATTTGGAGTCTTATATTTCATATTAAAAATAAATATTGCACTTAAAATGCTACGGTTTACCAAAGTAAATGATTGCCAATGTCAATTCCATGTCTTTCTGTAATTTGCATTAAAAAAATCCCTGTGTCATGTTAATTAGGTCCCGAACCCCCTCACATAATCATGACGCATCGCACAACATATAGGCATTAGGCACCCATTCCAATAACATGGGAATATTAATAAGACATTATTAGGGTCCATAAAAAAGTTTATTTAATCCATTGTTAAACGCCGCTCTGAGTGTCGCCGTGCGTGAATTTTAAAAAGCTTTGACAATCAACTGCCACCCCAAATAAAAGACTGGCCCGAGCTGCTATCTCACGTGAGATAGTGCTGTGGGCAGGTTTAATAAAGAGCAGAGCTTTTTTTAAAAAATATCAAATCTGTTATTATCTGTGGAAATCAGAAAAAGGGGAATAGTGTAACAGCATGTCCAGATATAAACTAGAGAGGCGGTGTCTCGTCGTTAACCAATAGTTAGCGCGATTTGCTAGGCAGCGGTCTAAAGACCCTCCTACAGGGTCACCGATGAAACGCTGCCTTTATTTACAGAATAGGGAAATTTGCTGAGTCAAGTTATTTTTGGTTTAGGGTTTAAATGCAACAAATGTATTTATCCTACGGGGGACTGATAAAGTTGTATCTAATCGAATCGAACCTAATACATTTGAATACGGTTAAGACGGTTCAGATTTCACATGTCAAGGTGAAATTCTTATTATTATCACGATATAGTTCGTATTTAAAAAGGCTACGCTTGCTCTGGCCAACACAGCTAATTTAAAGACAACATTGTATGTGTGATATCACACTCCAGGGCAGTAGGTGGCGGTATCATAGACAATTTTAAGAAGACCAAGAGCTTTTAACCAATCAGAAGAAGGGGACCTTTATTCAATAACTTCATTTTCATGACCGCGAAAATAATCGCCTAAATGTAAGTTTCGTTTTGCGCTTTAATGTAAAGCAATATCGTCAGTTATTTATGTATTTGATGTCAGTTGTTGACACGTATTTATTTGAGGACCAAACACAGTTTTTGAGTGACTTGTTGTGTGAATGTGAACATGGTAAAACACATTACAAAACGCCTGATCTATGAAAGAATCGAGACCATGTAAGTATAGAACTCTGCCTGTTTAATAAGAACGTTGTAATTAAAGTTTCCATTTATGAAATGAAATCTGCAAGTTTTATTAACTTTCATGGCAACTGGGACAAGCTTTTAAAGTTGTTTATCCAAGCCAAGTCACCTTTAACGTTTATCCGACGACTCGCAAGATATGTAATGTTAATAACGTTAATCATATCTGTTACTCCTAAACCCTGTGTCCATAACCAAGATAAACCGATTCTGGCCTTTGTTTCTGATGGAAATATGTTTAATTAATGTTTTTATATTTGATATTCTTCATAGAGTGTTAGTAAGTTAGTTTGGGTTAATGCAGTTGCGTTAACAGTTACAGATCTGCAAGTGACAGGGAGGTCGAGGCACAGAGCTGCTTCAAGGTTCGACTCGTTCACTCTCATTCCTTCACTCACTAATGTGTTATACAGAAGTATGGGACTTGAAATACCAAGAATAGAGGAGATTGTAAGACATGCTGCTCATTTACAGTTTTTCTCAGTCGCTTTGGTACATTTCTCAGATCAGAATTGAAATTCTCAAAACGACCTCTTCAATCTTCACATCAAAAAAGCAGTTTCTCATTCCTTTGAACAAGTTGCAAATGCTTTGGTACATTCATGCAAATGATTATGTACAATTCTCTGCTCTTTCCTACATTATCAATTGCTTATGTCATGTTGATCAAAATGTATTGTAATGGGTCTCTATTGAATAGTCTCACCCCCACAACATTTAGGCATTACTTCATTGCATAAGTCTTTACATGCAAAATGGTTGAACAAGTTGTCATAATATGTCAAGCCTATTTCTAAACATTTCCATTTGACTTTTTTTCTAAATCTGTCCTGAATTGGTAAATTGCTACCAGGTGAATCTTGACTTTGGTGGATCTCCCAAACGGTGAACTGGCAAGTATATATATATATATATATATATATATATATAGCTGGAGCACAACAAAATGTTACATTGTCTGACAATGAAAGGACAAGGAATTGGACAGGGTCAACAGCCAGAGAGAAGAAGAAGAGGAAGAGGAGTGAGGCTGCCTGAGAATTTGTGGCCCAACAGATAGGAACGTCAGGAGTTGTAGGAAGACTGCACTGTAATTCCTACAGCAATGCATGTACAGTTTACCCTAAGGAGATTGTCCTATGTTCACATTTCTAACAATGACATGGTCTGTCAACAAATTACAGTACAAACAGTCAAAGCGTAAATGTGAATCTTGTCCAGTGTCTTGCAATCAATCTCCCACATACACTAAGGTGTAACTTACAATGTACAATAATTGTCTTCAAAACTTTAGCCATAGTTTACATCAGAACATCCCTCCAGAGTACACTGTTATATCACATGACTAAGCAATTTGACTGTCTTATCCGTACATAATGACACAAGGACTTGTCATTGTGATGGCACTGACATGTTCATTGACAAAGATATTTACTTTTTAGAAACAAACTAAGGATTTTGAGCAAGAGACTGGCTTTTGCTTGAAATCCATGGTGTTTTGCTATTTGTACGAATTATTTTGAGAAATGCACTTACTGTTTTGCAAATTTCAATTCTGATCTGAGATGTACCAAAGCGACTGAGAAAAACTGTAATATTACCTGGCTCACTTACGGTCATCTTAAAGCTATAATCTGTCCCTCTGTCTCTCTATGTCTCTGTCTGTGTGGCAGTTAACCCTTGAGTATTGCTTGAGTCGGGTGGGCCGCATGCATTCCGAACACTCATCCAATAGGAAGAGGGAGGGACGGCGGGCGACTGGGAGTACCAGCGCCTGGGAGAGTGCCATTCAGCGTGGCCGCTGGAGGGACAAACGAACGTCATCAGCGGTGTTGATCGGCAGCGAGGACAAAGATCTCATCGAGCTCATCAATGATCAGTCGGACATGGAGCTGGCAGCCGCCACAGAAATGCCTTTAGTTGATGCGGCGGTGTTGGTGAAAGGTGGCGACGAGGAGACAGAGTCCACAACCAAAGGTCTAAACTCTGGGCATGACTCTTCTAACTGCTCAATGGACGGCCTGTGCTCGGGCCCCTCCTCTCCGAAAGAGGACCCCGATGTGGGGCGAAGCTACGCCCAGGGCCTGTGTCTCTGCTGCCAGACGCTGTTGAAGAGGGCAACACACAGCTGGCCTTTAAAGGCCAAGCTGCTGGAAACTGGTAGGTAACTATCTGGGGCTGGCTTGTGTGTTTGGCTCCAAACGCGAAGGTCCTCCTGGGTTCCTTCCGTCCCCAGATGTTTTAACCCCCTACCTGCTCCTTCATGACTTGTTGTCTAAACTCGCTCTATGTCGCTTTTTGAGTCATGACTGTCCTACAAGGAGGGATCCCTCTTATGTGTGCTTTAGGAGAGGCCATTCTCTTTCTTTTTCTTCAGCTTTAAGGCCCTTCACCTTAAAGCTGAAGGTTACCTGAAGGTTCATATGGGTCCGGGAAGCCCTTCAATTAAAATTCCACAATATAGAATTTTCTTCCTGAGTTTAAACCCTGGTTTGAACTTATTATTCCTTCCCATGTCCCATCAGACCCAAAATCCTTATCCTGTGACCAGTGGGTGTTGAAGAAGAGGTGGAAATCGAGTGGGCGGCCGGTTCTCAAGAGGTAAACTCTCAATGTCTGCAGGCTACAGGACTGTGGTCATCCTTGAGCAGGATGCCCTAATTGTACTTTATGAATCTCAGATTGGAAAGTAAGGTCTAAAATGACCCTAACCCTAAATTGTAAATAATGAAAATATTTGATTGAATGTCTTTTCTTTATATCTTCCAGTAAGCTTCAGGGTTGCTTGAAGCGGATTCAGAGAAGACGGAGCGATGTTTACAACGTCATGCAAGGCCAGCCGGCCTGCTCCAGAGCACACACTTTTCTACAGAGGTAAATGGCATAACTAACTCCCCAAAACGCACTAAAGTTTCTCCATTTGAAACCCAACTTTGGCAGTCTACCTGAAGGCATGCGGGAAGGCTCAGACAGCACTAGCTTAACAGATGTTGAATTACCAGTGTAGAAGAAACCTTGCGAGTTCAGCATTAAACTTTAGGAGCGTTGACCCCAAACGTATCTATTTTTATTTTCTAAACGTTAACAATTTTATTTAGTATGTTTATATGGATTGGAGTTAGTTTTGGACAGCTGTTGATATTGAGGGCCTCACCTACAGTATAACGCTTACGATGTGTGTGGATGTGTATAGCTCCATCTGAGCAGTGCTTTGTTTTGATGACTGACTTCGACTAGCTTCTCATTAGAACGCCACGGTGTGTGGCGCATTTCATACACAATGTCATTCATTAAAATGACCGTCACGACGACGGTACTAAAACAGTATCACAGAGCGGCCCTGGGTTGTAACACGTCCCTCTCAGCCCAAAACACTTTTTTTAATCTTACTTTGTTTGAATTCCAGCTGAAACGGTGGGTTCACTGGCTCTTGAACATATATTCAATGTTGGCGTGTCACCAACCAAAGATCTAAACTCTTGGTTGTATGCACCCAGAGGTTTATACGTGTGTATACGTGATGATTTGAGAAGATATCATTAAAGTTAAAGGGGAAATCCGGTGTAATGAATCTGGGATATGTTTAGTATGATACGGGTATGACCGTTTATTGGGGAGCAAAAAAACGCCTATAGACGCATTCTTAAGTTGGCTGTTTTGAGCCGATTCTACCAAAATGCTATACATTGGAATACTAAGGGCATATCTCATGGTAAAAAATAAATCTATTTTGAACCACTTATAGGGCTAGAAGTAGCATGTGCTGATTTAAAGTTAAAACAGACGTGGCTGTGGCTGACTGCTGTGCTCTTGGTGAAGGAACCTGAGACGCTGCACCAAGGCGTCGGCCAGGAGGGGGAGGAAGAGGAAGCGCACGAGTAGAAGGATGGAGGAGACGACGACGACGATGGGGAAGAGGGCCAGGTGCGACCCCCACCAAAAAGAGCCTAGCCCCACCGCTCCCCACGGTCAGAGCGTCGACAACCCGTCGCCTCTCGATAGTCTGAGCGAGGAGGAGGATGCTGAGGCGCAGGACTCCGCCCACAGCTCCCTGGAGGTGGTCCCCTCCCTGGTCGCCATAGATTTCACGGTCGACCAGAAAGCGGGAGCCAGTAAGGGTGGTCCAGCAAAGAGGGGCGGCTTCAAGGACCTGTTGATTCAGTTGCGGGGTAACAGCAGCAAGATAGTGAGAGAAACAGATCACCATTGACCACCATGGAATGGTGTTCTGATGGACGTGTTCGTGCGGAACAGTGTTTTCACTGAACGCACCGTTACCTTGGTGTTCTGATGGACGTGTTCGTGCGGAACAGTGTTTTCACTGAACGCACCGTTACCTTGTTGTTCTGATGGACGTGTTTGTGCGGAACAGTGTTTTCACTGAACGCACCGTTACCTTGGTGTTCTGATAGACGTGTTCGTGCGGAATAGTGTTTTTCACTGAATGCATAACTGTTCGTGCAGACATAACTGTTCGTAACAAGGACGTTGTTATGGACAAAACCGTCAACTGGGTGATCGGAAGAAGTGTTTGAGTGGAATAGCATTGTACATTACCCCACTGTTACCATGGAGATCTGATGGAAATGTTTGTGCTGAATGGACTTGTAATTGACTGCACTGTTACTATGGTGATCTGATGGAAGTATTAATATAGAAAACCGTTGTAAGCATTATGCGTTTCTGTGTTCTAATTCGACTCAGATCTCAGATATAGTTTCGGGCACATCAATTACATACATTTCCCTAATTTGATTTTTCTTTTTACAAGATTTACCAGAAGAAAAACGTTTTATTTTCAAGAAATATAGCAATTAATATTAGGCAACTTGACATCGCATCAAAAATGCAAAGCAAAGGTATAACATGTTGAACCAGAAAATGGCATATTTGTCTGTTTACTTGTGGCGTCCTCTTGACCGTTTGCTGTCATCCGAACGACCACACGGTGGCGCCACATGGCAGAAATCCAATAGGAGAACCTTCAGGGTCGTTCAGATCACAGTCACTGCATTGACTGTTCCGACCCGTTGCTGCCATACGTCAACGTTGCCGCCAAATTTGATATGCAAAGACGCCGGTAAACGAATTGAAGAAAACGGTTGAGCTGCTGGAGTCCTGATGGATTAAAAGCACAAACGTTTCCAACGAAATTCAATGATTCGTTTTTATATACATATTTAATAATTTATTTATATAAAACATAAAGGTGAAAAATAAGAGGTGGGTTACTCCTCATATATTCATATAAAATGGGTATTGTATATATTTTAATTTTTTTTCCATCATAACCCCATGAATAAAAACGACTCAATCCTTTGGGAAATGTAAACGTTGTAGTGCTTTCTATCAATAAAAACCGAAGCTCCCCTGTTTAATTGTATTACTTGCCTCTCCAATATTGCGGCTTAAGTTGACGTATCGCATCAATGCGACTATGTATATATGGCTATGGTTCAGACTCTCCACTCCTGTTCCTCTCAGAGCGTTCTTGTTAGTTCACGCCATTCTTATCTCTGCTGCTCTACTGGGACCATGAGTGTTTTGTCATTCGATAGGTGGAAATCCACAGACTCAGGCTATTGAGTATTTTCTTTTACCTGACAATAGCAGGAGACGGAGCCTGTGGAAGAATACTGAATGGGAAGATAAGGATCTTGGATTTGGGTCTCTTAAGTAAAGTGAGGGAGGGGGGTGTTTTGTTGTGTTTTCCAAAGGGATTTGTTCACTGGTGAAGGATGCCAGATTGACCACTAAAACCTCTGTTGACAGAAATCAATGCATTGCTCACAGCCACAATATAGTGAAAGAGATTTGGGGTTAAATACTGCCGTGAATCTCCCAACACCTACATGCATGATCAAACTTTTTTGTTTAGGGTTGGGGGCTGTGATACGAATACCTGGAATTCACCTGAGCGTTTAAATACAAGAGGGCTGATTTTTTTATCTTGCATTCACGTGCAGAATATGACTCACACGCACAATCACAATCCTGTCATGCATGTGCCCTCTCTCTCCCTTGCTTCCACAAACACACCTTCCTTCACACATCACATCGTACGATGACACACATGAGTGTAGTGGAACGTCTTCACATTCGGGGCGGGGGGGGGGGGGGGGGGCAGGGAGAACGCTTGAGTTTCTCTGTGTGTAGTAATGAAGGTAGTGCTGCCCCAGAGAGACGTTAGAGCTTGTGTGTGTGTGTGTGTGTGTGTGTGTGTGTGTGTGTGTGTCTTATCAACATGAAGCCTTGCTTCTGGTGGTGCTAGGAGTCCATAAAGCCCCGCTCATTGTTAGATTCATATCAGTCTTCTTTTCTTTTACTGACAATTCCTCCTCATTATTCCAAGCCTGGGGTCTCAGGGTCTAAACAATACAAGAGCGGCACACACACACATACGCGTGGCCGTGCACGTAAACACACACACATACACACACTCACATACATACACACTCATAAACTCACAGACCCGCACACACACACACACACACACACACATGCATGCTGACCTGCAATAGAAACCATATCAACACCTGACTCTTTCAAAACAGGAAGAGCGTTTCAGCAGGAACACAGATGTGTCAGACAGAGTGTTTAGGGGAGGGTCCCTGGCCTTGGGGGGTGGGGGGGGGGTGTACATAAACCCACCAGATACACATCTCCTCTTCACTCCACACTCGCTCCTGGAGAGAGAGACAACGAGTCAGAGAGAGAGAGAGAGAGACACAGACAGAGTTAGAGACATAAAGACAGAGAAACAGATAGAAAGGAGAGACTCGTCGCTAGATCGAGATAAAGAGCGGGATACAGAGAGATTGTGTGGGATAGATAGAGACACAGTGAGAGATACCTTCCCACGGAGAGACGGAAAGGGTTACCAGACCGGCCGATTCCATCATGTCTTACTATGAGGTGAGTGTCCCCGAGCTCCGAAGTCACTCCATCCACAGGCTCCCTGTGGTGCGTCACTAAATGTACATTTAGAAAGATAGAGCGCCATTCGCCCTTTGCTGAATCTAATGGTTTCTGCTCACTACTCTGCCTCCTCCAATCCTCCCCTCTCTCCCTCCGTCCCTCCCGCTCCCAGCACATCTACATCGAGGACTTCAACTACACGGGGTCCGGGTCCGGGGACATGGGCATGGACCTGGAGGAGCCCTGCAACGTGGAGAAGGTGGTGTCCCCAGACCTCCAGCAGGTGTTCCTGCCCGTCGTCTACACCCTCATCTTCCTGCTGGGCATCACCGGGAACAGCCTGGTGGTGGTGGTGCTGGGCTGCCAGCGCAGGTGAGCAGCTGGGGCGGTGGTGCTGGTGGTGGTAGTGGTGGAGGTTGCGGAGTTGATTGTGGTGGTGTTGATTGCGTTGGTGGTGGCGGCGGTGGTAGTGGTGGTGGAGGTTGCGGTGGTGGTGGCGGTGTTGATTGCGTTGGTGGTGGCGCCGGTGGAGGTTTGTGGAGGTTACGGTGGTGGTGGTGGTGTTGTTGATTGCGTTGGTGGTGGTGGTGGTGGTGGAGGTTACGGTGGTGGTGGCGGTGGTAGTGGTGGTGGAGGTGGTGGTGGAGGTTACGGTGGTGGTGGTGGGGGTGGTGATTGCGGTGGTGGTGGTGGTGGTGGTGGTGGTGGTGGTGATTGCGTTGGTGGTGGTGTGGAGGATGTGGTGGGATTGGACCTGTGTTAGGAGTTTTTTGTGTTTTTGTCCTAAAGAAGTCTAAAAAAAGGCAGATGGATGTGGCTTTACACAAGGATTGTTGAGGATTATTTCTTTAACAATAATTGTCTGTAAGTTATATGAACGAAACAATATGTTCAGAATGTTTTATAATTACTATTGATAGATTATCTTGATAGGGTTTCTGTATCTAATATTCTGTTTATTGAACCTTTATTTAGCCAGGTTAGCCTCAATGAAGAACCTGTTTTAAACGAACCAAAGTAAGCTCTCCGTTCTAAACATGTAATAATCTTTCCGTCCGTTTCTCCGTCTCCAGGGCCAAATGCAGTCTGACGGACTGCTACCGTCTGCACCTCTCGGCGGCGGACCTCCTCTTCGTCCTCTCGCTGCCCTTCTGGGCGGTGGACGCGGCGCTGGCCGACTGGCGGCTGGGCCCGGTGGCGTGCGTGGGCGTGCACGTGATCTACACGGTCAACCTGTACGGCAGCGTTCTCATCCTGGCCTTCATCAGCCTGGACCGCTACCTGGCCGTGGTCAGGCCCACCGACACCAACACCGGGGGCCTGCGCCAGCTGCTCGCCAGCCGATTGGTTTACGCCGGTAAGTCCCGCCCCCCGCAGAACTCAACTCTCCGACCCGGCATTTATCCTCAATGACGTGTGGCACATTTATTGTTAAGTGTTGTTGAGGATTATTTATCTCTAAATTGTAGGAAGGAAATTATATGTGCTAATGTTTTTATATTATATATAAAAGTATTATATTCCTTTACATTTCTACCGTTCTATATTTTATATTCTGTTCATTGCAACTTCATCTAGCCAGGTTTGTCTAAACATATAACTTTTTCTACAACATAACTAATCCCCAAAGACTTTATCCAAGTGAGATCCAGAATGATCAAAGCCTACAATCTAAATTGGAGACCAAAGTTTATAAAAACAAATCTGTCCAAAACAACTGGGCAGAGTGCAGAGTAGCTGGAGGAATCAGAACACCAATTTAGAAGATTTCAAATGTTTATTTTATTTAAATTCCATCCAGATAAGATCCACTCTCTCTCAATCTCTTCCAATGCCGCCTGCTCGCTCGCTCTCTCTCTCTCTCTCTCTCTCTCTCTCTCTCTCTCTCTCTCTCTCTCTCTCTCTCTCTCTCCCCCCCCCCCCTCCCTGGTGGATATCTAGCCGTATCTCTTCTCTCATCTCCCGCCTCCTAATGCCTTCCCGTTTATCTCCAAGCTTCATGTCTCCCACTGCGTGGGCCCACCGGGCCCTTTGCACATGTTCCATGACCTATTCGAGCTTGTTGTCGTTGCTCCTCCATGTGTATTTGGATGTGTATTTGCATCACTGCCACCACACCTCAAATCTCCCCCCCCCCCCCCCCCCCCCCCCCCCCCCCCCAGGTGCCTGGCTGCCCGCGGCGCTGCTGGCCGTGCCCGACCTGGTGTTCGCCCGGACCCGGGAGGGCGGCGAGGGGGTGACCCTGTGCCAGCGCTTCTACCCCGAGGAGAGCGGCCCGCTGTGGGTGGCCGTGTTCCACCTGCAGCTGGTGCTGGTGGGGCTGCTGATCCCCGGCGTGGTGCTGCTCATCTGCTACTGCGTCATCGTGAGCCGTCTGACCCGCGGCCCGCTGGGCGGCCAGCGGCAGAAGCGGCGGGCGGTGCGCACCACCGTGGCCCTGGTGCTCTGCTTCTTCGTGTGCTGGCTGCCGTACGGCGCCGGCATCGCGCTGGACGCCCTGGTGCGGCTGGAGGTGCTGCCGCGGAGCTGCGGCCTGGATGCGGCCATGGGCGTGTGGCTGGCGGTGGCGGAGCCGCTGGCGTTCGCCCACTGCTGCCTCAACCCGCTGTTGTACGCCTTCCTGGGGGCGGGCTTCAAGACGTCGGCGCGCCGCGCCCTGACGCTGAGCCGGGCCTCCAGCCTGAAGATCCTCCCCCGCAGGCGGGCCGGGCCCTCCACCACCACCGAGTCCGAGTCCTCCAGCCTGCACTCCAGCTAGCCCGGCTAGTCCAGCTAGCCGTGCTAGTCCAGCTAGCCCCCACACCCAGTACTGGGTGTGTATGTGTGTGGGGGTTTGTGTGTGTGTGAGTCTGTATGTGCGTGCGTGGGTGTGTTTGTGTGTATGAGTGCACTGCACGTACACACACAAACAAACGTGTGTGACTGAATGGATCCACGTATATGCATTCCGATTTTTGCTTGAGGAAACGGGACTTCTGTGTATGTGTGTGCATGGACGGACGGGTAGGCTGGTCCATCACCTGTCCTCGTGCATCTTCCATCTGTGCGTTGTCATGTAAATATTGTTGTGCTTTCATAATAAAACTGTGATGTTTTGTAATGGCTTGTGTGCTGTGTGCTTTTTATCTCGTTTCCTCAGTGAAACACTTTAAATTCCTGATTTGCATTTACCCACGGAACCAGAATTTGTACTACTACTGTACACTGTACACTCTAATCCAAGCAAAGTCTCTGTCTCTCTCGCTCTCTCTCTCTCTCTCTCTCTCTCTCTCTCTCTCTCTCTCTCTCTCTCTCTCTCTCTCTCTCTCTCTCTCTCTCTCTCTCTCTCTCTCTCTCTCTCTCTCTCTCTCTCTCTCTCTGTGGGTGCATTTCCCATAGGGGTCAAACATCAAACATAATAGAACTGATTGCAATCACAAAAAAAACGTTTAAACCCAGAAGAGGGAGAAATAGGGGATTATTCACTGAGATAGTACCGTCACTAGTCGTAAGTTACTTATTCGTGCCAGTTGTACTTTTTTTACTTGTTATTGTAAGTGTTAAAATAAATCAGGCAATATATAAATATAGAGATATAAATAGAAGCCACAAAGAAAAAAAATGTGAATTTTTTTTTCACAAAAAGCTGTTTTGAACAAAGCTGCTCAAAACAAAAGTATTTTCTTCAAGTATAATTATTTACAATTTCAAACACAAATTATATTAACTAAAAAAATCATGGACAATATGGTTGTAAACCTTAGTTGTGAACAAAATTTAGGCGATCAACTAAATGTTACTGAAAGAGTTTGCTTATGGCTATGCTCCCATGCAGTATTACAAGGTCTTCCCTTTGAGATGCAGGTCTCAAAGCAAACCACTCATCCAGATCACGAAATCTAAATCCTGCCTGAAATTGAAACTCAGCTGCGACCGTGAGACAGACCGTTTGTTAGTCAAATTCTCTGTCAACATTGTTTCCCAATGATGAGTTTTTTTGGTTTGTTTCGTGTGTGCGTTCGTGTGTGTGCGTGTGTGTGCACGCGCGCACGTGTGAGTATGGTAGTTTGAGCGCATTTCCCCATCACCTTGAGTGCGACAATGTGTACACACGCATTGGATGACGAAAATGCTTCCATAGGCTCACTTCCACCCGGAAGCGGGAGAAACAGTAGCTGGAAGCTGCGTTTCCCGGACCGAAGCCGATGCAGAGGAAAAGGTAGCTTTTGGTGACGCTCTGCTCCACAACAAAACATAATGGAATACATGTGTTAGCGTTCACATCAAAATAAAGTCAAATTAAGTTAACAACAACCCCTTTAATATAACAACAACCTCTTTATGTGTTGGACGTGTAAATCAGCTTGGTCCCATTCACACTAGCGCACAATAAACAAACAACCTCTTTCACAAAGGCCTGTTCTCACACACACACACACACACACACACACACACACACACACACACACACACACACACACACACACACACACACACACACACACACACACACACACACACACACACACACACATACACAAACTTTTATGCTATTCATAGTGTACTCAAAACAGGAAAGACTTCCTCTAGCTCATTTTAGGAAAAACAAGCAGCTCAAACAATCGCATTGGCCAGAAAGTGGTTGCAAGGTTTTCAACATTGGGGCCGGTAATGTATGTATTAACCTACTTAGAGACCCCTGACTACATGACCTTCTTGACCTGGGCTTCGTAAGTACCTGCAATGATCTATGTTCTGTTATAGTAACATGTGTAGGTAGAAGAAGGCTTAGGGTCCTAGGTTCTTTAGGAACTCATAACATTCTGACCCAAGAAAAACAACCGATGAGATTAGATTTTTGAGGATATCTAAATGAAAATGGTATGGGGCCAGATTATGAACTAGTCAGGGTTTTTCACTCCTGAGGAGCCGAAATGTTCTGGATTCAAACCCCAATCTCTGCAACGTAACCTGGGGGCAAGATGCATGACATCACCGTAGTGTAGGGGAATCACATTGGAGCATATAGAGAGCAGATAGAGAGACACACACTTCAGATAAATGAGGAAATCAAAATATTTTTCCGTCGACTTGGCTGCTCTTTTACCTACAAAAGAGCATTAGTGCGGACAGTGAGTAACCCCCCCAACCCCTCCCCCTCGCCCAAAGGTAGAAGCCGCTGCAGAACTGTGCAAACAAACAATCATCTGAATCTCAAAAGCGTACAACGTATGAAGCACGTAAACCTGAAAAACCTGAGCTCCTTGCTTAACGGTCGCCCATTCATGAAATAACACCTGAACCAAGATGTGTTGGCTCCGCCAATGCGTGGATGGACCTGATTACAGATACAGTTTGTCTGTGTGGAGGTCTCTAGACTTCCGTGTCTGACTGTCTCTCCCAGACTCACCAGTTGGTCTGGCTGCAGCTGCCGCCGTCACGCTACTGGTTGCTACTGTGATGCTGCCATCCTACCTGCTCTCTGTCTCCTGCAGGTGTGTGCGTGAGTGTGTGTACGTGTTTGTGTGTGTACGTGTGCCCATGAGCATGCATGTGTGTGAATGCATGTGTATGTGAGTGATGGTGTTCGTTTTGTTTGTGTTTATATGAATGTGAGTGTTTACATGTGTGTGAATGCATGCATGCATATTTGCGTGTGTTTGCATGTGAATGATGGCGTTTGTGTGTGAATGTTTATGGTGTTTGTGCGTGTGAATTGCTGTTTGGGTGTATGCGTGCGTATTTGTGTGTGTATGGGATGGATAGTGTTTGTTCTTGTGTCTGTGTTTGTTTGTGTGTGTGTGAATGATGGTGTCTGTGTATGTGACTTTGTGTGACAATGTGTGTGTTTTTACGCATGAGTCTGTGGATGTGACTGTTTGACAATGTGTGTGAGTGCGTCCGTGCCTTGGCGGTCCTCAACACAGATGGTTCTTCCAGTGTCAGAGAGGCTGCGCTTCCTGCCCGCGAAACAATCCTGGGAAAACGCCGCTGGAAAGAGATGCATGGGCTGGATCCAAATAGCCCGCAACTACTTCCTGTTCACTTCCTGGTCTCTTTACGCGGTGTGATAGGTGAAACCAATAGCTAGTCAGGGCCATCCCTATTGCTCCCGGCTGGAGAAGAGGAGCGATAGAATCCCTCATGTCTCGTTTATTGACATGCCACCCTATTAAAACACTGTGTGTACAGCGTCCACTGGGCTCCCCGTGCCGCCATTGTGGAGCTGGATCACACAGTGTATTGAAACGTATACAGGCTCCATAGAGAGCCATTTTGGAGCGATTGCACTACACTCTATTCAAACACATACAGTCTGGATGGGGTTCTTCCGGAACCACTTTGAAGACGAACCGCACACTGTATTGTAACAATGTGGGAGTATGTCTGGATGATTCCGAGTCAGACTGATGGGACTCTGGGGCTGGGTGAGGCTTGCACCTGTTGAGCAATCAGTGTGCACAGGTTGAACCAGCCATCCGCACACAAGGAGAGATCTGCTGCATGGCAACATTGATCACCAGCTCATTCATCATCCTCTGCAAAACTTAAAATAAACCAGCCTTAACATCACAGGCTCTTGTTTTTCAAACAATCTGTCGTCTCTTTGGTCGTCATTATTATAGCTTTGTAGTTACACCGTTGTAAATGCTGTTCTGGTTTCTGGTGTGCAGGTTCCAGACGGGAGACTGGGAGGTGGGAGGAAGTATGTGAGGGAGGCGGAGGAGTTGATCCGGAGGCTGAACACCTGTTGCACGTTGAGCAATCAGTGGGCACAGGTTAAAGGTGCCATATTGTTCCACCAGGTGTGAGGGTGATAAGCAGTTACAAGCCGTTTGGAGAATCTGCCTCATCTGACATCACAAGTGGGCGTGTCCACCTAGATGCATGACGGATAGATGATCAAAGTTTTCTACACTCCACTGGGTAGGCTGGTAAGACTGATCTGTCCAGCACACATCTAGGTGGTCACGCCCACTTGTGATGTCAGAACAGGAAGATTTGCAAAACGGCTTGTAATGGCTATTCACCCTCACACCTGGTGGTATAATGTGTCACCTTTAAGCCAGCCATCACCACACACGAGGAGAGATTTCCTGCATGGCAACCTGGAGCCCCTCGCCATGTACCAGCCTCTGCAAAACATTAATTGAACCGGCTTTAACACCACCACCCTGCGTCAGTGAAGAGTGGCCCCGGCTTTGCTGCAAACTAATAATAATTTCCCTTGAGAGCCATTTTGGAGCCAACCGCACACTGTATTAGCAGTAGCACATATATTGGCTATATATATATTTATTGTTTTACAATCATTTAAAATATATATTTATTAAAAACACAAACAAACAAAGAATAAATGGATAAAAAGTGGGCATTATCCACAATATGATGGGAAAACTGTGTTTAAATACCATTTTTATACAATGGATAATATTATGTGGGGTTAGTGTTTTCTGTATGCAATGCAAAAGTAATGGTAATCAGTAGTAGTAAACACCGCCACCCTTAAGCCCAGTTCAGACCAAAGATTCACCTTGCAACGGCTTGCAACTCGCAACGCCTTGCGACGCCTTGCGACGCCTTGCGACGCCTTGCGACGCCTTGCGACGCCTTGCAACGCCTTGCAACGAGACGGGCTGCGACGTTCTAAAACTGGGCAGTTCGGACTGGCTGCAACGCGCTGCAACGGGCTGCGACGCTAGGTGGTTTCCATAGCAACTGTGAACGCTCTGGCACAGTTGAGAGCCGCAACATCATCATTTGCGTAGGTTAGGTTAGATTAGTTAGGTTTGCGATTAGTTAGGGTTGCAATTAGTTACAACCCTAACTAATCTGCATTGGAGTAAATAGCTGGAGTTTACAGTTAGTTTAGATTACCCGTTGTTGGATACATTGCATTTTCCGTTAGTTGAATTTCAGTTTGATCTGTCTTTGTTCACCATCGGCTTAACTACTACTTGGAGATGGATAACTTAATTATAAACAGGCCTAATTATGTTAGTGAGAGTGAAATGGTCGCAGTTTTTGCTGTGGCTTTAATCATGAAAAGGAGAAGACGGCGAGTTATAAAGCCAAGAATATGGAGCCGCAGTTGGGTACTTCAGCGGCAGAAACAGGGTGCCTACGCCAATCTGTGTAGAGAGCTGGAAGTCGGGGATATCGACCAACGTCGTATAGGACAGGTTGATCCTCCAGCAACCGAATTAAGTTCTCCTCCCTCTCCTCGGACCAGAAGTCTGCCATCTTCGGATCTTTTTATGCTGGAGTGGACAGTACGGTACCGGGACGGAGTAAGGCCGTGACGTACAAGTTGTTCTGTGCTGTGATTGGCTGAAGAGGAATAGTTAAATCGCCGCGTTCTAAAACTGGACCTTGCGATTTGACGTGTTCAATCTCTGGCGACTCCTTGCAACGCCTTGCGACGCCTTGCAACTCCTTGCAACGGCTTGCAACGACCCGTTCACACCGCCCCTGCGACGTTCTAAAACCGTCTCGTTGCAAGCCGTTGCAAGCCGTTGCAAGGTGAATCTTTGGTCTGAACTGGGCTTTAGGTTCGAAGTGCACATAACAGTAGGAAAAGCAACATGTATAATGAAAACGACCTATATAAGTGTATCTATGGTTTTCGATCTCTATTACCATATCACCACTGTATTAAGAGTCTAGCCTTCATCTTTGCAGACCCCCTGCTGCAGTCCGGGTGGCTGTTTGTGACATCGACGTATTGGTTTAGGCCCCTTTGTCTAGCATTAAGAAGTTGAGAGCATGGTTGAGAGGGAGAATTGTAAAAAGCTAACATAATGGTGACCTCTAGTGGCCAGTCTCTTTCATTACGAAATAGAAAGATCCTCTTTCAAACCACCAACTTTCAGAATATTTTAACTACAGTATTTAACTATTTCACTGCATGCGCATATATTTAGTCCAGAGTGAGAGATAACACTTCTCTCTCTATGGCTCTGATTTAGTCCATGCGGCTTTTGTTTCGCGGGTAGAAGAGGGGATGTGCACTTGTTGCTTTGACAGGATTGGTCACAATCCAGATTATATTAGACCTCGTCAGAACCAGGCGAAAGCAATTGGTTGACAGTGGCGCGCTGATGATCACGTGGTCCAAGTTTTCGCGCGAAACCGTAGAACATCCTCTTCCTTTTGGTGCTGTGGATGCCTAGAGGAAATCCTTGCACATTACTTGCATTTCTTTAACTTTTTATTTAGATTTTAAGACTATTTCACCATGGATGTCGCACCGCCCGCTGTAGTTAACACCGGAGATATCGTGAAAGACGAGTTGGCAGAAAAATGCCAGAAGTTATTTCAAGCTTTCTTGGAAGAGTGAGTATTTTCAGAACCTATTATTGTTTCCAACAAAGGCATCGTGGCCCAAAAAACTGCGCTGTATAAGTTAACGTAACTACTATAAACCATTCGCCTCTTCTTTTTCAAACAATCGGTCGTCTTTTTGGTCGTCATTATTATAACTTTGTACTTATTCCGTATTAAATGCTGTTCTGGTTTCTGGTGTGTAGGTTCCAGACGGCAGACGGGGAGGTGAAGTATGTGAGGGAGGCGGAGGAGTTGATCCGGCCTGAGAGGAATACTCTTCTGGTGAGCTTCGCTGATCTGGAGGGCTTCAACCAGGAACTGGCCACCACCATCCAGGAGGAGTACTACAGGTGGTTATACCGTAGTAGTTACCAACAACACGGCCGACGTTTCTTATATACCAGGGCTTGATTAAAATCTCGGATGGAAAAGTTAGGTGTCACAGCAGACGTACAGGGCAGTTTTACGAATTAAAAAAATATACACTCTATATTGACAGGAGAGGAATTCCTTTGCAGAGAGTGACTATTGCATTATTCTATTAACATTATTATATCAATAATTTAACTGTTACTATCAAAAACAACCAAGGTATTACTAGCATCAGTAGTAGTATATCATATAATTTGTTACAAAATTTAACATTACTCTGAGACAGTCCAGTGTAAACCCACCAATTGTTATTATGAGTATAATCTTTTTGCAAATGTAAAACAACAACACTGGTTAGTAGTTGGTAAGGAAAGGGTAATCCACCACCAGAAGACTGTTCTATAGGTTGTAACTGATGTTGTTTTCTGTCTGCAGAGTGTATCCGTTCCTGTGTTGCGCCGTGCGTAACTTTGCTAGAGATCACGGAGAAGTGCCGCTCTGCAAAGAGTTCTACGTGGCCATCCAAGACCTACCCACCAGACACAAGTGAGACCAAATCCAACATACTCTCCGGGGCCAAATCTGCAATTAATTACAAACACTGAGCCTGTGATACCGTTGGAACAGTTTGACTTTCGCGTTAAAAAAGTACAAAGGGCAGTTTGATTCATAATGAGCTCTCCGTTATCCCCCCGTTAGCTTGTGTGTGTACTTAATGTATCGTGTGTGTTTCCCAGGATACGGGAGCTGTCCTCCATGCGCATCGGCACGCTGGTGAAGATCAGTGGTCAGGTGGTGCGCACCCACCCCGTGCATCCCGAGCTGGTGGGCACGCACACACGCACACACACACACATGTGCAACCGCACACACACACACACACACTCACAGGGCCGCTAAGGTGCCCTACGCGAGCGGGGGGGGGATCCCCTTTTTATATATTAGGTAAAAACATCTAATTTGCCGAAATGGAGTGATAGGTTGTACAATTAAGAGCTAACAACGGTGGGCCTCTTCATAACTAATTTACATATTTTTTTATTCAATAATGCAATTTTTAATTTTTTTACAAACCTTAATTTTTGGTGCCCCCTCAGGTACTTGGTGCCCTACGCACTCTGCGTACTCTGCGTATAGGGGCCGGCGGGCCTGCACACACACACAAACATGCTGAGGATTTACAAAAAGTGCACGCAGATTTGTAGAAATTAAAATTATAAATATGCACGCACACGCGCCTGAAAAGGGCCCTTGTCGAACTTAGAACATTTCCAGAGAACAACAAAAAAGGTTGCACATACGCACACATAATGACGTTGTCTGGGCCCGTAGCAGTAGACTGACAGCGTTGTCTGGGCCCGTAGCGGTAGACTGACCACGTTGTCTGGGCCCGTAGCAGTAGACTGACCACGTTGTCTGGGCCCGTAGCAGTAGACTGACCACGTTGTCTGGGCCCGTAGCAGTAGACTGACCACGTTGTCTGGGCCCGTAGCAGTAGACTGACCACGTTGTCTGGGCCCGTAGCAGTAGACTGACCACGTTGTCTGGGCCCGTAGCAGTAGACTGACCACCCCCCCTGGCCCTCTCTGCAGGTGAGCGGCACCTTTCTGTGCCTGGACTGCCAGGGCTTGATCAAGGACGTCCCACAGCAGTTCAAATACGCCCTGCCCACCATCTGCCGGAACCCCGTGTGCAACAACCGCGCCCGCTTCCACCTGGACACGCACAAGTCCAAGTTCATCGACTTCCAGAAGGTAAGGTCCCCAGATGTGTGTGTGTGTGTGTGTGGTTATGTTATTCGCTTGTTTGTGGTGTTACGTCTGTATGAATAAATATAATTTACTTGAGACTACAGGTGGGAAATAGAATGTGGCTAAAACCTGTTGCAATGCATAAGTCCTTGGTCTAAACAAGGTTAACGTTTCTTTGTACATTGTTCCTGTTAAATAAATGTACATTACATTACATGAGGTGAGAATAGGTGGTCATATTAGGGTTGCTGAAGGTGTGTGGTTGTGTGTGTGTGTGTGTGTGTGTGTGTGTGTGTGTGTGTGTGTGTGTGTGTGTGTGTGTGTGTGTGTGTGTGTGGTTGTGTGTGTGTGTGTGTGTGTGTGTGTGTGTGTGTGTGTGTGTGTGTGTGTGTGTGTGCAGGTGCGTATCCAGGAGACCCAGGCGGAGCTTCCCCGCGGCTCCATCCCCCGCTCCATGGAGGTGATCCTGAGGGCGGAGGCGGTGGAGACGGCGCAGGCCGGCGACCGCTGCGACTTCACCGGCACCCTCATCGTGGTTCCCGACGTGTCCCAGCTCAGCACCCCCGGTACGCAGCACCCCCCTGCCCCCTACCATACGCTCCCCCATCCATCGGCCCACCTTCCAGTCTGCCCCCCGGCTATCCCGCCATCCCCCCACCTTGCACCCACCCATCCACCCACCAAGACCTCTCAGAATCTGCATCATTGTGTAATAAAGGGGATCGTTATGAACAATGTTATACTGTTAAATAATATCACGTAAGGATTTATTGGGGAGAGAACGCATTCATCCGTGTTGATCTGAAGACGACGGGTTTGGTGTTGTAACTGATACCTGTGTCTTAATAACGTGTGTGTGTGTGTATTTGGGTGCTTGTGTGCGTGTGTGTCTGTGTGTGTGCGTGTGTGTGTGTGTGTGTGTGCGTGCGTGTGTGTGTGTGTGTGTTTGGACAGGCCTACGTACGGAGACCAGTTCCCGCGTGGGCGGGGGCCAGGGCTATGAGACGGAGGGCATGAGGGGCCTCAAGGCTCTGGGGGTCCGAGAGCTGTCCTACAGACTGGCGTTCCTGGCCTGCTATGTAGCCCCCACCAACCCACGGGTAACACTCACTGTTATAGTACAGTACCGCATATTCTGTACTCTAGGGTTAGGGTTATTCAACTGTACACTTTTGTATTGTGGTTAATATTCGAGTGTCTTTATTCTCACCCGTAGTTTATTTATATAACAATGTTGTATTTTCCTATAGTTAATATATTAGTGTTATTTTCTCGGCCGTAGTTTACTTATCTTACAGTGTTGTTCTTTACCGTAGTTAATATATGATGTTTATTTTTTATCTTTATTCTGGCCTGTAGTTTACTTATCTTACAGTGTTGTACTTTACAGTAGTTAATATATGGTCTTTATATTTTATCTTTATTCCGGCCTGTAGTTTGGCGGGAAGGAGCTCCGCGAGGAGGAGCAGACCGCAGAGAGCATCAAGAGCCAGATGTCGGTGAAGGAGTGGGAGAAGGTGTTTGAGATGAGCCAGGACAAGAACCTCTACCACAACCTCTGCACCAGCCTCTTCCCCACCATCCATGGTGAGCCCTTTGGTCGCCCCGAGGAGCCGACGTTGGCACAGAATCCACCAATCGCTGAGCAGCAGGGGCATAGCCGCTAACTTAAATTGGATTGGTTGATTTATTTCAGATTTTTGAATCATGACGGTGAATCTTTGTTGTCGTTGTTTGGTGTGCGTCACCGCAGGCAACGACGAGGTGAAGCGCGGCGTGCTGCTCATGCTGTTTGGAGGCGTTGGCAAGACGACCATGGAGGGCACCTCGCTGAGAGGAGACATCAACGTGTGCATCGTGGGAGACCCCAGCACGGCCAAGAGCCAGTTCCTCAAGTGCGTCGCACTAACGCATTCTCCTGCACAATCACACTCACACTCACTGACCACGCGTCTGTGGTCGTTGTTGTACCTGCCCCAATATCCATTTTCCCTTTTGATTGTAGTCGTATGCTTTGGAACAAAGCGTCTTAAGTGGCTAAATGTAACGTAAATGTAGTGAGATGAATGATTATAACCCGAATAACTTTATGCACAATCAGAATATGTAAGAATTTGACGGTAGTTTGATTGTATATGGATACATCGTGTGGATATGGAGCGGCCATATGCTGCTGCATCTGCCTTCTCTCGACACATTCCTCCCAAGAGAGACTATGTGGCTCATCGAATCGAATCTAAACTGTGCGTGTGTGTGTGTGTGTGTTTTTATGTGTATGTGTGTGTTTTTGTGTATGTTTGTCTGTGTGTTTGTGTGTGATTTTGTCTGCATGTGTATGTGTGTGTGTATGTGTGCGTGTGTGTTTGTTTGTATCTGTGTGTGTGCAGGCACGTGGAGGAGTTCAGCCCCCGGGCGGTGTACACCAGTGGTAAGGCCAGCACGGCCGCCGGTCTCACGGCAGCCGTCGTCCGCGACGAGGAGTCCCACGAGTTCGTCATCGAGGCTGGGGCTCTCATGCTCGCCGACAACGTGAGTACCACAGGTTGTGGGTCATCATTAGTCTGCTAGTGCCTGGATAGTGTATTCTCTTCATGACACGACATGCTATGTTAAATCAATGGTAATAGTTTGAAGTAGTTAAATCGTAGTTAAACAAGGTGGTCAGTGTATTTCTTTGTTTCTGTGACTAAAAATGTAGTAATGGTAGTAACTGTGTGTGTGTGTGTGTGTGTGTGTGTGTGTGTGTGTGTGTGTGTGTGTGTGCGTGTGTGTGTGTGTGTGATTGTTTGTCCAGGGTGTGTGTTGCATCGATGAGTTTGACAAGATGGAGACGAGAGATCAGGTGGCCATCCATGAAGCCATGGAGCAGCAGACCATCAGCATAACCAAGGCTGGAGTCAAGGTACACACACACACCTCACATATACACACACACACACACACACACACACACACACACACACACACACACACATACACACACACACACACACACCTCACATATACACACACACACACACACACACACACACACACACACACACACACACACACACACACACACACACACACACACACACACAGAGGGATATCACCTGTTCCTTTCCATTATCAAAGACTAACAAAGAGCTCCTCCCCCCTCTCTCCAGGCCACCCTGAACGCCAGGACGTCCATCTTGGCGGCGGCCAACCCGGTGGGGGGGCGCTACGACCGCAGCAAGAGCCTGAAGCAGAACGTCAACATGAGCGCCCCCATCATGAGCCGCTTCGACCTCTTCTTCATCCTGGTGGACGACTGCAACGAGGTGGGCGGGCGCTGGGGGGGGTTTGTGTGTGTGTGAATACAGTATGTGTGTGTGATAGTGTTAATCCTGCAAGTGTCTTCAGTGCAAAATACTACAATGGATAATTTATCGGTAATTTACATATTTCATTTCAAGCTGAGATGACCTCAACGTCAGATTCTAAGATTTTCGTATTTTCTTCGCCTTTCTTGAACTGCGAAAATATCGGGGATACGTCAAAAACTCAAAAACCTTGGGAAATGTTGCTCGGATTAAACATGCAAAAGCGTTTTGTGACAAGCAGAAAACATTGGTAATAATGGATGCTCGGCCGGGGCGATAAACCAATGCGTGTTGCCTAGGTGACGGACTACGCCATCGCCAGGCGCATCGTGGACCTGCACTCCCGCGTGGAGGACTCCGTGGACCGGCTCTACTCGCTGGACGAGATCCGCAGATACCTGCTCTTTGCTCGGCAGTTCAAACCCAAGGTGGGGGTCTGACCGTGGGGGTGTGACCATGGAGGGTTCTGACCGTGGGGGTCTGACCGTGGGGGTGTGACCGTGGGGGTCTGACCGTGGGGGTCTGACCGTGGGGGTCTGACCGTTGAGGTGTGACCATGGAGGGTACTGACCGTGGGGGTGTGACCGTGTGGCTTAGGCTGTGTTCCTATTTCTGTCTGTCCCTCCATCCGTCAACCTATCCCTGTCAATCCCTTCTGTCTGATTCTCTGCCTTTCCCTCTTCGGTCTTTCCATCCCGTCCGTTTTCCTCTTTGTGTCTCTCTCTCTGTCTGTCTTTCAGTCTGTCTCTCTGTCCATCCCTCTCTCTCTGTCTGTCTTTCAGTCTGTCTCTCTGTCCATCCCTCTCTCTCTGTCTGTCTCTCTGTCCATCCCTCTCTCTCTGTGTGTCTCTCGGTCTGTCTCTGTCCATCCCTCTCTCTCTCTGTGTCTCTCGGTCTGTCTCTCTGTCCATCCCTCTCTCTCTGTGTGTCTCTCGGTCTGTCTCTCTGTCCATCCCTCTCTCTCTGTGTGTCTCTCTGTCTGTCTCTGTCCATCCCTCTCTCTCTGTCTGTCTCTCGGTCTGTGTCCTCATCATGAGAGCGTTTTAAATCCATGTGCAGTGTTGACCTCTCCCCAGGCTCATGTGCCCTCGGGGGCCCCCTGCTGTGTCTCCTCTCATGCTCCTCCTTCCCTCCAGATCTCCAGCGAATCAGAGGAGTTCATCGTGGAGCAGTACAAGCACCTGCGCCAGCGGGACTCCTCGGGGGGCGTGTCCAAGTCGGCCTGGAGGATCACGGTGCGCCAGCTGGAGAGCATGATCCGCCTCTCGGAGGGCATGGCCCGCATGCACTGCTGCGACGAGGTTAGAGACGCTGCCGCTGATTGGCTCCCGCCGATACACTCCGCTTGATTGGCTCCCTCCGATTGGCTCCCCCTGATTGGCCCCCTCTGATTGCCTCCCTCTGATATGCTACCTAAATATGATGAGATTCTATTAATTAATTAATTATTGCTCTATTAATTAATTTATCCCAGACTGGAAATTCAGAAATAACCTACAAACGGATGTGTAAGGCAAAATATGATCTTTGTGTTCAGGCAATGCAATAAAATGTATCAAATCCATTAAAAAAAACACCAAATCAAAACAGATAAAAGATTAAAATAACTAAACGATAAGATACTTGAAGGAGCAAATAAATAGATGTAAACCAAAAAATCCAAGAAATGAAAAATTTACATATTTACATCCCTTTTCAAAACGTTCAAAATGATGGAGTGGGTTGGACCAAAGCACCACCTATTGACGGTGGTGCTTTCTGGAGGACGTGTTTGTGTGCATGCGTGTTGATGCGGTTGTTTCGGCCCCCCAGGTGCAACCGAAGCACGTGAAGGAGGCGTTCCGCCTGCTCAACAAGTCCATCATTCGCGTGGAGACCCCGGACATCAACCTGGAGCAGGACGAGCCAATGGAGGAGGAGGAGCAGGAGCAGCCGCCGCAGGAGAATGGTACCTCCCCACACACACACACACACACACACACACACACACACACACACACACACACACACACACACACACACACACACACACACACACACACACACACACACACACACACACACACACACGCCTATGGAAGTGCACGCACAAACATGCAAACATACTTACAAACATATATGTGTAAACATACATATATACAAACATACATATACATACATTCATACATACAATCATCATGTACAAACACACATGCATACTATCGCAAATGCACACCACGACCTACTGATACTGTATACATTACACAACAATACATAACATAATAATCATATGCAAAATAGAATACACAAATCAAACCATCTTGTCCCCTCATCTACCCAGGCCATGACGTTCCCAACGGCGTCAACGGGACCGACGGAACCAACGGCCACGGCAACGCCAACGGAACTAACGGCCACGGCAACGGCGTGAGCGGCCCCGGCGAGCCGGGCAGCCAGGCCCTCCCGGCCCTCCGCCTGTCCTTCACCGAGTACAGACGCATCTCCAACCTGCTGGTGCTGCACCTGCGCCGCGCCGAGGAGGGTGAGCCCCCCCCCCCCCCCCCCCCCCAGTGACGCTGCTGCTCCTGTTTGGATCCATGGAGAACGGCCCATCCCAGACTAGGGCTGAATGATTTGGGGAATAATCGAATTGGGATTATTTAGACCAAGATTGCGAATGCGATTTAGTAGGAGATTTTTATTTTTAAGGTTCATTATGTTCTGTATTATTAACTAAATAGGAAATAAATCATTCTATAATATGAAGCAGGTTGAGGTTGGGCCGTTCCTATCAGAAGTAGGCAGGGGTGGACTGGGAGACCAGCCCACTACATTATTAGCACTAGGGGTGGGAGGAGACGAACGGGAAGAACCTATATCCGAATAATAGTACAGTTTTTTGTTTTTCAAGTTTGTGTTTCTTGTGCTGCTGACAAGAAAGGTGTGAAACCCGAACAGGAAGTTAACAGACAACCTGTGGTTGCTGCATCTCCACCCGCCATATCTACTACAAAACCCTTGTTAAATATCACACATGATCCAACGCTAAATCCTCTCTTGCAGTTATTAGTCTGTGACTGTGAAAATCGTTTGGTGTAAGCCCAGCATTAGTTAAAACCAGACTCGGACAATAATAACAAAATCTCCTGACAAATAATCTAAATAGAAACATATTACAGACAGTAACATCATTAGAGCTGAAACCAATTTGTTTTAACGGTGACTCAGTCATTATGAAACCATAAATAGAGAATTGAATATTTTTTCTCATATACTTCTCATATTCTCATACACGTGTATGTGCACATGTATGTATACATGTGCACATACATGTATATGAGAATGCATATCTATTCAGACCTGTAATTCGGCCTACCTGCATAACTGTTAATTTAACTTAAAAGATATGCAAATGTTTGAAATTAAAATCTATGTGAAAATCTTCAACCAGGAAATAATCATAATCAAACCTTTTGTTTCAATCTGAGGCAAAACAAGTTGCATAATAAACTCACAAAGTCAAGAGAAGCGCTCTCTCTCTCTCTCTCTCTCTCTCTCTCTCTCTCTCTCTCTCTCTCTCTCTCTCTCTCTCTCTCTCTCTCTCTCTCTCTCTCTCTCTCTCTCTCTCTCTCTCTCTCTCTCTCTCTCTCTCTCTCTCTCTCTCTCATAGAATAACTTCTAGCAGGTGAGGAAAACCTGTTTGACAGGAGATGATGGTAGCAGAGAATATAAAGAGACATTTATGAATAACCAATTGTCATTTTATCACACATATAGTATGTTTCTTCACATAAACCTTTAAACATACACATATTGCATTCCTCGAAATAGTCATCACCTCAGTAAACAATAAATGAATTGAAAGATTACAATAAATTCAATGGCAAATATTGCAAATTAAACTAATTATTTCCAATAGGTTTACTTGTATTTTGTGCTAAAATTCAAAGTTTCACATCTGTATTTACAATACAGCTTGATTCTGCATCTCTATTTACAGCTCATTATTAGTCCATGTCAATGTTTACTGTTGCTATGGCAACAAGGGACTGCTGACGTTAGCAGCTGTTAGCTAGCTTAGCCAAATCATCTGAACAATAATAACCAATAATATCACAATTCGGCCTATTTAAACAAAATCAACCACAACTACCAACAGTCACAGCCCTTCAACTCTGGGCTAATATGTTGTCACAAGTATGCAGTTAATTAGGTCACATCACATTCAATGTAAAAACGTTTTCTACTTGGTTTTGGACATGTCTCAAAATGTAGCCTAGGCTAACGTTACTTAGCATATATGCCTCCACTCGCTCGTCTCCTGGCGCAGCAGCACCTGCTGGGGTGTGGACCCTGGCACCAAATAGGTCTGTCAATTTTGAACATTTAACTTCCATCTCCAGAGGCTTAAGTCGCCGTTTTTCAGCACCACCCGGGCGTTTTCAGCTCCGTACCGGCTCCCGGCTCCGGACCATGCCATGAGGTCCCGCCAACCCTGGTTTGTGTTGTGATTGACAGCACTGTCAGGGCTCTCTGAGCCAGTCAGCCCATGATTGATTGACAATGACAAACATAGACCAATAATATGCGTCGATGCTGGCAAACCACTGCTAGCTCTCTGTAGCCCATTGGCCGGCCCAATTGGAGGGAATTTAGAGAGAGAGGAACATAGCGGACCGGACCGGCCCACATTGGGTCAACGGCCCACCGGGACGATGCCCGGTATGCCAGATGGCCAGTCCACCCCTGGAAGTAGTTGGAGGTTAGGGCGTCCCCATCAGAGGCAGGTGGAGGGTAGGGCGTCCCCATCAGAGGCGGGTGGAGGGTAGGGCGTCCCCATCAGAGGCGGGTGGAGGTTTGGGGCGTCTGGCTCAGGGATGCCCACAGATTGGGCTGAGCACAACGAGCCCAGTACCTTTTCTCTGGGGTTTGACCACCCCTACCCACTACAACACAGTCCAACCCCTTCTTAAAGTGGGTGTGCTTGGGCTTCCCTCATGTTTCCCCAGATTTATTGGTCTTTCTTTGTTCGTTTTTTTAGTTTTTTATTTGAATTGACCTGTTCACTAAAATGTAACGGTTTGTGTCTTGTGTCTTTCTTCCCAGCTGAGGAAGAGGAGGAGCTGAAGAAGAGTGCGGTGGTGAACTGGTATCTGAGTGAGATTGAGTCTGAGATTGACTCGGAGGAGGAGCTGATCAACAGGAAGAGCCTGATAGAGAAGGTCCTCAACAGGCTGGTGCACTATGTAAGTACCACCACTCAGTTCGCAGGTCCCCACCACGCAGGTCCCCACCACGCAGGTCCCCACCCCGCAGGTCCCCACCACGCAGGTCCCCACCACGCAGGTCCCCACCACGCAGGTCCCCACCACGCAGTTTGCAGGTCCCCACCACGCAGGTCCCCACCACGCAGGTCCCCACCACGCAGGTCCCCAAATAGACACACTGGTTTAACATTTCAACCAATTATATCATTATTATTCCCGCTCCGATTCCCGCATGACCTAAGGAAATCCTGAAGACTCCCCCCACTTATTTTGAAATGTGTGATATTATGGAAGTAAAATACACGCTGAATGCCATTCAATGTTGTCTTTACACTTGGTGAGTTCTGAGTTTATATCTCTCTCTCTCTGCCTCTCTCTCTCTCCCTGGTTCCCACTCTCTCTCTCCAACAGGATCACATCCTCATTGAGCTGTCTCAGGGGGGTCTAAAGGGGGCGGAGTCTGCGGGGGAGGAACAGGAAGTGATCCTGGTGGTCAACCCAAACTATAACTTGGACGACTAGAGTCTAGGACACACACACACACACACACACACACACACACACACACACACACACACACACACACCCTTAATAACTCCTTTTTGTGAGTTGTTTTCTTATTAGGCCGCTTATATGTAGCTCATACATAAGAAAAGCGATCCAAATCTTTTTATTTTAAATGTTTGATGTTCGTTCTTTAAAAGGGTCTCAAACTATTAGACAGAATTTGACGTTCTTTTAAAGAGTACTTTTGTTTTAGTCAAACTGACTTCTGTAAATAGGCTGCTATAAAATGTCTGTTTGCTTGTGTTTAGCACACATGTCGTTTTTGAGAACTATGAATTCCTTAACTACATGATTTGTGGTTTATTCTCTCTATAGAACTCTTAATTTGTACAGAAAGTATGTCCACATGATGAATATGTTGATTCTGTAAGCATCATTTAGCTCAACCCAATGTTCAGGGTGCTTACATGTTTTCCTTTACTAAAGCCAATTTCTGTATTTGTCGATTTGAGGTTTGATCCATCGGGGGAATAAAGTTGCATTTTGGCTCATGTATATGTGATACCATTGTCTGATTACCGACTTTAATAATTAGTGTATCGACTAAATTCAAGCTAAACATTTAACTCTGGGCAATATATTTAGACAGATACGAAATGGATTGCCGCCTACACAAAACAAGGGATGTGTTTAGTTGACATTTTGAGTTCTGTGTGAATGAAACAAGTAAACATAGCATTTACACCAAGATATCCATCCGCATTAATCTAGAAATCATTAAATTGATTGAAAAGTTATAAATTGTACGGGGTAGTGTTTGATAAATATTGTGCGTATTTAACCGCGTAGTTCATCGCAGTATGCGCATGCGTATTCCTCCTGTCATAACATAACCAACAAAGATGGCGGCGACCTGTTGGAACCTTGCTAGGTCGGCTCTGCTGAAAGGTAACGTAACTTTATATTATATTCTTTAGTTCAGACACTAACAGTTCTTGACACTGCATACCAAATTGTGTGATTTGTAATATCCGAATGGCTATCGTTAGCCAGAAAACTGTTCAGGTTTTTGAGAAGAAAAGCACTGCCTTTACCAAAATCATCACATCATAAAATAAATAAGTGTAGGCCGACTTGGTGGGTAATAAAAAAACACCTCCAACTTTTAACTCTTCGCAAAGAAGGGGTAACCGACTTCCCATAGGAATAGCCTACTCGGTGCATCAGTGCACATGAGCAGAATTCTGTCGATCATCTGTTTTGTCGCTATTAATAAATGTTTTTTTTGTTCCTGTTGAAGGTGTGCGGCCCATGCCAGGCCAGCTTCAATGGACACATAAACGCCCAACCACAGCAGTGCCCGTGTGCATGAAGGCAGCTCAGTGCCGACCGCTGCACCTCACCCACGGACCCGCACTCTGCAGCACCAGTAAGGGACAACAGACCACAGACACGCCGAAAGACGGCAAGAACACGAAGGAGGATGAGGAAATGTACGACGGTCCGGAATATATTCCCAGGAGGAAGGCCAAGAATCCCATGATGAAAATCGGTTATGCATGGTGAGATCTCCCCTGGCCTAACTTCCAAGTTGTAACGATATCTTTTGTAGCAGCCTCTTATTTTTCGTTTTCTATTGCTTAGCTAATAAGGAAACACCATTAGTTAGCATGGGCAGGCAGGATATGATTAACATTTTCAGGTTTTGTCTTGTGCTTTTCAACTTGAGTTTTGGGGCGACGAAGAGACATGAACAATTTGACACACCATGTTTCCCCCGTCTTGTCGACGCTATAGGATGATTGGCCTTCCTTGTGGCATCTTGGGCTTTGTCCTGGCCAAGAGAGAGGTGGACAAGAACCGCCTGAAGCAGTTGAGGGTCCGCCAGAGGATGAAGAGGTCCAACGAGGGCGACTACGAGGGCAGCCGGTACCAGAGACACGGTGATGAGGGTCTGGAACTCAACCGGTAACGGTGCACCCCGGAATGTTGGTGATGACCATACGTATGTGGTTGTGCTCAGATAGGACTTTGTTTCCTGAAGTTGCTCTCCCCTGCTGGCAGAAGATAGGTTTCCCATTCCAGGGTGTTGAACCAAAAATCAGGTGCAGGGGGAGCTACACGTCAGTTATTGAATCCGTTTTCATTCCGGACGGCCTCCTCAACGGTGGATTCATGGACGATGTGACTGGGCTCGAGTACGACTGAATGAGGGGGAGGTAGTAATCTTTTTTTAATGTCATGACATTAATCAAATAAATATAGAAGCAAAGTCCTTTGTCCATATACTCTGATCATGTATTGTAAGTGTTTAATGAAAATATGAGAACTTACAACATTAAAGTGATGCAGCAGCCACACTGTACCTCTTGCAAATAAAATATTTATTGATTTATAAAACCTAAACATGTGATTTCATTCCAAGCCCTTCCTCCGTAAACATAACCTGAAGCTTAACCTTTCTGATCAAATTTATATAGTCTTTAAGCTGCAAAATAAGTTTGAAGCATAAACAAAGTAAACATGATGTTATGGTTATTTTCTTCCTGGCATCAATGGTTTAACATCACTCAACGAGTGATCCCTTATCACTTGGTGCGAGGGCAAGATGAAGTGAAAGTGCACCAATGATATATACAAACTGCTACCCAGATTGGCAAAATAATAACAAAGTGCACAGCAGGAAGACATCTATGAAGGCAGAGGAAACAGTTCATTAAAAAGGCATCTCATGAGGTACACAGAGACTGAAGCTAAGCCTGCAGGCACACACATTTAACATTCAAAGTTGATTTAACATTCAAAACACTTCGTTTTCTCATCCACTTTCAAACTTCAGCAGCAGACTTGGTTGAAATAATGTAAAGATAATGCAAGGATATAGGATAAGTAACTATTTGAACAGGTCAGTTTATATACACGCATACTGGAGTTACAATTGTGACCACCTTTAAAGTTGTATGTGGCACAAATGTAGATTTGTTCCATCAAAGTGCATTATATGTGCTTATACATATAAATCATCTTTTTACAAAGACCCTTTTTGGCTTTCTCCCTAGCAAGCCCTTTGTTCAGTTTGTCAACATGGAATGATTCTCATGTAATTTAAAGGCCAGTTATTGATCCTTTTCTTTTTAAACAACTGATTAAGTCAGACAAATTCCTTATATATTAATACAACTAAATAGAGCGAAAAAGCACCAGGATAATGTTTGCTGTTCTGTGTCTTAAACAACAATCCTCCTCACATCCTGCCGACCATTAAATGCTGTCTTTCCCCTGTTGGCCATATAAGGCTGTGTTTCCAGTGTGAGCTTATCTTTTTGCGGCACCAATGAGCTGCAGGAGCATGAGAAAGATCTGGACGATGTCGACGTAAAGGGAGAGGGCGCCGAAGACGTACTCTTCCGGGCTGATCGAGTGCTTCCTGTTGCCTATCAGCAACTGCGTGTGGTACGCCAGGAACTGTGGAAGATACAGGAACTGACATCACGGGAGAGCCCCAAGTGTTTTCAAGGACGCTTACAATTAAACCGAAGGAAACTAAGATCTACGCTAGTTGAACGAGTCATCTGTACAAGGAAACAGTCGATATCCTTACACACCATGGAATGCTTGTATTCTGGTTCGTGTATGGAAAGGTTGGAGGGGAAACTATTGCGCAACCACACATTTGGAAACCATTACCCGAGCCCCATAAAGTAGAGGGTGCCAGCGCGCTGCACTACTCACCAGGGTGTAGACAATGGCCCCCATAGCGGCATACAGCATGTGAAGCCACGGCATCTGTTTGGGACAAAATGTTCACGTTTCAACAGGGATGCAGTAATATGAAATGGATCGGAAGATGAGGTCTTCATAAGCTGCTGTATGCTGATATTGAGGACTCACTATAGGGCCAAAATCATGAATAAATTGACGTCCATTATACAAAATGTCCATATGCTACAAGATATTCCTATGTTCCTATATTTAGTTATAGGCCGTTTTAGTTTTTTATATATTATTTAGTTAGATCGCTTGGTACAGATATGAACAACTACAGGCCAATAGTGCTTTTGATTGGTATTTTACAGCAACAATGGTCATTTGGCCTATAAACCATGTCATGGGACGACATTTGATTAAAGTTTTTATGAAATGGCACAAAATGTAAAATAAACAATTAAAAAAAATTAGTATTACTTTCAAATAACCAACCGATATTACCCATTTTCAACATAGCCGAGACAGTACAAGGATGAACAGAGATTTTGTGTAACTCACATATTTGAAGGACAGCACGATGGTGGTGATGATGCCTGTAACGAGCATCACAATCCCCAGCACGCAGAAGAGACCTTGGCACTTGGTGAAGTCCACCTGAGAGACAGGAACCACATGCATGTTTACAGGCCTTGCTTAAAACACAGCCCCACACACACACACACACACACACACACACACACACACACACACACACACACACACACACACACACACACACACACACACACACACACACTATTATTATGTAACAGTTTGAGTTATTTTTAACGTATACCGATTCTTCCAAAGAGCATTAAGTTGAATGTAAAAAAAAAAAAAGGTAATTTGGTCTAGTAATCATTGTGCAACACACTCGTACCTTAGTCTGGAAACAGAAGACAGTAACGACAATGCAAACCACAGCGGTGATGCCCAATGCCAGGAACACTGATTTGGTATCATAGCGACTGATAGACGGGATAAAAACCACACAGACACTTTCACACAAAGCGATTTACAACCTGGGAAAAATCTGAGAATACAATCAAAATCTGAGTAGCTAGAAAAAATAAAAATAGAGGAAGAGTAGCTAGCTATATAGGAATCGGAACACAGGATAACAGAATCATTTATATTCATCATTTTGTAGTTATAATTATTAGTAGTCAAGTTATCACTAGTGTTCACAAATTAAACATAAGAGTAAAATTGTATAGATTATATATTGTTTAAAAAAATATCCATCCTTTGATCTCTACTAGCGCCCTTTACTTTCTGCCTATGACACTCCGAATTTTCCAATTGGTATAAAGTACCCCCTTATCTCTTATGGTGGAAACAAAGTATGCAGGGTTTATGAAGATCATAGAAGGACAGGTGAACAGTGTTTGGGTGCTAATGTAGTGCCTCACCTTGATATGGACCCGGTCATATAGGACAGGGCCAGGGTCTGTACAGAGCACAGGAGAATCAAGTCAACACCAACACAAAGAACACAAACTGGTGAACTTCGGTTCACCAAACTTCTAATTGACTTCTAATTATTTGGCCATTGTTTGGATCAAATTTATTTTCCATGACCATCATATCAAAATGTAAATCATATCAATTCCAAATGAACGCCTCAGTTAGGGGATTGTGGAGCAGTTACTTTCTTTAAATGTCATATTGCCTTGCATTTTTGGACTCACAAATATCAGCAAAAGGATGACATTCCATGGGAATTTCCTCCTACGAAAGGTAGAAAATGTATTTCAATTAAACAAAGCATTACAATTTGTACTTGATGATTCCTATCTACAAATGTGGTCACCCAGTGTTCACCCACCTGGGTCCTGTGCAGCAGACCAGAACAAGGTGTGTTACAAAGTACACGCCACTATAGAAAGGCAAAGGAAAGAAGAGAAAGGGAGAAAATGCGTCACAGGTATCAATGGGTACTGGGACTCGATGAGTTTATTTGCAGCCGAAAAGGAATTTCGTTACAATGACATTACTTACAATGAGGCCCAGTAGATGGCTGGGTTTTGTTGCACAAACAACCTGACCGGTTCCCTAAAAGGATACAGAGACACAGTTACAAACCACACCTGCAGCCTACTGCATCAGACATGCAGATAGCCGTGCGGCCATCGGCGTGTACTTACACGAAAACAAACACAGCCACGATCGCCGTGGTGAGAAGCAGCTGGGAGGCCAGTATCATATACACCTGAGGGGAGACGGGGGCAGAGATAATAAGAAACTTTGTCCCATGTACCTGAACAGGTAAACACACTATTTTCAGTCAGGGAGCTGTCAGTGGTCCTCAGAGGTGCTTACCTTGCGGATGAAGGCATGGCGAACACTGAGGCTGTCCCAACCGCTGTCCCTCGCAGCAAACCCCCCCCCTTCTGCGTCATCTGGTAGGAGATGGAGCACCCGTCAACAATGCGCCACCGACACTGACCTCACTGCTTTACATAACGACCTCCCTACACAGTGACCTCAGAGCTACAGCTGAGGCGTCTTGCTCTAAAAAGGAGCCCACCGGTTATGGCTGCCGAGATAGGGTATCAAACCGAGCGCCGGTCAGCTGGGACTGAAACCCCCATGGCGGCTGCAGTATCCTGCCCTCGCCCTTTAGCCCCCAAACAAACAAACAAACAGGAACACATCACAAGGAACACAGGTCGCTGGCAAGGGATCATCTCCACGGCCACAGGTCCTACCTGAGCTGAAGACATCGGAGGGCATCGTGGGCGGCATCATAGGGGGCATGGGAGGCATGGGTGGCTGGTTGGGGTACCCATAGCCAGCACCGGGATGAGGCTGCCCCGCTTTCGGACCGGGCGGGTATCCCCCCGGCGGGTAGCCCCCCGGCGGGTAGCCCCCGGGCTGCCCGGAGTAGGGGGGCGCGTTGGGGGCGGCGCCGTACGGTGCAGACGGGTGGCCCTGTGGGGGCCCCCCGAAGCCTGGGAAACCGTAGGCCGGGGGAGGGGGGTAGCCGCCGCCACCCTGGGGCCCGTACAGCGGGGCGAGGGAGGGGTCGTAGCCGGGGGGATAGTCTGACCTGGACATGCTTACCTGGAGGAACATGGGGAGAAGGAGGCACGGTCAGGGCCGGACACACACACACACACACTGGTGTCTGAGATCACAGCAGGGTTGTTTATTTTTATTAACTTGAGTCCATTGAAACACAAAGCCTACCTAACCTACCTCTTCATTGGGCAGGAGTTCAGTTACAAAACATTGACAAGAGATCACTGTCAAGAGGCTACTGGACTATAATGAGGAGTGGGAGAAATGAAAAATAAATACACCAAAAGACAAATCCTGTCATGGCTGTCTCTAAACTGGATCTCCCAGGCACCAGTCTGATAGCAGATCAAAAGAGCCACACATAGGGCCATTGCTCAGTCTCTTGATTTATATAAAGATGTGCAGGAATACTGTTTAGTGTTTACATATGTCTCCAATGTTCGGAAGTCTGATTAACCATTTTACTCACTGATGACTGGCTGACTTAAACATGGGAGTCAAAAAATGGGAATCAACAGTAAGCCTACCAGTAGTTAATGAGCATTACCGTTCACTACTGTCAATAATGGTCAGATAGAGGCGATCATTTACACTTTGCCTTCTGCACACCACTAAAGAGAGGAAACAGGGAGAAATTCAAACCCTCTCTGCTCTCTTCCTCAAAACAAATCATTTGGCTAAATTCAAGGTGCGTGCGTGCGTGCGTGCGTCCACGCACACAATAGCAACAACAGGGTATAATTGTACTATAATTTTAGTTTTCCTTATAAGTTCCAACGTGTTCCCTGTTGTAAATACTTGGTTGATACAATAACTGACAAAAATTATTTACACAAAGTAGTTACCAATCAAGAAAAGTTCGACTTTCCGAAAAACGGACAAAAACGAAAATCAATGAGGATTTAGTCATTGGCATCCCCGATCCCCAGGCAACAGCATGAAAACAAACACATGGAAAGAAATTGCTCAACAGACAGCCATGGTGCTCGGCCTTAAAAAAAAACACCCAACATTCACAGCCGCCTGGAAAGATGTTGGTTGTGCTTGTTCTTGAGGCGGGGCCCTTTAAAACAAGCGCCTCCTTTGGCTCCGGCGGCCACCCTCTCGGATATCGAACAAAGCAATGCGTTCAGGAGATTTTCATTTATTTGGCCAACGGCACCAGTAATTTGAGAAGATATACATCACACAAATATATAAAACTCACTCATTTTAGTTCTAACCTTCACGGCTTCACAATCTATGTGGTTAATAATAACTGAAACGTGTTTCAAACCAAAACACGTTTGGTGAACCTCTTCTGGCCTCTGAACCAGAAGAGGTTCAGAGGCCATGTTTACCCGGAGGGAGAACTCATGTAGGCCTAAATAGAGTTGTGGATGTAAGTGAAGCGGAACAACACAGCCTATTCAATTAACAGGGTTTCTATGTTAGCATTTGGTTGTTTAGGGATACTGGATCACTTCAACCGATATAAAAACGATATGATATTAAGGACCAAGTTTTCAGGGGGCAGAAGTTGGAGGCAAGTGAGCTTTTATGTTATAAATGTCCTAAACCTGGATGTTGAACGACACCTACAGGCCGACGTATTCGTTCGCTTAAGTGGGAACATGGCGAAGGTAGAAAAATAGTTTTGACTTACCCGATAAAGATGACAAACGACCGGATGAGGTCCCGCAGTTTACCGACTAAAATACGTGTTAAGATGATCAATGTCTTGCCAAGCCTGACAATGCCATTCACTTGGTAAAAGAGCAGATATTATTTGGAAAAGACACAACTTCGAAGCAGCAACCATTAACTAAACAACCAGGCCGCACCTAGCAATCATCACACTGGATCCCGATGACTAGAAAACTACCCGGTAGGCTACTCCAACCCATGACAAATAGGGTGGAGCCGAGCATATCTGCCAAACGCTAAAAGAACACACCCAGATGAGTGAGCAGCACGGTTTCTGGACGAGACCAGAGAAAGGGAGAGGGACCAAACCATCCTTGGATTTGGTTGCCTTAGCTGGCGGGGATAGTTACAAAAGCTACAGTGTAACCAATATTTCTAAAGATGAACAGGTCGGTTGTGTCTCGAATGAATTATTTGCTTAGAAGTGATTGAAACCAGTTGCATGGAGGTGGAATGTCGTCCCTGCTACATTCCCGTGTTTACTCGCTTTTCATTGGTTAAAAAAAAACCCCGACATGCATAGCGTTTGCATCCAGATGATTACCTAATCAGATAGTTACCGGACTGTTGATGGATATATAGAGGAAAAGGTAATCTATATATATTATTATAGACATAGTATACATAACATTGTATATCTATAGATATAGATATATAATGTCCTCTCCTAAACAAACACATTACACAAAAGGTGTACATATTTAATCCACGGTTATAGTGACAAAGAATAGTTTACATTTAGTTATTCAGCATTTCATCATTTTAAGTAAACATTACAATCCAAAGGTCAAATACATTCTTAGATATCCTTATCCATCCCCCTCTCTGTAAATCAAATGTTGGCACTCATTAACTAAATAGATCTTTAACAACATATAAATGACACTTTTTGATCGATAGATCCATCTATAGATATAGAAATATAAATAAAATACATTCTTAAAGTAAAAATACTTTAAGAATGAATTTGAGAGAACATTCCAAATCAAGAGATGAACAAGAATGATGTTTCGGTTGTATGTGCTGAATCCTCCCAGTGCTTCTTGTGGTTATCCATGGGGGTTCAACCTTACTGCATATGTCTTATAGACTCTAACAAACGGAAGGCTTTGTGTTTGTGTGGCACACTCTGCATTTGGCGTCATGTTTAAAAAACAAGTCCCAGTGGGTCCGGAAAATCTGACCGTCGGTCGTTTAGTTCTTGAGCATCTCCATCTCCGTCTCCGTCTCCATCTCCGTGAGGACCAGCTTCTTGGTCAGGGTGTACTTGGGCTGGGGCATCTGTTTGTGACGGAGATAGTCTCCTTTGCTGACCTCCCGGTTGACTCGCGTGAGCGTAGTGAGGAGGTCGTCTTTGCTGCACAGAAGATTAAAAAGAAGAATCAAGAAAATCAGTTGGATCAGGAGCCAGAGGAAGAGCCGATCAAAAGGGTTACTTTGGTCTTCGCGTGGAACTACTTTAGCTTCTACCCATCGAGGTCATTTAACCATTCCATCAATTTGCTCGTTTGCTCATCAAGTTGTCTTCGTAATCACAATTATACCCCCTCCACTATTTGGGGAAATTTAATTATTGAGAAATGACCAGCTTGCTTAGCTGATACGATTGTCTGATTCATTCTTATTCAACCATGTCAAGAGAGAAGAGAGAGGGGAGAGGGTTTGGATGCTGTTCTTTAAAGGGCTCATGTCATGCCACCAGGTGTGGCTGTGATTAGCTGGTACAAGCCATTTTGCTAAGGGAAGGAATGATTTTCATAGTGACATCACAAGTGGGTGTGTCCACCCAGATATATGAAGGATGGAGGAGCAACGTTTGCTACAGTCCAATGGGTAGGCTGGTAGACTGACCTATCCAGCGTAGATCTAGGTGGACACGCACACTTGTGATATCACTATGAAAATCATTCTTTCCCTGTGCCAAACGGCTTGTACCAGCTAATCACACCCATACCTGGTGGCATGACTTGAGCCCTTTAAAAGAGCCTCCAAACCCTCTCCCCTCCCCCCTCTCTCTCCTCCACCACCTCTCCCCCTCCAAACCCTCTCCCCTCCCCCCTCTTTCTCCTCCACCACCTTTCCCCCTCCACCCTCTCCCCTCCCCCCTCTCTCTCCTCCACCACCTCTCCCCCTCCACCCTCTCCCCTCCCCCCTCTCTCTCCTCCACTACCTCTCCCCCTCCACCCTCTCCCCTCTCTCTCCTCCACCACCTCTCCCCCTCCACCACCTCCCCGCCTCCATCTCTCACCGCTTGGCCGACACCAGCAACTGCTTGCACAGCTCCTGGATGTAGATGGACCCCGTGGAAATGTTCCGGAACGAGATGCACTCCTCCACTGTCGCCATGCCCATCAGGAAGTCCGCCTCCTCGGCCACCAGCTCCGCCGGCAGGGCCCCCGCGTCCACCTCCAGGCTCATGCTCGTCCTGCGGGCCTCCTCATCCTGGGGCCTGGGCGGACACGGCAGCGCCCCCTTCTGGTAGGTACTACCCTGGCAGGCCTGTATGAAGAACAGCTTGGGCTTTCCGGCCAGCGTGGGGGCCCCCGCACTGGTGAAGGGCATCCGCAGATCCCTCAGGGAAACTTTCTTCCCGTCCGTCCCGAACACGCACTCATTCTCCCCGTGGGACAGCACGCACACCACCTGGCCCGGGGCAGAGGAAGACGGGGCTGGATGGTCCGATGGTCAGGGTGTTGGGACCCCCAGGTGAAAGGTATGGGGCCCCAACCCTATAAACATGTGTAGTATACCCTGTGGTCCTCCCGTGGCCGTCCACAAACCTCTGTCTGCTCATGAATGCATCTAGACATGTCCCTTAAGTGGCTTTAGATAAAAATACAAATAATAAATAATAGAGTTCAGGTGAAACTATGCTAGAAGCTTAAGAGCCTTAAGAACCCAAAACCACTTTTATCCAAAGCAACATACTGATATCAAATACAAGTCAGTAACAAGCTTATCTAGCACAAAGAATTTGACAAAGCATCTCTCCATTATCTGCACATTCAAACCACCCGTCCCCAGATGTTCTCCGCGGTGGGATGAGTCTGGAAACGGGGCTTCACCGGGACGCCGACGGGTTAGGCTGCAGATTGAAAAAGTGTTGATGCTCACCAGGACATCCGCCTTATAAAAACTCTTTTTCCCGAGGTCTTCCAGCACCCTGCGTATGGCGTCTGCAGTAAGGTCGCTGTGCACGACAACCTGGAAGCCCAGCTTCCCAAACACCTGTCGCAGGGACTCTGAAGGGGGGGCCGGGGAAGAGGGGAGGGGGGCAGTAATGCAGAGAGCAGCAGGTGAGAGCAGATACACCTGTGGCCCTTGGTAAGAGTCTCCATGAGAACCTTTGGGGCGGATCACACAGTACAGTGTCACAACAGACATTGGGCGCTTCACAAATCGCCTCGGCAAGGCCTTGTCAGGAGCCGCTCGGAGCCCATGCATGCTGCGGTCAGGCCTTTAAAAAACTGTTCTAACAGTAGGAATGGACCTGGTTGATACGCTGCGCTCCTACGATGGCTCGACTTTTCAAATCAATGATGTTCCCTACACAGCACATGCAAGCGCCCACATTAAAAGGTAATCTCACGAAGAGGCTTACCCTCGTCCACTCGGGTCCCTCGTCGGTTTCGCAAATCACCTCCGGTGAAGTGCTCGTTGTTGATGACCAGACAGGTCCCCCGAGGGTTATTCCTCAATGTGTAGAAGTCCTGCGTAGAATAGCAAGATTAATTATACCAACATTTACTACATTTAGAAACTGTCGTGCCGAGACCCTGAGAACTAAGCTGGCATGTTGCCGTGGTTACCGGGTGCAGAACAGAGGTCGCTGCTACAATGAGGTCGGAGTCGGAGACGAGACTCTGCGCTGCGCCGGGTTCGCCTGGTGACCCAAAGAGATCCCCAGAAGGTTAAACCGACGCTCGCACAAGTACCTGTTCTTTCGTGATCTATTTTAAGGCCCAATCCCATTTCTACCCCTTACCCCTCCCCCTTGTTTTGAAGGGGTAAGGGGTAGAAATGGGATTGGGCCTAACTGTCGGTCGTGGACCCAGATCCGATCAGGCGGATCGGATCGCAAAAATGTTGCATTCAAAGAACAATTGTGTTGAGACCCATTGAGAGCAAGGGTTATCAACACCAGAGCTTCTCGTATTTGTGGGTGTACGGCAAAAACAATAATACCACCAACATTCAACGTGAGGGTAGCTGCGAGCAGCCATACATCCGTGTACGCAGATTAGTGTAGCTAGAGCCTAAAATATGTGCTGTCAATTGTGATGGGGCTTTGTTAAGCCCCTCAACACAAGGGTGTGTTTTCTAAGGAGTGTGTGTGGACGAAGCCACTCACTGTAGCGTGTCATACAAGGCACAGAGGGACTGACGGCTGGAGGTGCCTCTCTCTGTGAACGCAAACACAGAAACACTGTCAATGAGTAGGCTCAGGATCTCTCCTTACACCATATTGATCGGTGAGGGGTATACACATGCACACACATACCGGGTTTCCCATGCTGAAAGAAGGGCTATCCTGGGGACCAATGCTTGGCGTTTGCGATGCATATCCACCTGCTGAGACAAAACACATTAGTTGTTCAGCTCATTCTGCTGTAAACAAACATTGTGGCAACAAACATTGTTGACGGGCAGTGTGTGTGTGAGTGAGCATGTGAGTGTATTGTGCACCGTTGATGTATTTCTGCACTGTATTGACGAGCTGTGAATCACACTCCTTTAGTATTTCCTGAAGCTTGTCCAGCCGTTGTCTAGACAGCAGGCCGCTGTCCTCCATGAGAGAAAACACATCCAGCGCCGTCTGGGAAAAGAACAGAAGACCACCAACCTTCATTCCCTGTTTGTATACTCACTCTCTCTCCCATGCACACTATTTCTCTCTCTCACACACACACACACACACACACACACACACACACACACACACACACACACACACACACACACACACACACACACACACACACACACACACACACACACACACACACTTACAGTGCAAAGCTCAATTTGCCCCCGGCCCACTCCATTGTCGCCGAGTAGGTACTTCATTTTCTTTAAATTCTTCTCAATTACATCCTCGTATAGGTTGTACAGCATCTCCCTGACACACAGAAGCAGGTTAGAAGGGGATGTTAGTGAGGGGGGAGAAAAACTATTCTGGGGAAGAAAGAGCCAGACGTTTTATTGTTACAACTACACCAAAAAAAATTCAATGATCCTTTGTAATCGATTGTTCACACCTGTAATCTGTTACAATTGGAATTGAGTCGGTCTGAGTTACATCCCCCTGCAATCGACTGAGCAGGTCTTCTCTTTTGATGATACGGAGCAGTTGATAGAGAAAGCAGCTGTTGCTGAGGAGATCTTTCTCATCCAGCTGCTTGAACAGGTCCTTCCCATCTTTTACCTAAATGGAACAAGTAAAGTTAATCATACATCCACATAATTTAGCCAAACAGAATGGCCTTGCTAGACTAAACATTGTATCCGATTCGATTTGAGAAAGTCGAACTTTAGAAAAGCGTCACACAGCTGAACATTGATGAAAATAACATTAGACGTGGGCTTGCGCGTTTAGCTATGAGAATAATGGAAAGAAAGAAATACTTGCCTTCTTAAGACCTTTCTTACTGAGTACATCCCGGCACAGGAAGCAAAGGGCAGCCACTTCAGACGAATCGAGATCATCGTCGATGCTGGCGAGTATAGTCAAGTCCATCAAGGAAACCAGAAAAACGAAATCCTCTATCAAAGATGGGGGGTGAGAGCGAAGAAAAAGTATGATAAACCTCATGTGACAAATGAGAAAAAGAATGACAAACCTCAGCATATCTACAACGTTACAACCTAGGTGATGCCTTCGGCGTTTCGTTCAGTTATAATGTAATGTTACATGTTGTTAGACCAGCTGATATATCATGGCACGAATACCATCTAATGTCCAAACAGTCTAATAAAAAACACATTTTATGACCCACCTGATAACAACGACCAAGCTACAATGTACTCCCGAATAAAATCTTGTTGCGTTCTCTTATATGAATTTAACAAGATTATGGCCGTTCTCTTATGGGCGGCAGTAGCTCAGGAGGTAGAGCAGGTTGGCTGCTAACCTGAAGGAAGGTTGGTTCAATCCCCGGCTCCTCCTAGCTGAGTGTCGAGGTGTCCCTGAGCAAGGCACCTAACCCTAACTGCTCCCGACGAGCTGGCTGTCGCCTTGCATGGCTGACTCCTCCGCCGTCTGTTTGAATGTGTGTATGAATGGGTGATTGTGTGGCAATATTGTGAAGCGCCTTGTGACCCTGGTCTGTGAAAGGCGCTGTACAAATAAATCGTACTTACTTATGCTTATATTTGTTGACATGAACCAACTTCTTATCAACTTTCTTTCCGCAAGTACTTTCCATTGGTGACGTACGTTTACGTCATCCGCGTAAGTATCGCTCATTGGTCGAATCCAGACTTGCGACACTCAGGTTTTTGTTGGTACTTCCCATGGTACTTCCCAATGTAGGCCAACAGACAAACAAGATAAAATATGGAATCAAAATAACTTGCATCTTAAGAATAATAATGAAATATTTACACACAAATAGGTATCTGTCTATAATGAGTTATAAACATAGAGGTTATGAATGATTGACAGAAAGGATTTCACAAACCACAAACCATCTGACGAGCGAATTCAAAACTTTCAACTATTACTGTAAAACAACTACAGCGCCAAGCAAATTCTCAAAAAGAAATTAAGGATGCTATTTAAAAAAAAAAAATCAGCCAGCAGGTGTCGCAGCTCCGGGTGATGTCGAAGGTATCGTATCAGGCTTGGTCCGCCTTGAATTCACCCCATACAATAACCATAAAATGTATAGGTGACTTCCTCTAGTATTTTCCAATGTAGGAAAACTTGATTACAATATAAACTCGGAAATCATAATATGTAACGTCTGCAAATAAATAAACATATTATCACACAAATAAATACTTCCAAAAGTGTATACCAAGTTATAAACATAGAGGTTATGAATGATTGACACAAAGGCATTTACACAACTAAACCATCGGACGAGCGAGTTCAAAACATTCAACTTTATTAAAACACAACTACAGTGCACAGGAAATCCAAAATATATAAGGGATGCTAAAATTATTATTTTTTATACTACGGGATTGACAAGACACTACCAAGTCTAGCACCCAGATTCTGTATATTTCCTCAGGAGTGAATGAGGTCTAAATTATGATTTGGTTTCTGGACTACACTGTGAGCCGAAAGGGAGGAAGTACTCTTTCGCAAAATGTACGACGTTGTCCGGTTTCCGTATCAACAGGAACTGCAGAAAGTCAGCCAGCAGGTGTCGCAGCTCCGGATGCTGTCGAAGGTATGAGGCGTGGTCCGCCATGAGTTCCTCCTATTCACACACACACACACACACACACACACACACACACACACACACACACACACACACACACACACACACACACACGCTCAAACACAGGCTATAGGCAGGTTATAAGACTAGTATACAATTTGAAACATATCTTTGAGAAGATGCTTTGTTGTGTGACCTTTCTGTCAAGGAACATGGAATGCATCTCCATGTCCTCCTCCCAGACCAGAGGTGTCTTCCCAAAGGATGGCTTGTCATTCTCTGCATCTGACACACAAACACACACAGACACACACACGCACACGCACACGCACACACACACACACACACACACACACACACACACACACACACACACACACACACACACACACACATACAGTGATTGTCTTATTCTACTTCCGAATAAGCCTTTTTAATTCTACTCCTCTGTGTGTGTGGTCACCCTTTTCAAGCTGTGGGGGGAGTTGCAGAAGCCTCATGGTAACAGGTGACCCCACCTGCTCCCTGCTGGCCAGGTGCCTGGTGGGAAATACATCCAACAAGCAGAGGTCAACACCGCCCTTTACACCCAATGTTCACATCAGCAACACACACTGACACATATAAGCAGAAACTAACATCTCACTATTCCAGTGTGTGTGTGTGTGTGTGTGTGTGTGTGTGTGTGTGTGTGTTTTCTACCCATCGGCCAGGAAGAAGCAGCGCCAGAGAGCGGGGACCTCCCCGGGAGCCTCGACCGCCCGCTCCACACCAAACACCTCCAATGTCTCTGGCCCCACCGCCAGATGCTTCAGCCCTAGTGACCTCTGGCCAGAGAGAGAGAGAGAGAGAGAGAGAGAGAGAGAGAGAGAGAGAGAGAGAGAGAGAGAGAGAGAGAGAGAGAGAGAGAGAGAGAGAGAGAGAGAGAGAGAGAGAGAGAGAGAGAGAGAGAGAGAGAGAGAGAGAGAGAGAGAGAGAGAGAGAGAGAGAGAGAGAGAGAGAGAGAGAGAGAGAGAGAGAGAGAGAGAGAGAGAGAGAGAGAGAGAGGGAGAGAGAGAGAGGGGAGACAGAGAGAGAGAGAGAGAGAGAGAGAGAGAGAGAGTGTGATGGAAAATCGACATGTTACGGTTTTCTTTATGAATTTAGGGTTTGTATACTATTCCGTGTATGATCCCATCTTGCCACCGTGTTATTCTGCAGGGTCGTCTAAAATGTAAATCTTAGTGTTTCATGTGATGTACTCTGGTTTCACATTCAGTTTCCGTGTTGTCTGTAGTTTGGTTTGGGCCTTTTTTCCTTGACCCCCTGGGGAGTGCGGAGAAGCAAAAGGTGATAAGGACCAGCCTCAACCTCTTAAGGAACTACAATCAATAGATTAACATCTGGTTAACAAAGGCTTTTGGTTTATTGGGGGCCCACTGCCCTCAAGGATCCGATCTAAGTGCATAAAAACTCCTGATTTACCGAGCGTACATTTAGAGTATGAAGTAAGACACAGGGTGAACTTCCATCTGAGGCCTCAGATTATTGTGGTGCATGCCTGTTATGTTGTTTGTTGATGCATGTTGTGATGTATCTTGGTTCCTTTTATTACAAATATATATGACCACCAATTGTCTAAGTATTGTGTGCTTTTTGCATCTAAATATCTCATCTGACTTAGACGCAAACTCTGATAGAGAAATTGCCCCGACAAGAGAGTACAGAATATTATTCATTTATTTTTTGTGTGGGATTATGTGGGATATTATATTATAATATAGCACATTTTACTTTTTATGTATTGAGTATTTAATATTCTAATATCTGATATGTATATATATTTTGTATCTAACCTATTATGCTTTGACCTCTTTATTGCTCACCTGCTTTGGCAATGCAAATATATTATTTGCTCATGCAAATAAAGCTTTTTTAAATTTGTATTTGAATTTGAATCCCCCTCCTCCCACTCTCGTTCGCTCCAATGTTTATAATTATAATGATCATAATTTGAATGGTCAATGTCTGCCACAACTAACGACACCCAACCAGAGAATGTTGACCGAGACACACAAGTCAGACCGAAACATACATTTAAAATGTTCACCTCCATAAAACAGCCAACAACAAGTGTTGGACACCTGATGTTGCCGACGTGATGGTACATGCAGACACACATCGTTTGTTGATTCCTGTATTCAGTATTCAGCTCTAATTTACCGCTCAGAAGGCCCTATCGTATGGAAGCAAAATGGCATTTTTGTGAGGCCACTGCTGGGGCTTGTACTTTGGATTGGTTTGTCGGGAGAGCATCACCTTAAAATTTTCATAGCCTCATGGTTTCATTATTCTGTTTGCATATATCGTCTATACTTAATGAATTAATGTTTCACGTAGCTAATACAGCGCCGTAATTGTTTAAATAAAATCTAAATCGCGGAAAAGACGTGAGTTTTGGGCCTTAAAAATTCATGAATAATCTATTATAATTTGTTCAAGTGTAATATGCAACCCTAATAGGTTAACCAATTCAGACCTTAGAGTGCTCATTTTTCATTTTGCCGAAACTGTGACCTCTACTCACGAAGGTGGTTTGTCTGAGCTGTGGTCCCTGGTGGAGGGAGGGGAGGGTCAGGGTCTCTGGCACAGCCCTCCTCAGTGCCATCACACGCATCAGCAGCATGCTGGAGCCCTCGCTCAGCAGCCCTCTTACAGCAGACAGGCAGTAGCTGTCGCTCTGCCGCGTCACCTCCTGCAAACACACACACACCCTTATAGAGCAGACAGACTACCCGCCCCTCTGGTGGTCGCCTCCTGAACGTACACACACACACACACACACACACACACACACACACACACCCTTATAGAGCAGACAGACTAGCTGCCGCTCTAGTGTTCGCCTCCTGAACGTACACACACACACACACACACACACACACACACACACACACACACACACACACACACACACACACACACACACACACACACACACACACACACACACATAAAGCAGCCAGGCAACCAGTAGCAACCTCACCTCCCCTGCAGTGGTGATCCTGTCCACCATCATCCTGTCGTCGCGCTGCACCATGTGACACCTCCTCTCCATCTTGTGGTCGGGCAGCTGTGTGGGGGGGGCGGGGCATAGAGTTCTCATATTAAAAGGTGGAACGCCAACTGGGTTCTCAAGGATAGCTGGGTGTGGGATTCAAATGGACACTGTGTAGACAGATGCATGTAGAAACACACGTATTCAAATCGTAATCTTATCAAGATCGTAAGATTCATCCACCCGCAAACATACAAAACTGAACACCATCAATAAGGGTGATGCAGAGGATCTCGTAATCAAGCTTGTGGACACACTCATCATCCAAGGAAGACAAACAGAGTTCATTGAGGTTCTACAGGACAGGGACGTCCTACAAACGTATCTCAAGTAAGAGAGTGAAATAGGAAGGACAACTAGACCTTGAGGGGGCTCAGAACCGGCATAAAGGTGCCTTGCAAAAGTGTTCAACCCCCCTATTAATATATAACTATTTTCAATATGTGATATTTATATATTTTTAAATAATACTTCTAATGAATTACTAGAAAGTATAGTTACATGGGTTTTACACCACAAGATATGTTTCAAGAAAATTCTAAATGGAATTGCTGTCCTTTGAAAGCCCTGCTGCTGCAGTTGGTACTGGTATGGCTTGAATCTCCTGGTTACTTAAATTAATGTTATTTGCTAATAAAACTTACATTTCTGTATCTGAGTTAGTGAACATTGATAATATCATATTTGAAATCGTGATTTTGAAAAGGTTCAACATAAAATATATTAGAATTTCAAAGGGAATCAATTCAAAATGGATCCAATTGTGTGTTCATATTTCCATATACATAGTTTAATGGCTTTTAAAGTTCACATTTGCTTCCATAGCAGTCCACCATATCTTCAAACAATGAAATCGACCTTACAGCCACTGTCAAATCTGTCCCTCCCTCCAATATGTGCTCCCGGGGAAGAAGCAACTGTAAGCGATAATGATCTCTGTTTAAAAACAAGTTCAGTAACTGCTATAAGGAAATGTGCATGAGTCATATTTCCTGAATGTGGTACAAGTATGGCCACACACACACACACAGGCCTATACGGCATAAGATCAAGAGAGAAACCATTACTTTTTTTTTTAAATAATGGGGGAAAATCCTAAAGCATCCATCTTGGAGTGACAGATCAGTATGCTTAGAATGTCCCCGTAATAGTAGGATAATAGTAGGATCATTAGTAATAGAATTAGAAGTATAGTTGTAGTAGGCTAGTATAAGTAATAGTAGTAAGCTAGAAATAGTAGTAGTAGGCTAGTAAGTAATAATAGAAGCATAGTAGAGGTAGACTCTTTGAAGTGATAGTAGTAAGCTAGTGTTAGTAGCAGGAAAGTAGGCTAGTAATAGTAGTAAATAGTAGTAGGCTTATAGTAGTACTAGGCTAGTAGAATTAGTAGCACCAATATAGTATAGGCTAGTAATAGTGAAAGTAGAAGTATAGTAGGCTAGCAGTAGTAATTGTAGAAAAGTAGTTGTAATTGTAGTAGAATAGTAGGCTAGTAGTAGTAGGCTAGTAGTATTAATAGTATAATAGTAGTAGTAGTTGTAGTAGTAGTAGGCCTAGTCTACGACCAGTCGTCGTTTTGTCTCACCTGGACATATTCATGGAGGTCCTCTTCCAGCGTCTCCATGGCAGCAGAGATGTAGGCTGAAACAGAAACATTGATAAGGAGAGTCAAAGACTTGTTCAATCAGGTCCCAGTGCAATACACAAATAAATACCTGGCCATTTACCACTGGGTTCGTACAATAGGGCTTTGAGCCGGCATCATTCAGTTCCCGCCATGCTATTTTTATTTTGCATGACAATCCAATGGCCATGTGTAGGCCTATTTGTCATTCTTGGTTGTCTCTGACCACTAAAGTCAGATAGATGAGATGCTCATGCTATAAATAATAATAATAATAATAATACATTTAATTTAGAGGCGCCTTTCAAGACACCCAAGGTCACCTTACAGAGCATATATTCATCATACATTTTTAAAAAACAAAACAAGACATTGTGTAAAAATAAATAAACATAAGCAATAAGAAATAAATAAAACAAAAACAAGACCAAACAAAACAAAAAAACAATCAAAACAGTGATCAGTTAGACGTTGTGTGCGAGTTTGAACAGGTGAGTTTTGAGTTGTGACTTGAAGGTTGTAATGGTGTCTGATTGTTTTATGTGTGTATATATTTCCCCATGTGTTTTTGTAGCCCACCTGTTACCTAAAGTTGAATAGCCCGGCCCCTAAACTTTCCCCACCTGTCACTCTTGTTCCGCAAGGGGTGCCGTCGATGGTTCCTCTGCTTACGGCGCGCAACAGTAAACAGGGCTGCGGGCCTCGGCTGGCAAAGTCCACCGTTAGGCTGAACTCGCCTAGGTCTCTGCCTCCCTCTGACACCGTCACCAGCGAGTCGGAAAACAGACATTTCTGCAGCTCGGATGGCTCTGCAACACACACACACACACGCACGCGCACGCACGCGCACACGCACACGCACACACGCATACGCAAGCACGCATAGACACATGCGCGCTCACACACATTGAGGATTATGATTACGATTACGATCAACCGAAAAAAAAATTGGGGGAGAATAACAAAAAACTAACCGATAACGCAAGAATCAGACCATGGACGACCATGATTTAAGCAGAATAGGATTTTCACGAACACTGATCTAAAAGAGAGACTGGTAGGCCTACTGGCCGCTCCATCACAAAACACATTTTACATTGAACGATAGATAGGGCTATTAAAGTAGACTATTTGCAACTTACCAATGCTTGTAATGAATTGTATCGCCTCTTCTGTCGTTTCAATGTGGGGGGTTTCAACTTCAGATTCGATAGGCGCCTCGTCTTCATTTGGGACTTGCATGATTTACTCGATATTCAGTTATGCTAAAAGTGTATAAAACGAACGCCAACAGGCCGACTTGGACCTTGAGTGACGATCATCCTCGGACTTTTCATTATCGTTATTATAGGTCGACCGGTAGATATGGTTTGACTACAACACGCTTCAAATATCTGACCCAATGAAAGACACAACAACGCATCGAAATTACGTTGCCCGGCAACGATGTTGAAGTACCGTAACTATTATTTATATGCGCATTCAAACAAAACCATGTGCGCTGATTGATGGATTTTAATTAAGTTTCACATCTAAAAACCTACACACAAAAACCCGAAACAAAAAACAAACAGGATGAAACATTTATTCGTAAAAATATTGTAGGTCTATTCTACATTTTGTTTTCATAAAGACAGGAAGGGATCATGTATGTTTCTTATGCATGATCACTTATTTGATCTGCATACAGAGAATTTGCCGTAATGTTCAAGTTGAGCAGTAGCACCGTTACAGCAATGTTGTTGTGGCATTGTTTACTTCTACACTACTTCAAACAAACAGTTCACAGTAGAAAGTAAGGCGTACAAAAGAGTAAAAAAAATTGGCTACTTTTCATACAGCGAGGTAACCTCATGAAAGGAAAATCTTAAAAACGTATCGAATGTGTATGTATTGTCTGATTGAATAAAGAACGTACAGAACAAAAGAGAAGGCAACTACTGTGTACTGCGATATCGACTATCGTGTACACGCTGAAGAGCAGCAGCAGATTGCCCCTGGCGTTTGGTTTCCTCAGCTGGAACACGGCGAGAACACAAGTCTGCGACGCAGGGTCACTTTTTGGGCTTCAGGCATCTGTGTCTTCACACCACACATTCCAGGGATTTCTTTCTGGCTAACGTCATCGTTTACGCGGTAAAGGATCTGCATGATATCTTCACCCCTGAAACAAAACACAAGCAACTATAAATATTGGAATTAGTCTCAGTTAAAGGCTGCTGTATGGGTACTTCATTCATCTTCAGGGCAGATATTTGGTCCTGTGTCTATGTTAGTACACTTTGTTGCACTTTTGATATTGACAAAGGGAAGTACCTGCGGCATCCCGCCTTGAGCTGCTTACACAGAGACTGGATGAACCAGCTGCCGTTTACTGTGTGTCTGTATGCTTGGTACTTCTCAACCGTGGCCATGGCAACCAGGAAATCAGCCTCCGCCGGGATGAAGACCAGCTGGGGGGTGTCCTGCTCTTGCATCTCAAAAGTTAGGTCATCTGCCACATATCCTGGCTGGAGACTATGCCCCTGGCAGGCCTGGATGAAGAACACCTTGGGCTTCCCACGCAGAGCCGAGCAGTGCTCTCCATTGAAAGCCGAGGTGATGTCGCTGATGGGCCGTTTCTTGCCGTCGACGCCCAAGACCACCTTCTCTGCACCGTGACTCAGGACGCAGCAGACGAAGGCGTCGCCGTGCTGCGGGAGCCCCCTCAGTGGGGTGAACCTGCCGCCGGACCACTCCTCCAGCTTGCACTTCTGCAGCGCCGCCAGGTCCTCCGGGTCCGCCAGCAGCTTCGTGACCTGGGCCATGTCACTCGCCGTTTGGTCCTTACACATCAGCACCTGGAAGCCAAGCCAGCTGAACACGTCGGCCAGGCTTTCTGTGGGAAAATTGAAGAAAGGCAAGGGATAGAGCGGTCCTTTGAAGACAAGGCAGTGGTGTGTCTAAATGCAGGAGGGATGGTCTGAGAGTGGCACCAGACCATAACACCCATCCTTTGCAAAGTGATGAGGAGGAATAGATTAAAACTGAACTGAGAGTGAAGTCTAAGTTTTAGAATCCTGGGCCCTCCATGGACACAGCCCTGCACCAAGGAAACAAGGAGCTGAGGTAGCTCTCCTCTTGTCAAAAACCTACCAGCGTCCTTCTCTGTTCCACTTCTATTAGTTTTGTCATGGAAGTTCTCGTTGTTAATGATCACACAGAGACCGGTGGGTTTGCTGGTTATCGGATATTTGTCTTCCTGCAAGCAGAGAAGAGATGCAGATACATTTAATGCTATACTATTTTAGACTGTGTTTTATAGAGTATATGTATTTAAAGAATTTTAAAAATAGAACAAATGTTTGACCCATGCAACCTGAACCACAGAATCTTACAGATTCTCTATTTAATCGGATATAGTGAATCAGTGGGTGTGCTATGTGTTTTCAATTTCCTTGTTGACTGACATGTTGCAACTGGATTGACAACATTCTGATTGGACAACATTCTGATTCTATTAATGACTCTGTGCAGTGAGTTTTGTTGAACAACACGATAAATCGTTACCGTCTTTTGGCTTTTGGTCTCTGGTGCATCTGTGTAAATGAGAGTTCAAGAGAGTTGAACATATAGCCTAAACACACTTTCAGTTAAGATCGAACATAGAAATTAACAGAGAGGACGTAAAGCACTTTTTATTACCTTTACTCAAACTCCTCTCAGCGGAGCGTTTTAAACTGCTCGATGAGGCGGTAGATCCACTGTCTCCCCATTCCACGTCTTTAAGCCTGGGATACGTTTCTAGGACGATCTCATCCTGTAGAACACCAATGAACTCTGATTGTCTTTGGACTCCTTTGTTGTTGAGCGTGTCCACGAGCTTGATAACGAGATCCTCTGCGTCCCCCTTACTGATGGAGTTCAGTTTTGTGTATTCGCGGCCGGTTATCAGTTTTTTCTCTATCACTTTGTCGAGTATGAATTGGGGATCTGCGGATAGAATTTCTTGAATGATTGTCTTGTTCCGTAGAATGGCGTTATTGTGTGCCATTCTTGAAGCTCAGGGAGAGAAAATGAAACTTAAAGAGAGCGGAGAGGTTACGTTGTTATGCTACTCCTCTTAAATGCTCCTCCTCTTAAATGCCCCTGCTTCCCTTCTATCTAATATAGTCAAGAAAAATGATCCAGCTCCTTCAATTAATGACATACACAATCACAATGATTTACATTCAACCAAATTATATTGCAGAACTATGTTTTGTTTTTTTCGAGGTCATGTCCCGGGAGAAGGGACATGACCTCGAACAGTAGAGTAAATGGGCATAAAACAGCTGGTAGTTTCAAGTTTCCCATTTTTGGTGAGAGGGAGATGGAAATGTGTGCCTTAAACATTAAACAGAACAAATAGGTGCATTAAATACACACATGCACAAGGTATTCATGTTATTTATGTTAAATCAATATATGGGCTACTAAAACTCAGCAATCTATTGTGTTGGTAACTTCACTCAAATCTATCTATTTAGACAAATACGATAAAATATGAATATAATATGTGCAACCTTTGTGGCTGTTCAAGACACACTGAAGGCATGATGCCACCATAGGTTTGAAGAGAACTACATACAATATGCACACTGAAGGCATGATGCCACCATAGGTTTGCAGAGAACTATTTACAATATGCACACTTAAGGCATGATGATACCAATTTCCCACTTTATCCTCATCGCTCTGGCTTTGGGAAAACTTAAAAAAGTGAGAAATGCATCCAGATATATTAATTATTGTCAACATTTTCAAACAGTATTTAAGATTAACCACACTAAAAACAATAAAAAGGTGTCCAAAATTCCATTCAGTGATTGTGTTAACAAACATATACTAAAAAGCCTTGTGTCAACAACAATCTAGCAATACTATTATGTCATACTAGCCCCGCTGTTCCTGTGTAACAGGACCTGTGTTGTATATACTCCCTCTAAGTAACTAACGATTATCCTAAAAATAAAAGTCATAATATTGTAATATCCTACAGTTGAAAGGTGATCCCACGTGTTCTCGTTTCGAGAGTTAGCAGATTAACGCATCCGTAGGCTGCACAAAAGACTGGCATCTTCACTTGTCAGCAATTTCCTGTAGAATTCATAATGTAACACAAACAAACCCGATTGGAAATCATGTGCAACTTCAGTTTAATCATGTTCAACTTAAATTACATTGAAAATAGCAATTCTGCCTCTCCCATCGATGGAAAATTACTGGGTAGCTAGTAGCCTAACCGTGATACACAACTAAGCTGCACGATTAAGTCGTTTTTCGAAGAGAAAAGCTGCAATTTAAACATGTTCAAGCATCCAGATTTATAACCACGTTAATAACGTTTGTAAGAAACCAAACTGTAAATCCGTCAAGGTTTCAGCGAGATAAGAGTATTAGCGTTTGTGCAGATCACTGACTTACGTCCGCTACAACGGATTCCACCAGAAAGCTTTACTGTGGTAAGATGGCGGCCTATGGGGACGTTCTAGACGCCGCCGTAGGGCATCTAGTTAATATATCTATCTATGGCCGAACACATTTGGTACTCACACCGGCGCTCGGCATAGGCGACCGCATAGGGCGGCAAATGCGTCTGAAAACCATCACCGTAGTATGCAGGACAATGCAACAAAGCCCGCCCCCCCCCCCCCCCCCCCCTGAACCCTCGCCTGACTGACTACTCGCCTGTCGCCGAGTCCTTCTTGCCTGCCTGCCTGACTGACTCCCTGTTGCCGAACCCTCGCCTGCCTGACTTCCGCTTGCTTCGCCACAGCTCGGCATCGACCCCATGTCCCAATAAACCCTGTTTTCTTTGACCCCGTCTCTGCCTCCCTGTGTCCAGCGCTTGGGTGCCCTCACCCCGCTCCTTAACAGAAAACGCGTGATACCGAGTTGCGTTATTGTAGCAGTTGGCTTTTATTTTTTATTAAAACTTATAGAGCATCCATCTTTGAGTGGCATTGATCTAGTTCAGCATGCTTAGTAGTAGTCAGGGGCTTAGCCACGTGGGGGCCAGGAGGGGGGGGGGGGGGGCATGCCCCCCCCGGTCAGAGGTTGGCCACCCCGCTGGCCCCCCCAGTATAAAAAAATAAAGAAAGCTGAAATATATGCACTATTAGTCTGATATAACTTTGACTTATCATTCTTATTCAAAGTGTTATAATCCAACGTTATGAATAAATATTGCATCTAAAATCCCCCGCCTTACAATCAAGTATTCCCCCCCCCCCCCCCCCCCCCCTGACAATCAAATGCCACCCCAAATATAAGATTGGCCCGAGCTGGCTACGCCCCTGGTAGTAGTATAGTAGTAGGCTATGTATAGTAGTAGGCAGCTGGTAAGTAATAGAAGTAGAAGTATAGTAGTAGCCGAGTAATTGTAGTATGTAGCCTAACAATATAAGTAAAAGTATAGTATAGGCTAGTATAAGTTATAGTAGTAGGCTACTAATAATAGTAGTAGGCTAGTAAGTAATAGTAGCATAAGTATATCTCCTTATGCTACTATTACTATAGTAATTGTTGTTTAGAAGATTTTCTGTTTCCCTCCTCACCTCACAGCCCGAGCCCAGCCCCTTTATTTGCCCACATTTTCCCCAAATAGCCCATGTCCATCAGTTAATCACTCTGCCCTGCCACAGACTATTTAAACCAGACCTGTGACCACACCCCTTTCCTTTGTTCAGAGACACTGAACCCCCTGAGAGCGGTGGGCCTTTGAACTCCTTGTGTGCTTATATTGAGAAATGTGAGTTGGTTTTGTGGTCATTGAATTTCGTTTTGTAAGCGTATAAGGCTTGTTGAAAGACATATTGTTGAACTGAATTGAAGCAATGCATTGTGGAGCTGATTGTTGAACATTTTGTTTGCTTATAGAAACCACACACCTTAGCCACACGCACATCCTAGCTACCAACCACAAACACACACATCCTAGCTAACTACCTACGTCCACATCCTACCAAATTACCTGCCCATCATACCTTAGCTAAACACACTATCATCCTACCTACATGCACATTCCTACACACATCCATACAGTCCTGCTCGCTCCTTTGGAAAATAAAACTTATAAACTTGAACTCTGACTGGACAACCCTGTGTTCTCACCAACACCCCCAATGGACTCAAGCCAGCACTTGGACATTCCTAAAACCTCCCTTTCAGTAGGAGTAGGCTAGTAGACGTAATAGTAGCCGAGTATTAGTAGTAGTAGTAATAGGCTAATATAAATAGTAGTAGTAGTATAGCATAGGCTAGCTATAGTCATAGAAAGTAATGGGTTCGACAGCAGCCTCGTCTTCATTTGGGACGACGCCTATATGCCGACCTGGACTTCCCTTGAGTGACTATCTTCCTCAAACTTTTTATTATCGCTAACGTCTATAGGCCAACCGCTAGATCTGGTTTTACTACAACACGCTCCAAATATCTGAGCCAGTTCTAACGGCCCTGAGCGGTCTTGCTTCCCTGTTTCGGCTGGCCCGTTCTCCTTCCAGGGAGGCTGATTGCCTGGCCCCTCCCCCCTCATTGAGGGACTGAACTCACCTACCGAAGCCTTCATAAGATGGGAGGAGTCCAACATGGCCGCTCTCATCCACCTAAAAGGCTGGTGCCTGCCTGGCACCCAACTGGGTTTTGTTTGGGGTTTAAGTTCTCTTCCTTAAGCCTTTGTTGAGAACAGTGACTTTAGCTTAAAATGTTTCATATCACTCACTCTACACTACTGATTTATTGTTTTACAGTTGTAGAACTTTTAGTAATTAGATAAATGTAACTGACATTTAACTGTCCCCTTCTTGGTTGTGCTCTTAAACAGGCTGGGCACAACACGCTGAAGGATAAAACAACGCTGCAAAACTATGATTTCTATGCGCAGTAAAACAAAACCATTTGCGTGTTTTTTGTTATATAGCAATTTTTATTGTTTTACGTTTCTTATATAAGAAAATCACTATCAACGAACAGTTCACACCGTAAAAACCAAGGAAAGTAAGGCTTATAAAAGAGTATAAAAATTAAATTGTGTACTTTAAAAAAAACGTCCTCCTAAAAGGAAAAACACATGTTGTGTGTCGGTAATGTATTTTGTGATTGAATAAAGGATGGAAAGAACAAAGGAAACTGTTAGAAATGTGTGTTGTGGTCTATGTAACAGCCTTGCTTTGTTTTCTCAGCTGGAACACGGCGAGAACACAAGTTTGCGGGTCAGGGTCACATTTCCAAATTCAGGCATCCGCTTCCATACCTTCTCCGTATCTTTTGTTTTACCAAAATCTTTCTTGCTTACGTCAGCGTTTACGTGGACAAGAATCTCCAAGATATCTTCACCCCTGAAACAAAACACAAGCAAATATAACTGTTTAAAGTCCTGGTTAAAGGTTGCTGAATGGGTACTTCAGGGCAGATCTTATATCTTGTATCTATGTTACTACACTTTGTTATTGTTGCTCTATCAATATCACAAGCTGAAATACCTGTTGCATCCCTTGCGAAGTTGCTCACACAGAGACTGGATGAAAATGCCGCCGCTTATATGGTGTCTAAGTGCTTGGTGCTTTCCAACCGTGGCCTTGGAAACCAGGAAATCAGCCTCTATCGGGTGATAGTCTTCCTTCATCTGCCTCTGAAAAATAATGTCATCCACAGCCAATCCTTTCTGGAGACTATGCCCCTGGCAGGCCTGGATGAAGAACACCTTGGGCTTCCCAAGCAGAGCCGGGCAGTGTTCTCCGTTGAAAGCCGAGGTGATGTCGCTGATGGCCACCAGCTTGTGGTCGACGCCCAAGACCATGTTCTCTTCGCCGTGACTCAGGATGCAGCAGACGAAGGCGTCGCCGTGCTGCGGGAGCCCCCTCAGTGGGGTGAACCTGACGTCGGACCACTCCTCCAGCTTGCACTCCTGCAGCCCCGGCAAGTTCTTCAGGTCCGCTAGCAGCTTCGTGACCTGGGCCATGTCGCTCGCAGTTTGGTCCTTACACATCAGCACCTGGAAGCCAAGCCAGCTGAACACTTTGGCCAGGCTTTCTGTAGGTAAATAGAAGAAAGGCAGAGCCGTCCTTTGAAGAAAAGGCAGTGGTGTGTCTAAATGCAGGAGGGATGGCCTGAGAGTGGCACCAGACCATAACACCCATCCTTTGCAAAGTGATGAGGAGAAATAAATTAATACTGAACTGAGAGTGAAGTCTAAGTTTTAGAATCCTAGATCCTCCATGGACACAGCCCTGCACCAAGGAAACAAGGAGCTGAGGTAGCTCTCCTCTTGTCTAACACCTACCAGCGTCCCTCTCTGTTCCACTTCTCTTGTCCTCTGGGTCACCGAAGATCTCATTGTTAATGATCACGCAGAGACCGGTGGGTTTGCTGGTTAACGGATATTTGTCTTCCTGCAAGCAGAGCAGAGATGTAGATACATTGTTTACATTAGATCCGCCCAGCAGCCGTAACAACTGGATGTGCACGTCATGGGTGTTTTTTTTTTTGCATACTTTATGAATCTCACTTTTTTATACTAAACTGTCTTACACAGTGTTTCACGGAGTATAAGTAGCCTATTTAAAGAATTTTAGCAACTAGAAATTATGTTTGACACATGCAACCTGAAACACAGAATCTCACTGTATTTGATTAGGCCTATTTAATCAAATAAAGTGAAACAGTGCGATGTGTTTTCACTTTACCAAACGTAAATCAGTGTTGACTGACATCTTGCAACAGAATTGACAACATTCTGATTTGGTATTCTATTCATGATTCTTTGCAGTGAGGTTAGTTGAACAACACAATAAAACGTTACCGTCTTTTGGCTTTTGTGACTCTCTGGAGCATCTGTGGAAATGAGTTAAAAATAGTTTAATATTTAGCCTAAAAACACTTAGTTTAGAGCGAAGATAGAAATAAACAGAGGACCCTAACCTTTTTTTACCTTCACTTAAACTCCTCTCAGAGGAGCGTTTCAAACTGCTCGATGAGACGGCGGAAGACCCACTGACTCCCCATTCCACGTGTTTAAGCTTAGGATACGTTTCGAGAACGATCTCGTCCTGTAGAACCTCAATGAACTCTGATTCTCTTCCTTTGTCGATGAGCATGTCCACGAGCTGGATTACGAGATCTTCTGCGTTCCCCTTATTGATGGTTTTTAGTTTTTTGTAATCCCGGTCGGTTATCAGCGTTTTCTCTCTCACTTTGTTAAGTATGAATTGGGCATCTGCGGATAGAATATCTTGAATGATTGTCTTGTTGCGTACAATGGCGTTGTGTGCCATTCTTGAAGCTCAGGAAGAGACTGAGATAATGGAACTGGAAGAGATCGGAGAGGATACATTGTTAAGATCCTCGTCTTCATGAATAAGATAAGATAAGTCACAAAACTGATCTAGCTGCTTCACTGGGAGCTTTTCAACCCACATATCAAATGCCATCAAAATGATTTAAATTATACCACATTCATTTGCAGGACCATATGTTGCGTATTCGGCTACCTTAATCTTGGATCCAGCAGTCGTAGGTAGCCTACTATGTTATGCGCAGCAGGTGTGTTCAGCTTTCAGAATAAGACTTTTTGTTGAAGTGCTAGGATGGTCCTCCTACCAGATTCTCGTACTAATAATGAAGGGAAAATCAAATTGAGCGGTAGTAGGCCTACTTTAGGCGGGCGAAGCCAGAAAATCCCCGTCCCCGGCGACCGGATTGGTCGAAACAAATCTGATGCGAAAGAAAGTGAAACCATATTAGACATTCTCTGGTGAAACGTAGCCTGACTCCGCCCGCCTAAATACGAATCTAATCTAGTATGTATCTAAAGTGAGACTATATCACCATCTTCCGTTCACCTGCAGTAAATACGTGCTGACATAACGAACTTACGGAGCCCCTTAAATTCAGGCCGACTATTACTGGTCCTCCACAGGAAAAATGCATGAATACACGGACGTAATTTGGGGGGGGGGACACAGGGGACATGTCCCCTGCGCTTTTTCAAAAGGCCGTTCTTGTCCCCTGCAGTTTTCACCGTCCGGAAACCATGTTACGCTATGGTAAACAGAGACTCGTCAGGCACTAGGACCAAGCGGAAACGGCCGCTCGAGCTGAAGCCAGTTTGCTTTCGTTTAGACCTGCCCACAAGCTCCTCCATTGGCTCTGCATTCCTTGTGTGATTGGCCGTCCCCGCTGTCACTCCATCAGGTTATAAACAGCACCAGTACGCACACGGGTCTGCCAGTTGGGGAGGAGGCCGTGTTAATCTTCCGCTGTAAGTTGGGCGTTTGTTCTGCCTGGGCCACGTCAGCTGGAAGGATTGTAATATCAGAGGTTTCATTTACATTAACGTTTGAATCGGTGTGTGTGTGTGTGTGTGTTTGGTAATTAGGCGCAGCCAGGATGTCTAAAAAAAGAAAAGTGGACATAAGAGACTTCTTTCAAAGTCAAAGTGTAAGTTACTCAAAGAAATGCGTTACACCATCCTGCGACACCTTCACTGGCTCCCAATAAAGCAGCACAAATACAGTGTTATCAGACAAACCGTGTAATTATAAATATACACCCTTTCACACCTTAATTGCCACGATCATCCTGTAAGGCTTAACAAGACGAGAAACTACTATAACTGCCTAAAATGACAGTGGTTCTGTGTTACATTCATTTTAAATAAATTTGATCACTTGACTACTTACACTGAATTATGGACATTTTATTCAATTTCTCCCCACCTGTGGTATTCCTGCCAGTTTGACCTGCCCACCACTGGGTAGTGCTATGTAAATGAGGTCTGTTTACCATATATTCCAAAAATAAGTGTAAAATTGGTGCTACTGAGGTGGAGTGAAGTTGACTAACAAGGTGAAACACAGAATTGGGTGATAATGTTTTGCTACATGCTTTACAACCAGACAAACCAAAAAAGGGAACAGTAAACTTAAAAGTAGCAACAGAAAACTAGAAGAACTACTAGAAAACACAGTGAACTGAAGAGTTTTATAAAAAATATTTGTGTCCCCCCCACCTCTGAAATCAAAGTTTCGTCACTGCATGAATATAATATGTGTATATATATATATATATATATTCTGATTCTGATGTGCCCTTGATAAGGTTTTTTTTTTCTTTTCAAAGTGCAAACATACATCTTCAGACACCACATAACACGAACAAAAAAAATTTCTTTTACTTTATCCCCCCCCCCCCCCCCCCCCCGTCAACAATCGCTCCGGACCCCCCACCCCCCCCCCCCCCCGTCAACAACCTGGCGCAGGGGGGCCCATCTGTACCTATAGTATAGGGGCCCAGGATTTGGCCCTAGAGCCTTGTTGCCCAGGGCACAGAAAATTGTTAATCCGGCCCTGCCCAGGGGGGAGCATGTACAGTGAGAACCGTGTGGGGCCCAACACCGAGCCCTGGGGGACACCGCAGGTGACACTGTGGGTGTGTGATTTTGCTTTGCCCAGGGCGACGTGCTCAGTTCTGCCGGTGAGGTAAGAGGTGAACCAGTTGTGTGTATTTCCTGTGAGTCCAATGGTGTATTGCAGGCGGTGGAGGAGGATATTGTGGTAGACTGTGTCAAAAGCAGCTGTTAAATCCAAGAGGATGAGGAGTGATGGGGAACCGCTGTCTGCTGCCATCAGGAGCTCGTTGGTGACCCTGACCAAAGCAGTTTCTGTACTATGGCCAGGGCGGAAACCAGACTGACATTTTTCAAACAGAATATTTTGTATGAGGTGATCCTGAAGTTGCGCTGCAACTGTTTTCTCCAGAGCCTTTGACAGGAACGGTAGAATGGAGATGGGGCTGTAGTTGGAGAGAACTTCTGGATCCAGGGTGGGTTTTTTCAATAGTGGTCTGATGAAAGCAGTTTTTAATGCAGGTGGGATAAGGCCGGCCAGGAGGGAGTGGTTAATGATCTTGTTGATGAGTGGAGAGACGGCAGAGAGGTTGGTCTTCAGCAGGGCTGAAGGGAAGGGGTCCAGTGCACAGGTGGACGGCTTCAATTTTCTGATGACGGCCTCCACCTCTTCCTGTGTTATGTTGGAGAAGGAGCTGAGGGGCTGGACAGTCTCAGACAGTGGGTCGACAGTTTGGTGGGGTGAGACAGCAGTGGTGGAGAGGTGTGAGCGGATGTTATTAACCTTTTGTTTGAAAAAGGTAATGTGCATGTTGCACCTCTCCTCGGTGGCCTCAGAGTGGCAGGGTGAAGGGGGTTTGAGAAGGTGGTTAATTGTTGAGAATAGTTGTTTGGAGTTACCGGGGCTGTTATTTATGATGGTGGAATAGAACCTGGCCCGTGCATCCCTCAGAGCTTCTGCATATGCCCTCTTGTGCTCTCTGAATGCCTGTTTGTGAACAGTCAGTCCAGGGGCCTTGATCCGCCGCTCAAGGACACGCCCAGCCGCCTTCATCTTACGCAGCGCGACGGTGTACCAGCGTGCTGAGCGCGAAAAGGAGACTGACCTGGTTGTTAAGGGGGCGTGGAGGTCCAGACGACTGCTCAGGGACTGGTTGTAAAAATCCACTGAGTCAGTAACAGAGAGGCAGTCATCAGAGCCAGAGGAGAGAAGTTGGAGATCCAGGGCCAGGGCATCCGTGTCAATATTTTTTATGTTTCTGAAGTGGATCTGTCGCTTTGGTTTGGTGTGGGGGGAAGGGAAGGCCAGCTCCATTGACACAACCTTGTGGTCTGAAACACCAAGATCGTAGACCTGTAGGTTGCTGATGGGAGCAGAGTTTGAGATGACCAGGTTGAGTGTGTGTCCCCTGACATGTGTGGGGACATCGACATGTTGTAGTAGGTTGAGGGAGTCCAGTAGCTGAAGAAAGACTCATCTGACTTAGACGCAAACTCTGATAGAGAAATTGCCCCGACAAGAGAGTACAGAATATTATTCATTTATTTTTTGTGTGGGATTATGTGGGATATTATATTATAATATAGCACATTTTACTTTTTATGTATTGAGTATTTAATATTCTAATATCTGATATGTATATATATTTTGTATCTAACCTATTATGCTTTGACCTCTTTATTGCTCACCTGCTTTGGCAATGCAAATATATTATTTGCTCATGCAAATAAAGCTTTTTTAAATTTGTATTTGAATTTGAATCCCCCTCCTCCCACTCTCGTTCGCTCCAATGTTTATAATTATAATGATCATAATTTGAATGGTCAATGTCTGCCACAACTAACGACACCCAACCAGAGAATGCTGACCGAGACACACAAGTCAGACCGAAACATACATTTAAAATGTTCACCTCCATAAAACAGCCAACAACAAGTGTTGGACACCTGATGTTGCCGACGTGATGGTACATGCAGACACACATCGTTTGTTGATTCCTGTATTCAGTATTCAGCTCTAATTTACCGCTCAGAAGGCCCTATCGTATGGAAGCAAAATGGCATTTTTGTGAGGCCACTGCTGGGGCTTGTACTTTGGATAGGTTTGTCGGGAGAGCATCACCTTAAAATTTTCATAGCCTCATGGTTTCATTATTCTGTTTGCATATATCGTCTATACTTAATGAATTAATGTTTCACGTAGCTAATACAGCGCCGTAATTGTTTAAATAAAATCTAAATCGCGGAAAAGACGTGAGTTTTGGGCCTTAAAAATTCATGAATAATCTATTATAATTTGTTCAAGTGTAATATGCAACCCTAATAGGTTAACCAATTCAGACCTTAGAGTGCTCTTTTTTCATTTTGCCGAAACTGTGACCTCTACTCACGAAGGTGGTTTGTCTGAGCTGTGGTCCCTGGTGGATGGAGGGGAGGGTCAGGGTCTCTGGCACAGCCCTCCTCAGTGCCATCACACGCATCAGCAGCATGCTGGAGCCCTCGCTCAGCAGCCCTCTTACAGCAGACAGGCAGTAGCTGTCGCTCTGCCGCGTCACCTCCTGCAAACACACACACACCCTTATAGAGCAGACAGACTACCCGCCCCTCTGGTGGTCGCCTCCTGAACGTACACACACACACACACACACACACACACACACACACACACCCTTATAGAGCAGACAGACTAGCTGCCACTCTAGTGTTCGCCTCCTGAACGTACACACACACACACACACACACACACACACACACACACACACACACACACACACACACACACACACACACACACACACACACACACACACACACACACACACACACACATAAAGCAGCTAGGCAACCAGTAGCAACCTCACCTCCCCTGCAGTGGTGATCCTGTCCACCATCATCCTGTCGTCGCGCTGCACCATGTGACACCTCCTCTCCATCTTGTGGTCGGGCAGCTGTGTGGGGGGGGCGGGGGGCATAGAGTTCTCATATTAAAAGGTGGAACGCCAACTGGGTTCTCAAGGATAGCTGGGTGTGGGATTCAAATGGACACTGTGTAGACAGATGCATGTAGAAACACACGTATTCAAATCGTAATCTTATCAAGATCGTAAGATTCATCCACCCGCAAACATACAAAACTGAACACCATCAATAAGGGTGATGCAGAGGATCTCGTAATCAAGCTTGTGGACACACTCATCATCCAAGGAAGACAAACAGAGTTCATTGAGGTTCTACAGGACAGGGACGTCCTACAAACGTATCTCAAGTAAGAGAGTGAAATAGGAAGGACAACTAGACCTTGAGGGGGCTCAGAACCGGCATAAAGGTGCCTTGCAAAAGTGTTCAACCCCCCTATTAATATATAACTATTTTCAATATGTGATATTTATATATTTTTAAATAATACTTCTAATGAATTACTAGAAAGTATAGTTACATGGGTTTTACACCACAAGATATGTTTCAAGAAAATTCTAAATGGAATTGCTGTCCTTTGAAAGCCCTGCTGCTGCAGTTGGTACTGGTATGGCTTGAATCTCCTGGTAACTTAAATTAATGTTATTTGCTAATAAAACTTACATTTCTGTATCTGAGTTAGTGAACATTGATAATATCATATTTGAAATCGTGATTTTGAAAAGGTTCAACATAAAATATATTAGAATTTCAAAGGGAATCAATTCAAAATGGATCCAATTGTGTGTTCATATTTCCATATACATAGTTTAATGGCTTTTAAAGTTCACATTTGCTTCCATAGCAGTCCACCATATCTTCAAACAATGAAATCGACCTTACAGCCACTGTCAAATCTGTCCCTCCCTCCAATATGTGCTCCCGGGGAAGAAGCAACTGTAAGCGATAATGATCTCTGTTTAAAAACAAGTTCAGTAACTGCTATAAGGAAATGTGCATGAGTCATATTTCCTGAATGTGGTACAAGTATGGCCACACACACACACACAGGCCTATACGGCATAAGATCAAGAGAGAAACCATTACTTTTTTTTTTAAATAATGGGGGAAAATCCTCAAGCATCCATCTTGGAGTGACAGATCAGTATGCTTAGAATGTCCCAATAATAGTAGGATAATAGTAGGATCATTAGTAATAGAATTAGAAGTATAGTTGTAGTAGGCTAGTATAAGTAATAGTAGTAAGCTAGAAATAGTAGTAGTAGGCTAGTAAGTAATAATAGAAGCATAGTAGAGGTAGACTCTTTGAAGTGATAGTAGTAAGCTAGTGTTAGTAGCAGGAAAGTAGGCTAGTAATAGTAGTAAATAGTAGTAGGCTTATAGTAGTACTAGGCTAGTAGAATTAGTAGCACCAATATAGTATAGGCTAGTAATAGTGAAAGTAGAAGTATAGTAGGCTAGCAGTAGTAATTGTAGAAAAGTAGTTGTAATTGTAGTAGAATAGTAGGCTAGTAGTAGTAGGCTAGTAGTATTAATAGTATAATAGTGGTAGTAGTAGTAGTAGGCCTAGTCTACGACCAGTCGTCGTTTTGTTTCACCTGGACATATTCATGGAGGTCCTCTTCCAGCGTCTCCATGGCAGCAGAGAGGTAGGCTGAAACAGAAACATTGATAAGGAGAGTCAAAGACTTGTTCAATCAGGTCCCAGTGCAATACACAAATAAATACCTGGCCATTTACCACTGGGTTCGTACAATAGGGCTTTGAGCCGGCATCATTCAGTTCCCGCCATGCTATTTTTATTTTGTATGACAATCCAATGGCCATGTGTAGGCCTATTTGTCATTCTTGGTTGTCTCTGACCACTAAAGTCAGATAGATGAGATGCTCATGCTATATATTTCCCCATGTGTTTTTGTAGCCCACCTGTTACCTAAAGTTGAATAGCCCGGCCCCTAAACTTTCCCCACCTGTCACTCTTGTTCCGCAAGGGGTGCCGTCGAAGGTTCCTCTGCTTACGGCGCGCAACAGTAAACAGGGCTGCGGGCCTCGGCTGGCAAAGTCCACCGTTAGGCTGAACTCGCCTAGGTCTCTGCCTCCCTCTGACACCGTCACCAGCGAGTCGGAAAACAGACATTTCTGCAGCTCGGATGGCTCTGCAACACACACACACACACACACGCACACACACGCACACACACGCATGCACGCACACACGCACGCGCGCGCACACACACACACACACACACACACACAAACACACACACACACACACACACACACACACACACACACACACACACACACACACACACACACACACACACACACACACACACACACACACACACGCATACGCAAGCACGCATAGACACATGCGCGCTCACACACATTGAGGATTATGATTACGATTAAGATCAACCGAAAAAAAAATTGGGGGAGAATAACAAAAAACTAACCGATAACGCAAGAATCAGACCATGAACGACCATGATTTAAGCAGAATAGGATTTTCACGAACACTGATCTAAAAGAGAGACTGGTAGGCCTACTGGCCGCTCCATCACAAAACACATTTTACATTGAACGATAGATAGGGCTATTAAAGTAGACTATTTGCAACTTACCAATGCTTGTAATGAATTGTATCGCCTCTTCTGTCGTTTCAATGTGGGGGGTTTCAACTTCAGATTCGATAGGCGCCTCGTCTTCATTTGGGACTTGCATGATTTACTCGAAATTCAGTTATGCTAAAAGTGTATAAAACGAACGCCAATAGGCCGACTTGGACCTTGAGTGACGATCATCCTCGGACTTTTCATTATCGTTATTATAGGTCGACCGGTAGATATGGTTTGACAACAACACGCTTCAAATATCTGACCCAATGAAAGACACAACAACGCATCGAAATTACGTTGCCCGGCAACGATGTTGAAGTACCGTAACTATTATTTATATGCGCATTCAAACAAAACCATGTGCGCTGATTGATGGATTTTAATTAAGTTTCACATCTAAAAACCTACACACAAAAACCCGAAACAAAAAACAAACAGGATGAAACATTTATTCGTAAAAATATTGTAGGTCTATTCTACATTTTGTTTTCATAAAGACAGGAAGGGATCATGTATGTTTCTTATGCATGATCACTTATTTGATCTGCATACAGAGAATTTGCCGTAATGTTCAAGTTGAGCAGTAGCACCATTACAGCAATGTTGTTGTGGCATTGTTTACTTCTACACTACTTTAAACAAACAGTTCACAGTAGAAAGTAAGGCGTACAAAAGAGTAAAAAAAATTGGCTACTTTTCATACAGCGAGGTAACCTCATGAAAGGAAAATCTTAAAAACGTATCGAATGTGTATGTATTGTCTGATTGAATAAAGAACGTACAGAACAAAAGAGAAGGCAACTACTGTATACTGCGATATCGACTATCGTGTACACGCTGAAGAGCAGCAGCAGATTGCCCCTGGCGTTTGGTTTCCTCAGCTGGAACACGGCGAGAACACAAGTCTGCGGCGCAGGGTCACTTTTTGGGTTTCAGGCATCTGTGTCATCACACCACACTTTCCATTGATTTCTTTCTGGCTAACGTCATCGTTTACGCGGTAAAGGATCTGCATGATATCTTCACCCCTGAAACAAAACACAAGCAACTATAAATATTGGAATTAGTCTCAGTTAAAGGCTGCTGTATGGGTACTTCATTCATCTTCAGGTCAGATATTTGGTCCTGTGTCTATGTTACTACACTTTGTTGCACTTTTGATATTCACAAGCGGAAGTACCTGGGGCATCCCTCCCTGAGCTGCTCACACAGAGACTGGATGAACCAGCTGCCGTTTACTGTGTGTCTGACTGCTTGGTACTTCTCAACCGTGGCCATGGCAACCAGGAAATCAGCCTCCGCCGGGATGAAGACCAGCTGGGGGGTGTCCTGCTCTTGCATCTCAAAAGTTAGGTCATCCGCCACATATCCTGGCTGGAGACTATGCCCCTGGCAGGCCTGGATGAAGAACACCTTGGGCTTCCCAAGCAGAGCCGAGCAGTGCGTTCCATTGAAAGCCGAGGTGATTTCGCTGATGGGCCGTTTCTTGCCGTCGACGCCCAAGACCACCTTCTCTGCACCGTGACTCAGGACGCAGCAGACGAAGGCGTCGCCGTGCTGCGGGAGCCCCCTCAGTGGGGTGAACCTGCCGTCGGACCACTCCTCCAGCTTGAACGTCTGCAGCCCCGCCAGGTCCTCCAGGTCCGCCAGCAGCTTCGTGACCTGGGCTATGTCGCTCGCTGTTTGGTCCTTACACATCAGCACCTGGAAGCCAAGCCAGCTGAACACGTCGGCCAGGCTTTCTGTAGGTAAATAGAAGAAAGGCAAGGGATAGAGCGGTCCTTTGAAGACAAGGCAGTGGTGTGTCTAAATGCAGGAGGGATGGCCTGAGAGTGGCACCAGACCATAACACCCATCCTTTGCAAAGTGATGAGGAGAAATAAATTAATACTGAACTGAGAGTGAAGTCTAAGTTTTAGAATCCTGGGCCCTCCATGGACACAGCCCTGCACCAAGGAAACAAGGAGCTGAGGTAGCTCTCCTCTTGTCAAACACCTACCAGCGTCCTTCTCTGTTCCACTTCTATTAGTTTTGTCATGGAAGTTCTCGTTGTTAATGATCACACAGAGACCGGTGGGTTTGCTGGTTATCGGATATTTGTCTTCCTGCAAGCAGAGAAGAGATGCAGATACATTTAATGCTATACTATTTTAGACTGTGTTCTTCAGACTATACGTATTTAAAGAATTGTAGACACTAGAACAAATGTTTGACCCATGCAACCTGAACCACAGAATCTTAGATTCTCTACTTAATCTGATATAGTGAATCAGTGCGTGTGCTATGTGTTTTCAATTTCCTTGTTGACTGACATGTTCCAACTGGATTGACAACATTCTGATTGGACAACATTCTGATTCTATTCATGACTCTGTGCAGTGAGTTTTGTTGAAGAACACGATAACTTGTTACCGTCTTTTCGCTTTTGGTCTCTGGTGCATCTGTGTAAATGAGAGTTCAAGAGAGTTGAACATATAGCCTAAACACACTTTCAGTTAAGAGCGAACATAGAAATGAACAGAGGACGTAAAGCACTTTTTATTACCTTTACTCAAACTCCTCTCAGCGGAGCGTTTTAAACTGCTCGATGAGGCGGTAGATCCACTGTCTCCCCATTCCACGTCTTTAAGCCTGGGATACGTTTCTAGGACGAACTCATCCTGTAGAACACCAATGAACTCTGATTGTCTTTGGACTCCTTTGTTGTTGAGCGTGTCCACGAGCTTGATAACGACATCCTCTGCGTCCCCCTTACTGATGGAGTTTAGTTTTGTGTATTCGCGGCCGGTTATCAGTTTTTTCTCTATCACTTTGTCGAGTATGAATTGGGGATCTGCGGATAGAATTTCTTGAATGATAGTCTTGTTCCGTACAATGGCGTTATTGTGTGCCATTCTTGAAGCTCATGGAGAGAAAATGAAACTTAAAGAGAGCGGAGAGGTTATTTGTTATGCTACTCCTCTTAAATGCTCCTCCTCTTAAATGCCCCTGCTTCCCTTCTATCTAATATAGTCCAGAAAAATGATCCAGCTCCTTCAATCAATGACATACCTAATATAATCACAATGATTTACATTCAACCAAATTATATTGCAGAACTATGTTGTTGTTTTTTCGAGGTCATGTCCCGGGAGAAGGGACATGACCTCGAACAGTAGAGTAAATGGGCATAAAACAGCTGGTCGTTTCAAGTTTCCCATTTTTGGTGAGAGGGAGATGGAAATGTGTGCCTTAAACATTAAACAGAACAAATAGGTGCATTAAATACACACATGCACAAGGTATTCATGTTATTTATGTTAAATCAATATATGGGCTACTAAAACTCAGCAATCTATTGTGTTGGTAACTTCACTCAAATCTATCTATTTAAACAAATACGATATAATATGAATATAATATGTGCAACCTTTGTGGCTGTTCAAGACACACTGAAGGCATGATGCCATCATAGGTTTGCAGAGAACTACATACAATATGCACACTGAAGGCATGATGCCACCATAGGTTTGCAGAGAACTATTTACAATATGCACACTGAAGGCACGATGCTACCAATTTCCCACTTTATCCTCATCGCTCTGGCTTTGGGAAAACTTAAAAAAGTGAGAAATGCATCCAGATATATTAATTATTGTCAACATTTTCAAACATTATTTAAGATTAACCACACTAAAAACAATAAGGTGTCCAAAATTCCATTCAGTGATTGTGTTAACAAACATATTCTAAAAAGCCTTGTGTCAACAACAATCTAGCAATACTATTATGTCATACTAGCCCCGCTGTTCCTGTGTAACAGGACCTGTATTGTATATACTTCCTCTAAGTAACTAACGATTATCCTAAAAATAAAAGTCATAATATTGTAATATCCTACAGTTGAAAGGTGATCCCACGTGTTCTCGTTTCGAGAGTTCGCAGACAAAGTCTGGCATCTTCACTTGTCAGCAATTTCCTGTAGAATTCATAATGTAAGACAAACAAACCCGATTGGAAATCATGTGCAACTTCAGTTCAATCATATTCAACTTAAATTACATTGAAAATAGCAATTCTGCCTCTCCCATCGATGGCATCCATCTTTGAGTGGCATTGATCAAGTTCAGCATGCTTAGTAGTAGTCAGGGGCTTAGCCATGTGGAGGCCAGGAGGGGGGGGGGCATGGCCCCCCGGTCAGAGGTTGGCCACCCCGCTGGCCCCCCCAGTATAAAAAAAAAAGAAAGCTGAAATATATGCACTATTAGTCTGATATAACTTTGACTTATCATTCTTATTCAAAGTGTTATAATCCAACGTTATGAATAAATATTGCATTTAAAATCCCCCCCTTACAATCAAGTATTCCCCCACCGTCGACAATCAAGCACCCCCCCCCCCCCCCCCCCCCCCTTGACAATCAAATGCCACCCCGAATATAAGATTGGCCCGAGCTGGCCACCACAGTGATAAAATCCTGGCTACGCCCCTGGTAGTAGTATAGTAGTAGGCTATGTATAGTAGTAGGCGGCTGGTAAGTAATAGAAGTAGAAGTATAGTAGTAGCCGAGTAATTGTAGTATGTAGCCTGACAATATAAGTAAAAGTATAGTATTAGTAGGCTAGTATAAGTTATAGTAGTAGGCTACTAATAATAGTAGTAGGCTAGTAAGTAATAGTAGTATAAGTATATCTCTTTATGCTACTATTACTATAGTAATTGTTGTTTAGAAGATTTTCTGTTTCCCTCCTCACCTCACAGCCCGAGCCCAGCCCCTTTATTTGCCCACATTTTCCCCAAATAGCCCATGTCCATCAGTTAATCACTCTGCCCTGCCAGACTATTTAAACCAGACCTGTGACCACACCCCTTTCCTTTGTTCAGAGACACTGAACCCCCTGAGAGCGGTGGGCCTTTGAACTCCTTGTGTGCTTATATTGAGAAATGTGAGTTTGTTTTGTGGTCATTGAATTTCGTTTTGTAAGCGTATAAGGCTTGTTGAAAGACATATTGTTGAACTGAATTGAAGCAATGCATTGTGGAGCTGATTGTTGAACATTTTGTTTGCTTATAGAAACCACACACCTTAGCCACACGCACATCCTAGCTACCAACCACAAACACACACATCCTAGCTAACTACCTACGTCCACATCCTACCAAACTACCTGCCCATCATACCTTAGCTAAACACACTAACATCCTACCTACATGCACATTCCTACACACATCCATACAGTCCTGCTCGCTCCTTTGGAAAATAAAACTTATAAACTTGAACTCTGACTGGACAACCCTGTGTTCTCACCAACACCCCCAATGGTCTCCAGCACTTGGACATTCCTAAAACCTCCCTTTCAGTAGGAGTAGGCTAGTAGACGTAATAGTAGCCGAGTATTAGTAGTAGTATAGTAGTAGTAATAGGCTAATACAAATAGTAGTAGTAGTATAGCATAGGCTAGCTATAGTCATAGAAAGTAATGGGTTCGACAGCATTTGGGACGACGCCTATATGCCGACCTGGACTTCCCTTGAGTGACTATCTTCCTCAAACTTTTTATTATCGCTAACGTCTATAGGCCAACCGCTAGATCTGGTTTTACTACAACACGCTCCAAATATCTGAGCCAGTTCTAACGGCCCTGAGCGGTCTTGCTTCCCTGTTTCGGCTGGCCCGTTCTCCTTCCAGGGAGGCTGATTGCCTGGCCCCTCCCCCCTCATTGAGGGACTGAACTCACCTACCGAAGCCTTCATAAGATGGGAGGAGTCCAACATGGCCGCTCTCTTCCACCTAAAAGGCTGGTGCCTGCCTGGCACCCAACTGGGTTTTGTTTGGGGTTTAAGTTCTCTTCCTTAAGCCTTTGTTGAGAACTGTGAGTTTAGCTTAAAATGTTTCATATCACTCACTCTACACTGCTGATTTATTGTTTTACAGTTGTAGAACTTTTAGTAATTAGATAAATGTAACTGACATTTAACTGTCCCCTTCTTGGTTGTGCTCTTAAACAGGCTGGGCACAACACGCTGAAGGATAAAACAACGCTGCAAAACTATGATTTCTATGCGCAGTAAAACAAAACCATTTGCGTGTTTTTTGTTATATAGCAATTTTTATTGTTTTACGTTTCTTATATAAGAAAATCACTATCAACGAACAGTTCACACCGTAAAAACCAAGGAAAGTAAGGCTTATAAAAGAGTATAAAAAGTAAATTGTGTACTTTAAAAAAAACTTCCTCCTAAAAGGAAAAACACATGTTGTGTGTCGGTAATGTATTTTGTGATTGAATAAAGGATGGAAGAACAAAGAAAACTGTTAGAAATGTGTGTTGTGGTCTATGTGCCAGCCTTGTTTTGTTTTCTCAGCTGGAACACGGCGAGAACACAAGTTTGCGGGTCAGGGTCACATTTCCAAATTCAGGCATCTGCTTCCATACCTTCTCCGTATCTTTTGTTTTACCAAAATCTTTCTTGCTTACGTCAGCGTTTACGTGGACAAGAATCTCCAAGATATCTTCACCCCTGAAACAAAACACAAGCAAATATAACTGTTTAAAGTCCTGGTTAAAGGGTGCTGAATGGGTACTTCAGGGCAGATCTTATATCTTGTATCTATGTTACTACACTTTGTTATTGTTGCTCTATCAATATCACAAGCTGAAATACCTGTTGCATCCCTTGCGAAGTTGCTCACACAGAGACTGGATGAAAATGCCACCGCTTATATGGTGTCTAAGTGCTTGGTACTTTCCAACCGTGGCCTTGGAAACCAGGAAATCAGCCTCTATCGGGTGATTGGGTGAGTCTTCCTTTATCGGCATCTGATGAATGGAGTCATCCACAGCCAATCCTGGCTGGAGACTATGCCCCTGGCAGGCCTGGATGAAGAACACCTTGGGCTTCCCAAGCAGAGCCGGGCAGTGTTCTCCGTTGAAAGCCGAGGTGATGTCGCTGATGGCCACCAGCTTGTGGTCGACGCCCGAGACCATGTTCTCTTCGCCGTGACTCAGGATGCAGCAGACGAAGGCGTCGCCGTGCTGCGGGAGCACGCTCAATGGGGTGAACCTGCTGTCGGACCACTCCTCCAGCTTGCACTTCTGCAGCCCCGCCAGGTCCTTCAAGGCCGCCAGCAGCTTCGTGACCTGGGCTATGTCGCTCGCCGTTTGGTCCTTACACATCAGCACCTGGAAGCCAAGCGAGCTGAACACGTCGGTCAGGCTTTCTGTAGGTAAATAGAAGAAAGGCAGAGCGGTCCTTTGAAGACAAGGCAGTGGTGTGTCTAAATGCAGGAGGGATGGCCTGAGAGTGGCGCCAGACCATAACACCCATCCTTTACAAAGTGATGGGGTAAAATAAATTAATACTGAACTGAAATTGAAGTCTAAGTTTTAGAATCCTGGGCCCCCCATGGACACAGCCTTGCACCAAGAAAACAAGGAGCTGAGGTAGCTCTCCTCTTGTCTAACACCTACCAGCGTCCCTCTCTGTTCCACTTCTCTTGTCCTCTGGGTCACCGAAGTTCTCATTGTTAATGATCACGCAGAGACCGGTGGGTTCGCTGGTTAACGGATATTTGTCTTCCTGCAAGCAGAGCAGAGAAGTAGATACATTGTTTACATTAGATCCGCCCAGCAGCCGTAAAAGCTGGATGTGCACGTCATGGGTGTTTTTTTTTTGCATACTTTATGAATCTCACTTTTTTATACTAAACTGTCTTACACAGTGTTTCACGGAGTATAAGTAGCCTATTTAAAGAATTTTAGAAACTAGAAATTATGTTTGACACATGCAACCTGAAACACAGAATCTCACTGTATTTGATTAGGCCTATTTAATCAAATAAAGTGAAACAGTGCGATGTGTTTTCACTTTACCAAACGTAAATCAGTGTTGACTGACATCTTGCAACAGAATTGACAACATTCTGATTTGGTATTCTATTCATGATTCTTTGCAGTGAGGTTAGTTGAACAACACAATAAAACGTTACCGTCTTTTGGCTTTTGTGACTCTCTGGAGCATCTGTGGAAATGAGTTAAAAATAGTTTAATATTTAGCCTAAAAACACTTAGTTTAGAGCGAAGATAGAAATAAAAAGAGGACCCTAACCTTTTTTTACCTTCACTTAAACTCCTCTCAGAGGAGCGTTTCAAACTGCTCGATGAGACGGCGGAAGACCCACTGACTCCCCATTCCACGTGTTTAAGCTTAGGATACGTTTCGAGAACGATCTCGTCCTGTAGAACCTCAATGAACTCTGATTCTCTTCCTTTGTCGATGAGCATGTCCACGAGCTGGATTACGAGATCTTCTGCGTTCCCCTTATTGATGGTTTTTAGTTTTTTGTAATCCCGGTCGGTTATCAGCGTTTTCTCTCTCACTTTGTTAAGTATGAATTGGGCATCTGCGGATAGAATATCTTGAATGATTGTCTTGTTGCGTACAATGGCGTTGTGTGCCATTCTTGAAGCTCAGGAAGAGACTGAGATAATGGAACTGGAAGAGATCGGAGAGGATACATTGTTAAGATCCTCGTCTTCATGAATAAGATAAGATAAGTCACAAAACTGATCTAGCTGCTTCACTGGGAGCTTTTCAACCCACATATCAAATGCCATCAAAATGATTTAAATTATACCACATTCATTTGCAGGACCATATGTTGCGTATTCGGCTACCTTAATCTTGGATCCAGCAGTCGTAGGTAGCCTACTATGTTATGCGCAGCAGGTGTGTTCAGCTTTCAGAATAAGACTTTTTGTTGAAGTGCTAGGATGGTCCTCCTACCAGATTCTCGTACTAATAATGAAGGGAAAATCAAATTGAGCGGTAGTAGGCCTACTTTAGGCGGGCGAAGCCAGAAAATCCCCGTCCCCGGCGACCGGATTGGTCGAAACAAATCTGATGCGAAAGAAAGTGAAACCATATTAGACATTCTCTGGTGAAACGTAGCCTGACTCCGCCCGCCTAAATACGAATCTAATCTAGTATGTATCTAAAGTGAGACTATATCACCATCTTCCGTTCACCTGCAGTAAATACGTGCTGACATAACGAACTTACGGAGCCCCTTAAATTCAGGCCGACTATTACTGGTCCTCCACAGGAAAAATGCATGAATACACGGACGTAATTTGGGGGGGGGGACACAGGGGACATGTCCCCTGCGCTTTTTCAAAAGGCCGTTCTGGTCCCCTGCAGTTTTCACCGTCCGGAAACCATGTTACGCTATGGTAAACAGAGACTCGTCAGGCACTAGGACCAAGCGGAAACGGCCGCTCGAGCTGAAGCCAGTTTGCTTTCGTTTAGACCTGCCCACAAGCTCCTCCATTGGCTCTGCATTCCTTGTGTGATTGGCCGTCCCCGCTGTCACTCCATCAGGTTATAAACAGCACCAGTACGCACCCCGGTCTGCCAGTTGGGGAGGAGGCCGTGTTAATCTTCCGCTGTAAGTTGGGCGTTTGTTCTGCCTGGGCCACGTCAGCTGGAAGGATTGTAATATCAGAGGTTTCATTTACATTAACGTTTGAATCGGTGTGTGTGTGTGTGTGTGTGTGTGTTTGGTAATTAGGCGCAGCCAGGATGTCTAAAAAAAGAAAAGTGGACATAGGAGACTTCTTTCAAAGTCAAAGTGAAAGAAATGCGTTACACCATCCTGCGACACCTTCACTGGCTCCCAATAAAGCAGCACAAATACAGTGTTATCAGACAAACCGTGTAATTATAAATATACACCCTTTCACACCTTAATTGCCACGATCATCCTGTAAGGCTTAACAAGACGAGAAACTACTATAACTGCCTAAAATGACAGTGGTTCTGTGTTACATTCATTTTAAATAAATTTGATCACTTGACTACTTACACTGAATTATGGACATTTTATTCAATTTCTCCCCACCTGTGGTATTCCTGCCAGTTTGACCTGCCCACCACTGGGTAGTGCTATGTAAATGAGGTCTGTTTACCATATATTCCAAAAATAAGTGTAAAATTGGTGCTACTGAGGTGGAGTGAAGTTGACTAACAAGGTGAAACACAGAATTGGGTGATAATGTTTTGCTACATGCTTTACAACCAGACAAACCAAAAAAGGGAACAGTAAACTTAAAAGTAGCAACAGAAAACTAGAAGAACTACTAGAAAACACAGTGAACTGAAGAGTTTTATAAAAAATATTTGTGTCCCCCCCACCTCTGAAATCAAAGTTTCGTCACTGCATGAATATAATATGTGTATATATATATATATATATATATATATTCTGATTCTGATGTTGTCTGAGGGTGTGTGCTGATGCAGAGCGAGGGGTGCGTGAGGTGGTCTGGAGGGTGAGGAGCTCCCGGAGGTAGGGGGGGGCATGTCCGTGGATGTACTGGTGGGTGAGGAGGGAGACCTTGAATTCAATTCTGAATGCGACAGGGAGCCAGTGAAGGGATTTGAGGATGGGGGTGATGTGCTCAAATTTGCGCACCCTCATCAGGATCCTGGCAGCACTGTCTTGTATGTACTGGAGCTTCTGGATGCTCTTGCCAGAGATCCCGATGAGTGCATTGCAGTAATCCAACCTGGAAGAGACAAAGGCGTGGACGAGCCTCTCTGAATCTGCCAGGGTGAGTGTAGGCCGGAGTGTGGGAATGTTTTTGAGATGGTAGAATGCGGTCTTGAGGAGGTGATTGATGTTGGGGTCGTAATTTATTTGCTGGTCCATTTTAACACCCAGGTTGGTGTCAGATGTGGAAGGGGGAATGTTTTGGCCAGAGAAAGTGATATCGGTGATGTGGGAGGAGCGGAGCTGATGTGGCGTGCCAACAAGGATGGCTTCCGTTTTATGGCTGTTGTAGGAAGTTGAGCTTCATCCACACCTCTATCTCCTCCAGGCAGGTGGTCAGTGTGGATGTTGGCAGAGGGGCAGAAGAAGTGGGGGTTGTCCTGATGTAGAGCTGTGTATCATCAGCATAGCAGTGGTAAGATAAGCCATGCCTGCTAATGACACTACCCGAGGGGGAGCATGTACAGTGAGAACCGTGTGGGGCCCAACACCGACCCCTCGGGGACACCGCAGGTGACACTGTGGGAGTGTGATTTTGCTTTGCCCAGGGCGACGGTGAACCAGTTGTGTGTATTTCCTGTGAGTCCAATGGTGTATTGCAGGCGGTGGAGGAGGATATTGTGGTAGACTGTGTCAAAAGCAGCTGTTAAATCCAAGAGGATGAGGAGTGATGGGGAACCGCTGTCTGCTGCCATCAGGAGCTCGTTGGTGACCCTGACCAAAGCAGTTTCTGTACTATGGCCAGGGCGGAAACCAGACTGACATTTTTCAAACAGAATATTTTGTATGAGGTGATCCTGAAGTTGCGCTGCAACTGTTTTCTCCAGAGCCTTTGACAGGAACGGAAGAATGGAGATGGGGCTGTAGTTGGAGAGAACTTCTGGATCCAGGGTGGGTTTTTTCAATAGTGGTCTGATGAAAGCAGTTTTTAATGCAGGAGGGAGTGGTTAATGATCTTGTTGATGAGTGGAGAGACGGCAGAGAGGTTGGTCTTCAGCAGGGCTGAAGGGAAGGGGTCCAGTGCACAGGTGGACGGCTTCAATTTTCTGATGACGGCCTCCACCTCTTCCTGTGTTATGTTGGAGAAGGAGCTGAGGGGCTGGACAGTCTCAGACAGTGGGTCGACAGTTTGGTGGGGTGAGACAGCAGTGGTGGAGAGGTGTGAGCGGATGTTATTAACCTTTTGTTTGAAAAAGGTAATGTGCATGTTGCACCTCTCCTCGGTGGCCTCAGAGTGGCAGGGTGAAGGGGGTTTGAGAAGGTGGTTAATTATTGAGAATAGTTGTTTGGAGTTACCGGGGCTGTTATTTATGATGGTGGAATAGAACCTGGCCCGTGCATCCCTCAGAGCTTCTGCATATGCCCTCTTGTGCTCTCTGAATGCCTGTTTGTGAACAGTCAGTCCAGGGGCCTTGATCCGCCGCTCAAGGACACGCCCAGCCGCCTTCATCTTACGCAGCGCGACGGTGTACCTGCGTGCTGAGCGCGAAAAGGAGACTGACCTGGTTGTTAAGGGGGCGTGGAGGTCCAGACGACTGCTCAGGGACTGGTTGTAAAAATCCACTGAGTCAGTAACAGAGAGGCAGTCATCAGAGCCAGAGGAGAGAAGTTGGAGATCCAGGGCCAGGGCATCCGTGTGAATATATTTTTTATGTTTCTGAAGTGGATCTGTCGCTTTGGTTTGGTGTGGGGGGAAGGGAAGGCCAGCTCCATTGACACAACCTTGTGGTCTGAAACACCAAGATCGTAGACCTGTAGGTTGCTGATGGGAGCAGAGTTTGAGATGACCAGGTTGAATGTGTGTCCCCTGACATGTGTGGGGACATCGACATGTTGTAGTAGGTTGAGGGAGTCCAGTAGCTGAAGAAAATTAGCAGCGGAATGACATGAGGGGGTGTCGACATGAATATTTAAATCTCCCAGAATGATGGTGTTTGCCGATGTAGTACATAGTGTTGTGAGGAGATCAGACATTTCCGGCATGAAAGCAGAGTTGGGTTTTGGGGGCCGGTAGATGAGGAGCACAATCACGGGATGAGGGGGTTTACCTTTGAATGCAAGACACTCACAGGAGGAAGTTGTAGGTAGTGGGATGGGGAACAACTCCAGGTCATGTCGGTGGATGACAGCATCATCACCATCACAACTGTCATGACCCAGCTCTGATCCATCAGCCCACATGCACCATGAACTCTCCCCTTAATTACTGAAAAAACACTCGCAAAATGAGCAACAACCGTTTTACCCTCAAGGCAAACAAACAAAGGCAAAACAAAATCTACACTCAACTATTGCGCAAACCGAATGGACGAGCCCCCATTTTGTCATGACCCGGCTCAATGGCGATGACAAAAACGGGAGAGACGGTGCATTTACCAATAGAAAATGTAGGTTTATTTCCATACACAACATAACTTAACACAACCGCCAACGAAAACCCCAAAAGGTGTGGACGCCTGCAAGGAGGGCCAATGAGTAGCGCCTACAACAAGCAATCAGCTGCTCTTTTATTCGGCTGGAGCACCGGTCCCAGGTGCTCCAGATCCAGCTGATGGCATCAGCTGATCACCTTAAGGAAGATAGGTAGTCAATAAGTAGGCGGGGTCGTCACACAACCATACCACAACCCTGCTCTACTGCCGGATTACCATCTTCGTCGAATGGTTGTGCGTGACTGTCGGTTCGCCTGCCAGCCGACCCATCCAACCCCGGTTCACACCCCCCGGCCCGTGGTTTCAGGATTACCCCGGACACAACCTTCTGCACTAACCTCGATCAACCGTGGACTAATAAACTGTTCTACTGTTTCCGCTCTCGTCTATGGTCATTTGTGCCGTGCGTTTGGGTCCACCCCGTGTTGAGCCGTAACACAGGCTTTGTGAAAAGTGGGGAATAGCCTAAAA